>NC_088878.1:25127792-25501336 GCF_032884065.1 Artemia franciscana | reverse complement strand
GAGAGAGAGAGAGGAGAGAGAGGAGAGAGAGATAGAGAGAGAGAGAGATAGAGAGAGAGAGAGAGAGAGAGAGAGAGAGGGGAGTAATCGAGTAACATCACAATTCAATTGAATGTTTCTGAACAAAATCTTCTAAGTCGTAGATTTATCCATTGTTCTCACGAAAAAAATTACTTTGATAGGGCCTTGATTCATCATTGAAATTTGAAGGTAGTGCTCAAAAGCAAATCCACAATATCATTTTGTTTCAATTAATATGTCAATAAATTTAGTAAATGCGTTTAGACCACAACATAAAAGTTCCATACAATAGTCCAAAGACGGAGAATAATTCTTATAATATCGTCAAGCATTCTTTGAGAAAATATTTCCCTTTGAAGAGATAACTCTAGAAAATCATATTCTAGAATCGAATGTTTTTTCAAAATCACAAGATTCTGCATGATTTTTGTTTCTCAAATCCATCGATAAATCCTAGCATTCACACAGTTGACTAAAGACTAACTAAGATTCTTTCTACTTTAAGAATATTTCTAGAATAACGGTAACCTACTAAAAATATCTAACAAGAAAAACATTTTCGATTTAGAAACATTTTTATTACACAATGAAAACCATATATCACTCATTTTCTACTTAATGATTCAACTTATTGTCTTCAATATATTTCACTTTTGCAAAAGCAGCTTGAAGTTTATGTATATGCACTATATAAAGTTTTGCTGCAAAACATAGCTACTGCTCCAGTTTGAATTTGCTCAATGATATCACATATCTTGCATACATATTATCCCATTCAAGGCTTATTCGAGATCCTCCTGTAATTTCTACTGTTACGTTTGTACTCTTGTTTTTGTATAACTGCTGTTACCAGGACCACTATCAACTTCTAATAGTGTAAAAAAATCATTCATTTTTCCCAATATGAATTGTCAAATAGAAACTTGATGACAAATAGTATATTCAAACTGTTCTCTCTCTGATTTCTACTTTCTTACTAGTATGAATAGATTGAAAACCCAGCCCTACATTGGATCTGATTGCTATGACTGGTTTCTAGGCCCTCATAGCTAGCATGCAAATGAGATTCTCATGGAAGTATGCAAAAGAGATATACCCTAAGTAGTTTCATCTGACATTTAAGTAAGGCAAGCCTCGCGTGTCCTGTCTGTAGTATACGAAATATTTGGCTCCCAAATAAGGGTTTGTCTTCCGTACTGCATACTAGAATACTACTGAAACTTTCAGGGAGTGTTGGTAGTACGGGGAGAGGGCAGGATTTGGATGGGTCAACTGGATTACAAATGTTGACTTGGGGGAAGGGAGAGAAGTGTATCGAAAAACATTCTGTGTATCCAGGTTATTAAAATAACATATCTCTGTATTATCTCGGAAACGGCTTAGGAAATGAAGCTAGAACATTCAGTTACTGCTAAAGAAGGAAAAGGGAGTATGGGACAACAGCATCTCAAATTTAGTGCTGGACTTAGGGGGAAAGATGCTAAAGATTTTTTTCTCTGATCAACCAAATTGTTTTTGCACTCTAAGCTCACACGAGACTTATAATCTATGCATAGGTAAATACCAAGGTAAATGAAACACACTATGCGTTGCCGGGTTCTCAAAATGGTGTAGATTATTTGTCATCTTTCGGGAACATTTTAGAGCATCAAGTTGAAACTTTCAGGGATTGTAAGGGGGGACGAATGGACCTCAAATTATGAATTGGGGTAAGAAGGGGAGGCTCTAAAAGTTTTTTCGATCCAAATAACCGTTTTGCACTATAAGCTTCAATAGGATCTATAGTCTATTCAAATTAATGTGTCGAGATAAATCAAAAGACACTAAATGATGTCATGTCATCAAAACGATGCACTGGTAATATCCTGAAAATAGCTTTGGGTATCAATTTGAAACTTTTAGGGATTTGTTTTTGAGGGGGAGTGGGCTTTGATTCTTGATTTGTTGGGATGAGAAGAGTGCAAAGGATTTGGTCTTTAATCTAGTTAAATTTTTAAGACTACAAGCCCCAGTAGGGCTAGGATTTATTTCACGTTGAAGTACCGGTGTAGACAAAGTAAATTATTCGTACCTAGGTTATCAAAAAATATATCTGTATTGTCTCATTAAGTGCTAAGGGGGAAAAGCTGAATTTTTTGAAGGGCGTAGAAGGCCAAGTGAATCTCAAAATCTTACCCGGGATGAGTGGTAGAGGTAAGTCGAAAGAAATCATGCATCCAGATAATCAAAATTGCATTTCTACAGCATCTTGCCCCCTCTCCAAAAAATATCCCTTTTAGGGTAATGCAGACGAGAAAACCTTCTGATGTACGATTAGCGAACGCGTTCCCGATTGCAAGGGGTGACCTGGTCGGCTAAAAACGTGTACATTCAATTTTCATTATTCTGGGAAAATTGTCTACCAGTTTTCTCACACCAAAAGTAATTACTCGAATTTCTTGGTCCAACCTGTACCTTCCATCCTAGGTAACTTTTTAAAAGTTGTCACTAATTTCATATTTTCAAAATATTTTCCCTGTTATGACAAACATCAAAAACAAGGAGAACAATAAGGCATTCTTTTCGTAAGACAGTGGAAATCTAATTTGAGTGAATATGTCGGCCCTACGTCCAAGGGCCGTCCTCAGTAAAAAAATTACCCTATTTATCATAGGTAATTACTCACTATAAATTTACTCGCTATTTACCCTGCTATGATAACTCAGCCCCCAAGCCCTCATTATCTTCATTATTTTAATTTGTCTTACTTTCCTTTTGGCCCACCAAATGTGGGAATTTCCAAGGGGATAATTGTCCGCAGGGACAATTGCCCGTGTAAGAGACGACAAAAATATGATTTTAGCCCGATTTGTTTAAAACGATTTTTTTACCCTGATTCATTTTAAACCGTTTTTTAAAAGCCTGATTTCGTTTAAAATTCCAGGCAGCTTCACCTAATTAAAGCCCTTCCGAAGCTGAATGTAACTACGAACTTTAGGCTCCAATATTGTCAGGGGTAACAAAGGTGATAAGTTTTTATGAGATTAGGATTAAATACTTGACAAGTGTTGGTCTTATTTAAATAGTCATGTTTATCCTACCTGATATTGTGTAAGTGTAAGTGAGACGGCACTAGACCCTTAAGGTCCAAACCGGCGGTGCTGATCTCCATTTCATGGCCCTTCAGCCAGGAAGTGCAATGGGGGGCTGGGGGCCAACCATCCTGTGCTTTCACACACCCTTCCTGCTTACCTTCCCCAGATTTCTCCAGGTGCCCATTTAGAGCTGGGTCGACTCTGGCTGAGCTTACGGAGTCACGCCACTGACCCTCGTCCCAAACTGAATAACTGGTCACAACTGGGATTGAACCCGTGCCCCTTGGACACAGAATTCCCACGCCAGCGCACCAACCACTCAACTCTTATTTCATAAAAACCTAAAAAATCGTAACTAACACATTATGAAATTGATTCTACTATATTTACCCCCTCCCACTTAATGTGCCAATAGTTAGCCCAAATTGTATATTTCCAATTGTTTTTCCGTTTCTTGATTTCATCAGCGTTGATTCAATTCACGGGTTGAAACAAGGATACTTATGCATTATACGACAAACACTCGAGAAGTGAAGTTTGGTTAATGCTAACGAAATAAAACAAAATGTGAAGAAGATATAATAGTTTATTAACAACACTGGATGTACAGAAAATTACGAAAACTACAACAAAGAATTATGGAAGGGGGGGGGGGAGTACAGAGCGCTTTATATTAAATATGTAGCCTAAACTAATCTAACCAAATTACAAATTAAATGTTTAATTATAATATAGCTACAATGTATTGGTAAAATTCTAGTTAATTGACTTCTTGCTATCTCGGTAAGGGTTTAGGTTAAGAAAATGAAAATTTCAGGGATGGGTCTACAGGCTAAAGTATGTCCCGGGAAGGTATTTTAAAGTACCCACCTCTACTCCTTCTCCCTCTAGAGGGCCCTGAAATTTGCCAACATTGTCACAATTTCTACATGACCTATTGAAATTGTGACAAAACAACATTTTACCTTAATTTTCATTTAATTTCAGTTTAATTTTCAGTTTTTCTCTGCTTTTAGTTCTGAAAACGCCATTCCTGTTATTTGAGTAGAATTTTGAGCCATATCAATGTTTTTTTTTCTTCAAAATTTAGGAAATGTATTTGCATATCTTTAAAACCTTATAAAATGGAACTGAGCAAAGTTATGAAGCTGAAAACAATTTTGTTGTGCTTCAATTAAGCAGAAGATCTTTTTTGCAAGATTTCACTTTTATAACACACATCTTTTTAAAGGTCATCAAAGGTCAGGGCCCTCTAGAGGAAGAAGGAGTGGAGATAGTTGCTTCAAAATACCTTCCCGGGACATACTTTAGTCTGTAGATTCATCCCTGAAAGTTTCATTTTCCTAACCTAAACCCTTTCTGAGAAAGCAAGAAGTCAATTAACTAGAATTTTACCCAATGTATTTTCCCAGCGAGCCGAAGCTAGTTGTCTAGTATTAATACCGTGAACAACAGGCAGCCTAATTTCTCATGTTCACGATCCAAATTCTCGTGTGTTTCTCGCATAATGCATAAGTACCGAAACAAGAGTGACACATACATAGTTTGGGTTGGATATTTACAAACCAAGGGGGGGGGGGGTGAGTTGCAACATACCGAAATAAGAGTGGCAAAATACACAGTTTGGGTTGGATATTGGCAAATCAGGAAGGGAAGGTGTAAAGTGCAGCTCATTATTGTTAACTGCAATTTTTCTAAACATTATAAAGTAAGAATTGTTTTCTTAACACTACGTACAATCCTATATAGGCTATCTTGTTCAAATAATTCTCCAGGACTTTTCTTTTTTGGTAAATTTACCCCTCTAGCAATAAATTCCTGCATAACCCCTTACCAAAGTCCATTATAACTTACCTCATTAATATTCCTTTTAGTTGTTTCTCCCAAGTCACTCATTACTGTCAACTGTATGAAAACTAATATCCATCCATCAGATAACTCGAGCTTAATCCCACCTACACTATTTTAGGGCTAGTATCACTTCTTTGCTGGAGAACACAAGATTGCTGTCGGTGCCTGATAATTATGCAACGTCGTTTAATCGTTTCTTTGGCAATATAGATCTAACTTAAAGCTTTAAACACACTACTCTTCTTTTGGCAGGCGTTCTTTTTATGCTTTAAAATACATTTTTGGGCACACTAATACGTCAAGACACGGGTTTCTGATAGTAAACTTCCTAAAGGCTTAGTACCTGGCTAAACAAAGGGGTTGTACGCTATTTTTCGAGGTGTATAAGATATTGTGGCTTTAATTCTGTCTCCTCTGCCACCAGCCCTGACCATCTCTATACATTCTGTCTATGGTATAACCTATATAAAATCATAGCATGAAGACTTACCCAGAAAGACCTGCCCCTAAAAACCCTGTACATGGAAATTATCCCCTAGGGATATCTTGCCGCTGGAAATTTAGCCCTTGGAAAACTTACCTCGAAAAAACTTTGTCCCTGGAAAACTCTACCCGAAGGAAACCTTGATTCTGGAAAACTGATGCTTGATATTCTAGCTCTAAGATTTCGAAAAATCGCACCGAGACAATTCCCAAAATAAGTAGCCATACTTAACTTGCTCTAAAGGGAAATTTCACCCTTGAAAACTTACCCGCGATAATTGCACAGCAAAACTTACCTTCTAAAAACTGTTGGGACACTAAGAAATTAGTTTTCAAATGAAAGAGTGCAGCATTGTATCAAAAACAGTATTGAAATAGAAAAGAAAAGCTTGAATTAGTAAAATCTTATTTATAATTTTGTAATATAATCTAAATATGATCTTGTAACTCAAGTAATGAAGAATAATTTTGTGGGAGTTGACAGGCTTCAGAATTTGTAAAGTCACAGTGTGGAAATAATACGCTTATTTACAAGGAATAAGTTTATCTGACACATAAGATTCGGCCTGAGGGAAGAACATCTTGGCATTGCAAACAGTGGCGTAATTTCGCCAAAATCCTGGGGGAGGGCAAATTTGGAGCCAATTTTCCATATGAAGTGAAAATGACAGTAAAACCTAAAAAAGATAAGCCATTTGGCACCATAAAGATATTGTTATTATTTTATAGTACTATAAGTAGTGATGTTATAAGGCTTTTCAAGACACGGATAGGGGGTATACTATTGGAGCTACTAGCCCTTCAAGATGTTATTTCGCACACCTGGGTTTTGTGAAGCACTATAGTACACCGGTATGTTACGTAATGGTGCAGTACACCTGTTTGTCATGTAATAGGAATTGTTTGTTTGCTTATGCAAATGTTTTCCTTAAGATTTCTTGGGTTGTTAAGCAATTTGTGACGTAATGGAGAGTTGCCTGTTACGCAATAGGGAGTTGCTTCTTAAGTAACGGGGAGTTGATTGTTGCGTGAAAGGATATTGTATGTTACGTAATAGGAAATGTCTACCTGTATTGAGAATGAAGTAATCTTGAGCGACTTCTTAGACCTTAGGGTACTTGGGAACCCCCAGTTGTAACTGTGGACAGCGCACACGTGGGTGTTACGTAATACTTCAAGATATGTTTTTTTCAATACGTTTTTTTCTTTTAAGGCGACTTTTCTTCAAGATATTTTTCATTTATTTTCTTCAAGGTTTTTTTCTTTTCATCGAGAAGCTTTTTCTTCAAGATTTCATATTCTTCAAGAAAATCCCCCAGGAAACCTTTACAATCCAAATATTTTTTTTTTCATTGTAGGAATCGAACGCAAGATCAGAGATTTCCCCAATGGAATGCTGCTTAACCAGATGTGCTAAGAAACCCTTCCAAACACTTTGTTTCAGAAAACAAATTCTATGGAATGTCTCCCGCACGGAGAAATCTCTGCACACTTTTTGGATCGATTATCTACGGATTGCGTGTCTCCAATCTCTGGAAACATTTCAAACGAAAGGGGAAAATTAATTACTGGAATAGGTTTACGGGATATTACTGTTATAGATTTGATACACACGTATGGATGTTACATTATAGTTTTGCAAATGCTGGGATCGATAGCCTCAATTTTGCTTTTCCCTGTTACCAGGGCTACGCTAACAACATATGAGAATTATTACGTATACATTATAGCGGAAAGAGTTCTAATGAGGTCATTGCTGAGGATTCATGAGCTTTGAATGAATTTGGACAAGGCAATTTTATACTTCATGGCGATATGGACCTGACATTTGTTTTGGGACGGGGTACTTTGGCTTGAAACAGCGAGTTCTACTCGCTGTTTCATACCATTTCCCGGTCTGAAGATATTAAGAATATATTACTGAGCCCAAATTTTCGAATTTTCGTAAGGGTTCTCTCAGCCAATTTTAGAAGAATCTCTGCACAGTCCGTGTACAAGCATGATTCAGAATTAGCTATGGTCAAATGCTGAGTTACACTATTTTCGAGATTACAACATTAGTTTCATGAGCCCATAATCTCATTTTTCTACAAGGAGGAAAGTGAGGAGCCACTCAGATGTATTATATATACGGCAACACTGTTTTAGTCTAAATTGACTAGAGGCACCGAAGAATTTTGGCAACATCACGTGAGTTTAAATATGAAATTGTTGTATAAGTGTTTATCAAAGGTCTTCACTTTAAGATTTTCGGTAATGAGATAAAATAATTGATCATATTCCTATAATGGAATGGTGAGTACAAGTGTCCATCTTTCTTAACGTCAAAATCAATTTTCCATTCCCTTTCTTTGCCATACCTAACATTAACGCATTTAAAATCCCAATGATCTTCCCATTGACATATATATTTAAAATTCTTATCAGAGTGAAGCTCTATTAATGAGTCCCTTAAAGGAAGACCCATCCTGGATTTTGTTCGGGGGAGGGGGGTACAATGAAATTTTTTTAAGAAATGCACCAAAAGTTTGTTTATATATATTTTTGCTACGTTTTTACCAGTTGGACAAAAATTTCAGGGGGAGAGGGGGTCAAATTCCCTATATCATGACACACACAATTCAAAGTGCAACTCATAAAGTGCCAAGGACATCAAAATGAAACTCTTTTTCGCCTCTTAGACCCCTTTTAGGTCTATTCATACCTAAAAACTGTGATTTTTCTTTTTATTATTATAAAAATATGAAATTTTTAGGGAAGGCAGTGCCACACTTTCATCAGTATTGCCACTTTATACCGTGGAAATGAATAAGTATAACTAATAAGTTGAATCTTACGAAACTTTTCGTCCGTTAAATTTCAAACATTAACAATGTGCTGAGTCCCAAAGACAATTATACTTTCAAAGAAAAGCTACTTCTGCCTAAGGTGTTTGGTGCCATATGTTTATGGCTTGTTTGTGTTGATGATTTTCACCCACGTTTCTTTTTTCTTTTTAATTTGGCACCCACAACTACCAGAAACTGCATATGGAGGGCATTTTTATTAAAACCGAATTCCTGATTTTCGCTATTTTTAAAAATATATATTATTTGACTAAGTTTCCACTAAAACAATTCAAACATCCAAATTCATCTTCACTGTCTTTGGTAATTTGAGCTTAGGTTGAGGTACATGTATGGTTGGGCAAGTTTCCACTTGATCAGTTAAAATAATCAGATTTCCTTTTCACTGTCCTTGGTACTTTGAGGTTGGGTTGAGGTACATATATGATTGGGTAAGTTTCCACTAAAACAATTCAAGCAATCAGATTTCATTGCCATTGTCCTTGGTGCTTAAAGGTTTGGTTGAGGTACATGTATTGTTGGGTAAGTTTCTATTTAATCAATTCAAACAATCAAATTTCATTTTTACTTTCCTTGGTACTTAGAGGCTGGGTTGAGGTAGGGGTAAATGTTTGCTTTCATTCCAAGTGCTCTAAAGTGGAAACTATGCAGCGAAGCAACATAGTTTCCAGTTTAGAGCACTTAGAAATGCTAATTCTAGAAGCACATCCATTTCTGTTTGACCCTCCTCCTCCATGGGGCAAACTAAAAATGCATAAAGTGCGCTTGCTTACAGGTAACATTACCTATAGAGCGAAGCATATTAGTCCATGAGCCCCTTGGGCAGCGGGGCGAGGTCTGTATTCTATATTTATTTAATAAACCTCGTTTTTTTAGTTTTATCCCTCTTTGTTGAATAAATATAGAATACAGACTTCGCCCCAATGGCCGCGGGGCTCATGGACTAGTATGCTTCGCTCTATAGGTAATGTTATCTGTAAGCAAGCCCACTTTATGCATTTTTAGTTTGCCCCATGGAGGAGGAGGGTCAACCAGAAGTGGATGCGCTTCTCTAATAATGACAAGGAAACAATATGTGATCCTTAGAATCTTGCTATATGCAAGTAATACGCACTTTAGAGCACTTGGAACGAAAGTAAACATTTACCGAGGTAGGCTACATGTACAGTTAGGAATATGTCCACTAAAATAACTGAAACAATCAGATTTAATTTTTACTGTCCCTGGTGCTTATAGGTTGGGCTGATGTAAATATATGGTTGGGTAAGATTCCACCAAATAGATTCAAACAATCAGACTTGATTTTCACCGTCCTTGGTCTTTTAAGGAATCGAACTAGCTGAAAGAGAAACACACATAGACAACTCATGATAATAAGATAAAATTTTATTGTATAAATTAGAAAATGTTTACCTACAATGAGAAAATAGTATAGCCTAGACCTAGTTGAGTATTGCCAAAAACTAAGATCAATATCAAATAAAAGTGTTATCTTCACCTTTTCGAGGGAATTGAGGATTAGACTTGCTTTGTAGGAGATCTCGAATTAGAGCCGCCTTTTCCTTTTGAAGTATTGTGATTAACTCACTCTTTCTGCTCACTTCCTAAAAAATATTTCCACCATAAAAAAAAGAAACAGTTTTATCTATAGGTGATTGATATAGATGATTAATTCTAGCCCGCACGCAGCATTAGAAAAGTGGTGGCCCAAGGGATGGGTGTAAATGACCCATAGGCAGAGCCATTTCTAGGTTTGGTGGAACCCGGGGAAAAATTTATTACAGCACACACCCCCCTCCAGACTCAAATATCAGCAAAACAGCCGAATCAAAGATTGATCAAAGTGGGCAACCCCCCACCCAAGGCACCCGAGGCAGCTGCCCCGGTCCCCACCGCTTTTGAAAGGTTCTACCCATGTGCCAAAAAATCGGCTCGAGATTTGTGGATTCGTTCATTTATTAGGAATTTGAAACTTCATGAGAGGTGGGTAAAGAGTAAAGCTTCAAGTAGATTGAGATGAATGAGGAGCATGCACGGCTGCTTTACCCTCACCTGACTTGGTGCTGCAATAAGGCGTTAGTGAAGTAGTATTGTTACTATTCTTAGGCAGCAAATAATTCTATTAAATTCTTTTCTGAGTTATACTAATACCTTTATTCATATTTATTTACCAATAGTATTCATTCATCTAAAAAGAGTATATGCTTGCAGTATCAGAAATAAGAGATTAAATTTAAAAGTCCAAATTAGTAATTTAGGGCGGCAAAAAAAAAAAAAAAAAAAAAAAGAACCAACAAAAAAACAACAACAAAAAAACTAGGGTGTGGCGCTATCTCTTTTGTTGCTTAAAAGGATATTTTAATACAAATATCCGTTCAAAAGAGCCCTCTTCTAATACTCTAATGACTATTCCATGTCGACCTGAATAACCCTAGTGAAGAAAAAGAAATAAACACACATCTATAATCACCCTTCCCAGATACGAAATTTTGTATTCTGCCTGACAGAGGTTTGAAACTTCTCTACTAGAAATCAATGAAATTTTTCCATTGAAGGTGTAATTTTTATTAAGATCAACTCTAGTTTTACGGACGTTTACCACCTTCTCTAAATATAAACCCATTTCCTTACTCTACTGGCTTCTGCTGCTACTCAGTTCCGATGCTTTTAAGCTTCTGATACGTTAAACTTGGTAAATTTCCAGTATTAGAATTTCAAAGCGATATATTTAAATTTCCCCAATAAACCGTCAAAAAAGCTAAAAAATTTATACTTTAAAATTTATTTTATTTGCATTATCGGCCTCTGACTGCAAGCTTTTTACCAGTTCCATGTGTGGGCAGAAGGACGAGGGGGGACTTTCTGGTCTCAGGCAATCAGTCTCTGCTTTTTTCAGCTGATTAATAGCATTATTTTTCAATGATCATCCCTAACGAGTATAGCATGAGCCCTCCTCTGGCAATAAAACTAATAACTCTTTTTTTCTTTCGTTTGCCATTAATTCTTCTTCTTTTTTCTACTTTCTTTTCTTTTACTATTTTTCTCTTTTTTTTCTTCACCAGTAGTTCTAGATAACTTTCCATAGACTTTCTATCAATACATCATGAGGTTTGACGAGCTTAGCTTTCAATAGCCAGTTTTCCTAACAGAATACATTTTTTGTCAAAATTACAGACTTCCTGGATCTCAAATGCTGCATATTATTTAAGGATTATTTTCACTGCAAGGCGCTTAAGGGACACCTCAAACGCCTATGAAAAACTCGAAATAAAAGGAAATGAAATAAGAAATAGAATATATAATTGTTTCAAAAGAACGTTTTTATCGATTCCGTTTTAGTTGGCTTTACAGATGAAAACCTACTTATCTTGAATAAAACAAAATTTAATCACAATAGAGAAAATCAAACAGTAATAGATAACGTTTGGGCCCATAAAAGACTGAAAGTAACAACAAAACGTCGATGCAGTCGCTATGATTGGTGGAAAATTGACGGGAGGTGTCTCATAATAAATAATAAATAACGTTTGGGCCCGTAAAACACTGAAAGCAACAATTAAACGTCAATGCAGTGGCTATGATTGGTGAAAAATTGACGAGAGGTGTCTTGCAATAAATAATAAATAACGTTTAGGCCCGTAAAAGACTGAAAGCAACAATTAAACGTGGATCCACAGGCTATGATTGGTGAAAAATTCACGGGAGGTGTCTTATAATAAATGATAAATGACGTTTGAGCCCACAAAAGACTGAAAGCAACAACTAAACGTCGATGCAGCGGCTAAGTTTGGTGGAAAATTGCCGAGAGGTGTCTAACAATAAATAATAAATAACTTTTGGGCCCGTAAAAGACTAAAAGCAACAATAAAACGTGGATCCAGAGGCTATGATTGGTGGAAAATTAACGGGAGGTGTTTTTTAATAGATAATATATAACGTCTGGGTCCATAAAAGACTGGAACCAACACTAAACGTCGATGCAGTGGCTATGATTGGTGGAAAATTCACGGGAGGTGTCTTATAATAAATAACGCTTGGGCTCACAAAAGACTGAAAGCAACAGCTAAACGTCGATGCAGTGGCTATGATTGGTGGAAAATTGACGAGAGATGTCTTATAGCAAATAATAAATAAGTCATATAAGACTGAAAGCAACAATCAAACGTGGATGCAGGGGCTATGAATTAATGGAAAATTGACGGGAGGTGTCTTAAGGACCAAAACCGTCATAGTTATACTTCCTCAGTTCTTCTATGCTGAACCCCTAGATGAAAAAGTACTACTATGTACCGATGGCGTAATTTTATCAAAATCCTGGGGGGGGGGGCAAAGTTGGAGCCAATTTTCCAAAATCAAGAGAAAATAACAGCAAAAACTGAAAAATGAGCCATATAGTACCATATAGGCAAAGATATACTAAAGAAAACTGACCTGTTGGTTATGCAGGTTTATCTTAGTTTTCAGAAGATTTTTGAAGAAACTAAATTTTAGCTGGTGGGGGGGGGGGGCAAACTGGAGTCTGGAGGGGACAGTTACCCCCTGACCCATAGCAAATTACTCCCCTGCTAAGTAAGATCTAGATCATCCACTAGATCTTGTTAGTCTCTTACTTTTATGAGCCTTGAAATTTACTTCGGTGTTCCTTTATTATCCTATACGATAAATATATATCACACCTAGAAAAACACCTTCAGTTTTTTCTTAGCTGGAACTTGGTAAAGAAAGAATCCCAGGGAATCAGGCAAATTGAAACAAGCGCTTGTAAAACCTTCTTCTTTGTTGACTAGTGTATGGCAGTAGCACAATTTTGACTTTCATTTGATCAAAGGTCAAAGTATCTAACGTAGCTATTTCACCTTTTCGTCAGTATTGCCACGTGGAACAGTATAAAAATAAGCAAAAGCAATTGGTTAAATTTGACAACGCTTTTTTTTTATAAAAGACCAAATATTAGGAGTCTTTGATTTCCCCAAAACAATTACAGATGAAAAAGAAAGCCATACATTAAGCTGTTTGGTGTCAAACGTTTCTAGCATATTTAACGTAGCTTACCTGTGTCAGCTGATGATTTTGATCTTTAAGTCTTTCAACAACTCTGGAAACCTCTGACGAATCCCTAGGAGGGGGAGGAGCTGAGGATCTTACGGCCAAGTTAAAATGAGACGGAAACTGGTGGTCGCGGATCATATTTAGCTGACGAGTGACATCTTCAATCCGGCTTATTTTAAAGTCTAGTCGCTCCCTCTGGGCTTCAGATAGGGGCTCCTGAAATGAGAAAAAGAACGTTTTAGTTTAATTCTTTTTTTCTTTTTCTTCTTCCATGAAACAGGAAACAAGGGAAACAAGCTGATTAAGAAAAGAAAACTCTGGAAATTAGTAAAAAAAAAACACTTATTATAGAAAGGAAAAGGATTAAAAACTAAAAATTTTCCTGAAACAGGAAAAACTAAAAATCTCCCCTCAAAATTAAAGGGGATTTCTAAATCTAATTTCCTCTAATGAGTCTTTATTGACTTGTTGCATTTGCAGAGGCATGTTTACTCCACAGGAAGTAGTAGCAAACAGCCATGATTGGGAAAAAATATTACTCAGTACATGTAGCTTAAATATTATATTACATGATTTTATGTACTTATAAACTCCGGTTCAAGAGATATAAATTTCCGTTTTAAGCGAAAAAAAATCGAAATAATTCAATTGATTGACAATGATTCGGTACCTGGTCCCAACCTAATTACCTAAATTGGCGCTGATAAAGCATTACGGACGAGCAAATAGCTATCAGATCATTTTACTGGACGACATGGTTTCGCACAAATTTTTGATTCATTAATTATTTAGTTAATCTTTAACCCTTAGTTTATCACTTGCTGTGATTTACAGAAAAGCGTAATTTGAACTAATCATTTATTTTGCGAAAAAAGCACATAAATCCTTCAAACATCGAAGACAGGATGTGGAAAAACCGAAACTACTCTTACTTTATCTTACAGAAGGTTGGTTTCCACTTACAGCTGTAACACTTCTACTATTGCTATGCAAAAGGTAAAGAATGGTAATCTGTAGACTATGGTATTTAAGCAATTTAAAATTAGCTATCCATTTAATACCTTAGCACATTTTCTCGCACGCATTGGAAAATTTCAGCGCATGCGGATTTGCATTTTCCCGCACAAGCGCTGGTAAAAATCTTCGGCTAAATCGCTGCGGTTTTCTTCAAAACGCAGTATATGGCAACTAAGGATAAGCAATCACAAAAATTGACACCCATAGTTCATTTCTTAAATAATTAAACAACAAAACAGAGATAAAATATTTTTTTTTTATATCAAAACTAAAACTAAGAGTATCCCAAGATCCAAATAAGGTACTAGAAAATGGAGTAAATCAACTCACTCAGCCTACTTCATTTAAAGTCAGACGCAAAGCTCGTAAGGACGAGCTCTTTTTAAAATTCAAAACAGCTGTTGAATTACTAAAGCCAATTCTCGAGGTTTTGAATTTTTAAATAAAGTCAGTCTTTTTAAAATACAAAACAGCTGTATTAACAGCAAAACTTGAGGTTTTAAATTTTTAGATACAGTTTTTTTTTTTATTCAAAAAGCTGTTGAATTAATATAGCCAAACCTGAAGGCTTTACATTTTTAGATATAATTTTTTTAATCCAAAACAGCTGTTGAATTACCATATCCAAACCTCAAGGCTTTAAAATTTTAGATAGAGTTAGTTTTAATCCAAAACAACTGTTGAATTAATACAGCGAAACCTCAAGGCTTTAAAATTTTAGATAAAGCTAGTTTTTTTTTTAAATATAAAACAGCTGTTGAATTACTACAGCCAAACTTGGCAGTAGGTTTTCAGGTTATAATATTTAGATTAAATTTTTAAATTTTAGGTATTGAAGTAAACCCGCCCACAGGGTCGATGTGACGGAGGAGGATAAATGTTCCAAATGCCCGAAGATTCTAAGTAAATCATAGTTTTAAGGTTTAAAAGACTAAAGCTGTTTTTTTTTTTAGTAGAATTTTAAAATACAGCCCCATCTACCAGAAAATATTCAGACTCTATACTGTGATTGTGTCAGATTCTATGGTTTTGTGTATGTGGAACTATGCAAACTTTGCATTTGACAAACATGTAACAGCAGTGTTCCTACCGCTAAGTTTAATCTAGCCAAAAATGGTATTATTAAGACAAACACACATGATTAGTAGGCAATAAATAGGAGCTTATTAGCGTTAATACAAGCTTTTCAAACCAAATTCTTGTCGTTTCAATTTTCCGTTTCTGTAATACAAGTGTAAGGTTAAAAGCAAGGAAAACACACTTAAATCATTTATTTCGGCTTTTTTTTACCGACAGACGGGACTACGGCTTCGCGGTCATTATATTTGCAATAGTGTATTTTATTCTAATATAACTATTTCTATTACCATGGAGTATACCCCACGGAAATGTGGTATACTAATATACCCCTAGTATAAAAATGAAAAGCATAATAAACATGAAAGTATAAACTCATGAAACTTATAAAATTCCTGAATCATCCAATTCTCTATTTGATTAACGCACTCACGATAATCTAATATGGCTCTTTCTTCCCTTTAAGATTGTTAGAAAAAAATTTACAACGTTTGTAGTGTAAATTAATTCATAGATAACTTCATAGATTCTATTCACTGTCGATTAAAAGGTTTCATCCCTATTTTGAACTGTTATACTTTCGTAAATTAATTCCGCTAAAGCGAATGGGAGTCGTGGAACATTTTTCGGAGGGGGTGGATGCTGTCAAGCTTAAAAAGGGCGAATTTTCAGCATCAAAGCTTCGAATTATCCCCTCCTCCCAAAGGCTTCTGGCCAAAAGTCACTAGAAATCTTAGGAGCCTCCCATTTGGCGTACAGGTAATACGTTGCAGCAAGTATTAAGGAGCCACCCCCTTCTTAAAGGTGAGTAAAAGGTACTTACAAGAACCTGAGACTGTCCAAGACTTCGGATTTGCTGTTGAAGCTCCATTAGCTCTCTTTGAAAATGTAATCTTGCTTTCTCAACAGCTTCTAGACCAAGCTTCACAGCTTGTCTTTCTTTCTCAATCAATTCGACACGACGTAGCTGAAACACACGTCAGACTTAAAAACAAAACCTCAAATGAGGTTAGGTAAAAAATCCAAGAGAGCTAAGATTAGCCAAAGCAATCCTTTGTGGCATTTCTGTCAGGCACAAGCTCTCTGCGGTAATAAAACACGCGATTTTTTTTCAACTTTTGAAAACAAATATGAATAAAAAAAAAAAAAAAAACAAAAAAAAAAAACAGAAAAAAAACACCGAAAGCAAGAAAATGAAATACAGAGGCTCGCCAGACAACGACTGCAGAACCTCTGTTGCTACTTGGGAGGAGTTTTGCTATTACACACCTTCTCAAAATATACCAGATGAAGGTCCTAAGTTCGGAAATGAAGTTTTTTCACCGTTACAACTTTCTCCCAATTATTTTTATAAATCCTCCTTAATCTTTTACTTGCTAAACGACATTAGTAAGAGGGAACATTTTACAAGACATTTTTATACGAAAAGAATAACACGCTAGATTCTCAAGTCTGTGTATGTAAGGACAAGGGTTCAGCTCCTGATGTCGCTGGTTATTTGGTTTGGAACGAGAGTCAGCGGCCTGACTTAGCAGGTACAGTCCGAGTCAACCCAGCTCTAAATAGATATTGGAGAAACCTGGGGAAGGTAAACAGGAAGGGTGTGTGAAAGCACAGGATGGCTGGTCCCCAGCCCCAATTGCACTTCCTAGTTTAAGGACCACGAAACGGAAATTAGAACTGACGGTTTACAGAGTCTTGTGCCGCATCCTCCTACTTAAGCGAAAAACAATGAGAAAAATATTTCGATAAAAACATCGTTCTTATTGTCAAATAATAATTCCACAGTCGTTATGAAAAGTTAATTTTTCCTCATAGATTTGTTCCCCTACACGCCCCACAGACAAGTGAGGCTTTTTATGGGAGGTAATAAAATTTTTTTATGTCAATTATCAGAGAGAAGAAATAGACATATAAAAAATAGTACTATATAAGGCAGCAGAGAATACAAAAACAAATAAACTTTTAATAATAAGATAGGTCCATATATTTCGAATTCACCTCCGAAAGCTTTTGCCAACAAAAAAAATTATATAAAAAATTAACAAAATTAAACAAAACATATAAATAAAAAAAACAAACGATTATACTCCCTTTTTCTATATTTTCATTTATTTAATTTGTAAATGGAAATGATGTATAGTCTAAGAAATTATTTAAGTCAATTATGAATTTTATTAATCAATTCTTCCTTATTAAATAAACCGTTTTATCTCTTTTCGCTGTTTTACAAATGGGAGGTATAGATCGTCTAACGAGTAATTAAAACTATTTTATGCAATTGAGCGATTTTCACTATGCTGTAAAATGTAAAGAATATGAAAAATGGAAAAAAGCAATGAATAATTTGTGTGGAGAGTTTTCAGTAGGATTTAGTGGCAGTTTTAGGCAGGGGGCAGATACCCCCCAGTTTTTCCGACATATGACATTAGATTCCTTTCATTCTGTATTTATACACTCCTATGGTATACCTTGCCCTCCCCCAGACTATAAGCCCTAAAACTGCTACTGGTAGGATTAACCATAGGATTTTTGATTGATGATGAGATTTTGAAGCATAGGATGATAGACCTGTTTATAAAGTTTGTATGTGAAAGCGGCAGAGAAAAAGATTTTATTTAACGTTGATAATATATTAAAATTTGTATCGTTGGTGCTTTAAAAAATGAATGATTTTGTGATTTTTTAAAAATGAATGATTTTGGTGCATGGTTGAACGGTGATCTTAAGGATTATTTATGCATGCAGTGTGATAATAGGATAATATTATAAGTGATAATAGGATATATTATAATAATAAGATTGATAATAGGTAAAACTATAGATGAAAAAAAAAGAGAATTTTTCTTAAAAGATTGAAGCTAAGAAGGAAGATAATTTCGCCATACTGAATGTAATTTCAACTGACATTACCATTAAGAGGACCAATTGAGGCCGGAAACAATAGGAAGCCCTCTCTTTTATGTCAAAGGCAAGAACTGAAATAAATGTCTCCTTTCAAGACATTTTACTCATTGACATTTTCAAGACACTTAATCAATGTCTTGACTTTCAAGACATTTAATCATGCCGTTTGATTGCTAAAACAGGACTTTAAAAGAATGCGGAATATCAATATCTTGTAAATAAACGATCTCGTTTATTTAAACAACTTGCATCAAGCAAGTTAGGGATCTATGTCGTTGGCAACATGTTAACTTCATTTAGTTTTAATTATATATATTTTATTTATAATCCAAAAATATAAAAATGGCATAATTATGGAGTAATAATAAGATACAAAAGGACTAAAATACCTAATCAACGAAAAATCAGCTAGGACAAAGGCGAGAAGATAAACGCGACGTTCTATGAGACGGTTCTATGCCATACCACTAACCTTGATATTATACTGGAAACGTTTAAATTACTCATATAAAACTGGTTTTTCGTCCAAGGTGAAACATAAAGAAGAAATTTTTTACCCTGGGTCTATTTAAATTAAAATTTTAAAGAAAAAGGAAAAGATATAAATCATAAAGAACAGAATGGTCGCAGATGGTGGGTTAAAGTTAGGTTTTTTCAAACACAAGTCTTCTTTTATATCTCTCTTAGTCTAAAGGAGCTCTACTCTTATTGGCTCTTATAATAGAGAGGGGAGTAATGTCATTAAGATCTGAAGTATAGAGAACAGATTGGCTGCAGAATTTGGCCCAAAGCTTGGTCAAATCCCGTATATTATATTTCCTCGGTTGGCAATAATATTCGCATAGCTAATTTGGATTTTGCATGGAAAAACTATTCAACTTATGATCAAATTACTTCCGTAAAAAAAACAACCTTTTTCATGCACATATGCTGAATTTGTACAGAGAAAAAATATTTATAGTACAGTGTAAATATAAAGTATATAGCATAGTTTAGAGTAATAAAGACAGAATGGCTTTTTGAACAAATATCCATGCTTAATCAAACATCGACAATTAAAACACATTAGATTTTTACTCTCTGATTTCGGGCATCAAGCAATAATGAAAGAGAAAAACATCTCATTTTATTGTGAATACACAGGCGCCATCTATTTAAACAACTCAATTTTCAATAGACCATCAATATTTTTCTTATTTTTGTAAAAAGAAACAACATGTTTCATGCATATATGCTGAATTTGTGTAGGGAAAAAAGTTTACAGCATAGATTTACAGTATAGTATAGTATAGATATAAATTATATAGCATAGTTTGGAGTAATAAAGACATAGGCATTCAAGCTTGTTTGAATCGTCTGTTGAGTTAAAAGTTCAAGCTTTTTGAAAAAAAAAAAAAATTAACACTCCAAGCCTTAGATCATCTCAAAAAGCCTTGACATCTAAAATAAAAGTATATCGATTTTTCAAGGTTAGGGTCACGAAGCGGCAGTAAGAGTAGGCTAGAAGATTTTCTGTTTCCTTGCGAATACCATCTATTGAACTGCACCATCTTCTCAACAGAAAATTTTACTTATGCTTAAATCAAATATCGACAACTAAAACACATTAGATATATATTACTTTCTGATTTAGGGCATCAAGCAATAATGAAAGAAAAAAATATCTCATTTTATTGTTAATACATAGACGCCATCTATTAGAACAGTTCATTTTTCAGTAGACCCTCTCTATTTTTCTATAGCATAGCGCTGTTCCAATAATGCATTTTACAGACAAAACGTTAGACGAATCAGCCAATAGAAAATCTAATGTTCTAATGCTGCTTCGAAAAAAAAACAGTTTTCTATATCTTCATTGGATGAGTAATTTTCATCTTACTCCACCCTCATCTTAAATATGCTTGGTTCAGTTTGGTACTCTGTGATCTCCCGGGAAGAGTCAGAGAAAATGGAATCAATTCAAACAGAGCTCTGCAAGTAATTTTCAAAAAAGATTCCATACTCTCTTCTTCCAAACAAAGTTTGTTGACAAGTCTGGGAAGAAAAGTGTTTAATTAGTTTTACGTGTTATTCAATCTTTTTACAAATTTTGTTTGATTTTTTTTTACTCCAAACTTCGAATTCGGCCTGTCAGGGCATGTGATAGAAATGTTTGGAATAAACATCTTATCTTATGCCTATAGAGCACCAAAATAAAACAGAGTTTATGCCACAAATCATAGTATGTTTAATATGTAAGTACTTGCTCTTTAAACTAGAATCGAGATAAATCTAGGAGAGTCAAGTTATTTGTTCAATGGCATCAGTGTCTTATGGTTAACTTATTCACGTATTTAAGAGAGTATGGGAGCCTGGACCACTTACTGACAAACTGTAGCACTCCAGCCATAAAATCAAATTGCAGACGTCTACAGCTGCTGGAAACATTTCCAGGTCAGGGACCACACCAGCAGCACTACTCCTTGTGCATCTAGAGTTGGACCATCAAACCCAGAGGGAGGTCTGCTTGGTCATCTTTGAGTTTCTACGATCTTGCAGACTGCTAGGAATATTGTAGGCCGCTACCATTGCTTGGACCTCGTTGAAACCATCATTGTAGCTACCCGTTCCAGCATCAAACGGATTTGAAAAAACGAATAGGCCAAAATAGGCTAGTACCCAAAACCCTCTATTTTAAAAGAAGAGGAAGAAGAAGAGGCTATAGCCTCAATATGCCAGCATAAACAACATCTCAATGGCACCACAGCTTGATGGGCCTATCTATTTTATTCATTAACATTACACAATATTTGCTTTCGAGAAGTGATTACGAAGATTTCGATTTTTTTTACGAATAATTTTTCTCATCTTGAAATTGATGCCCTTCATATTTTAATTACATTTGTCCTGTCTAAGTGATACAACAATGTCACTAGCTTTTGGGCTTGATAAGGTCTTAAGGTCTCCCTAAGTGTTAAGGCAAGGTCTCCTTAGACGTTAGTCTTACAGACTGGTAAGAAACTAGGAGTTTCCAGCAGATGCTGCTAAGCCTTTATTGCGCGATCACTAAAAAAGTTAATTACCTTAGTGATTCTATTTTCCTCTTACAAGTCAGTATGCCATTAACTAAAATCAGTGCAAATTTACACTTTAAATAATATAGGGTAAGATACCCAGTACTCAGCCAGCTTATCTACTATTTAACAGCTAAATTATTGTAAAATTTCGATCATACTACCTAGAAAGTGGTTGTTTCAACACTGAATGTGTCAAAATCTTCTTAACAAGTACGTGATTATCTGGAATATTTTAACTATGTACAACACTAACACTTTCAAATATAATGACAGACAACAATGGAGCCTAATCTTGGCCACACAGTTAAAGCTTGAGCCTAATCTTAGAAATTGTTGTCTAAACTTTGACAAAGGATCTGAAAGTTATAACAACATATCCTAATCACAGACACAGTCAACCTTGGGTAGATTTAATCTAAGAAACATATTGTGAAACAGAATTTTATTTAAATGGGCTAGGGTGTAGAGGCAAGTTTTATCTAAATTCAAATGATTGAAAACCAGATGTTTTCCAAGATTGTATTCAGTAAATCCCAGCTGAACTATTTGTAACCATCAGCCAATCACAACTATCTAACCCTATACACATAAGGTCCAAGATTAGGAGCCTGATGTGTATGGGCCTATAGAAAGATACTTTTTAATCAGAATACCTGGCCAAGATTAGAAACTGGCCCAGAACTGGGGGTCTTGCCCTAATACTTTAGGCTCTCAGCAATTACGTTAAATTACATACCCCCTCCCGCCCCCTCCCCCCCAAAAAAAGAAATAGCTTACCAAAGCACTGTCAACACCATTTTGTAAAGTATGCCTTCTCGAATCTCGTCTTTTCATTGTTGACTTTTTAGGGGCTTCTGTAGCTGCAACATTTCTTACTTGCCATTGATACAGAGCCATACGTAAATGGTTTCGATCTACAGTGCCTGAATTCTGAGGACGGTTTATGACTTCACTCTGGGTTCTTTCAAAGCCAGGTAAACTAGAATGGCTCGACCTTAAAAAAAATGTAACCGAAGGTTAGAGATGTGTTCTAAAAGGTTTTAATGTTAATTAGTCATTTGTTAATTGGTAATTAATTATTTGAAATTATCTAAATCCTAATTTAGCCCCACAAAAACAACAAATTTGGCCCCTTGTATTTCCTCTTTACGCCCTCCTTTCCTCTTTTTCTCTTTACTACCCTATTCGGGGACGACATGCTTTTCGTTTGCCCCTAAATGGTTGCCCGAACAAAAGAGATCTTTAAAACTCTGCCATCTGTCATCCACAGAATGTCCTAGCCATCTCATCCTTTCCCTCATTATAGCCCTAAAAAGCGGGATAGAACCATATTCTTCTTACAGCTTAAAGTAGATTACTATTGCACTTCCTCCTACATTTATTATAATAAAAGCCCTTGTCAAAAATTATTATCATTGCTAATAAAGCATTGATAATATAACAAATAATTTAGATAATTGGTTTTTGTAAATCACCCTAGAGCGTCATTATTGATAATCACCACACTCAAATTTGATTGTCAGTTAAAACACAAATATGCATAATTAAAATTTATAATCCAGCATTGATTAGGCCAATACCCAATGAAAATAATATTTGGGCAAAATTGGAAAATTGAAAGTTATTTCCTTGATGACCATCTTTGAAATATCTACAACTTACTTGTTTATGGCAGTTTATTGGTAAGAGGGTCTCAGCAGGGACTAATGGGATATCAGGATGTATCCTAGCAGAAGCGGCAAAAACAAGTTCTGATATCCTTTTGGGTTGCTTGCCGTATTTTCCTTATTTTCTTATATTTTGTTTTTCAATGTCTAGGTGGGGAGAGGGATAAGTTTTTCAATGAGAATGCCAAAAAAAGGGTATTTTCAAATCTAGGGGGAACACAGGTAGTTGTTAATTATACAGAACACACCCAAGAAGAGAAGTTAGGTCAATCATAATGAAATGAAACTATATTAATGGGATGTTGAAAGCGAAAACAGGATGTATCCTAGCAGAAGGGGCATAAACAAGTTCTGACATCCTTTTGGGTTGCTTGCCGTATTTCCTTATTTTTTTTAGAATTCTTGAGAAAACTTCTTGAGAAGTTTTCAATGAGAATACCAAAAAAGGGTGTTTTTCGAATCTAGGGGAAACAAAGGTAGTTGTTAATTATACAGAACACACCCAAAAAGAAAAGTAATGAAATGAAATGTAATCATAATGAAATGTACCAAAATATTATGAAAATATAATACTTTGGTAAAAAAATTATGTAAATTACAACAAAGGATTATGGAAAGCAGGCCGGCCAGAACGCATTATATTAAATACCTTACTTAACAAACTTTATATATTGAATATTCAATTAAAACATACCTGCATAGTAGTTTATTTCACGAAAGAATATGCTAATTATAACCGAATGCAAGAGAAAACCCGGTTTACTCAGATCAAGCAAAACAAACTTCTTGAGTGTGTTCTGGATAGTTAACAAGTACTGGAATAAAATCTGGGATGGGGGCAATTCCCCCCCCCCTTTTACTGCCTCCTAACTGGCAACCATGAGAGTTTACATAAATGCAACAATCGGGCGAAAATAACGCAACCTAGACTTCCTTCCAATTTCCGAAATCTAGCAAACGGTAGTTTTTTTGTTTTTTTTTTTCAGAACAAGTAACCATTTTTTACAGTGTTTTGGAGCTTGCTATTAAACTGTAGAGGTTAAAATTTTTCTGTTTATGTTTAAATGATCTAATTTACAAAAGCATATTCTTTCACTTTTTTTTTCATGCATATCTGGCAATCTAATATGGTTATCTGTCTCAGTTGTAAGTATGTCGACTCAAAGATCTAATAATAGGATTATTTAAAAAACTCAGATTTTCAGTCTCTTCTACTTATGTTCAAGGTTAGGTTAAAAACACTAAAGATTTTAAATTTTTGACAGCCACCAAATTGAGTTTCTTTATCCAAGTTCTTGGACTTCAGATAAACGCTGCTCATCTTTTATCGCCTTTTAGGAATCTATTCCGTTTGGTGGCCGAACAGCATCTTCCAATTACAAGCCTATCTACGCTAACGCTTACAATACCCTAACGCTTGAACTGAGAGGTAGGAGCTCCCTTGGTTCTTTCAAAAAGAGAATAAAAAATTATCTTGTTTTGAATTAGTTTAAATTGAATAAAGAATTTAGATAGATAAGTGATTTTAGCCGTTATTGAGTATTTTTTTTTGTGTGCTCTTGGATGAAAAAGTGGGGACTTGTAAGTATGTTTTTGTTGGTAGGGGCCATGGTTGTATCGAGAAGTGGGGGGAGAGCCATAGTGCGTATTTAGTTTTGAGGCGATAAGGGACTCAGCATGCATTTTTTGCATAGAGATGAGAGATTATGTATGTTATGACTGTTATAATTTTTTTTTTTTAATAAACCCGAGTGAACTGAACTGATCTCTAACAGACGCGTCAAGGGGAAGTTCAATTGCCCCTCCCCCTAGATTTTTTTAGATCTTCTGAATTTTGAAAAAAAAACTATTTTCTGTCTTTTCATTGAAAAATAGAAAAATAAAATCAAACTAGCCCATCCACCAGTGATTCAAAAACAAAAATCGCCCCCCTAAGTTTTTATGAATTGATGTATTGTGGTCTCTTATGATGATTACAGAATAATTTGTTTTTTATTGAATGCAAAATACATTTTAAATGTTTTTTTCTCTTTAAGTTTAATAAATCCAAAATCTTTAGGGAGTTACAGTTACAGGAGTTACAGGGGGCGTCAGCCCCGCTCTTCTTATTTTATGCTCCTTTTACGTTTCATTTATTTGTTGATGGGGATTTATTTTAGTGTTACGCCTTAAAAATCATCTGACTATATTTCTGCTCATCTTTGGTTTAATTTAGCTCTTTTACTTTTCTGTGATAACTTTTTTTTTAACAAACTTTTAAAATAAATTCTAATAAATAGCTGTTTATGCTTCATCAGGTTATAAAATTCCATTGAGTGATTCAGTTAATGACCCTTGTATGACCTTTGATACTCAGTTAAAGTTAAAAAAGCATACATCTAAAGGTAAAAATTACACATTTTCTAGTGAATTCAATCATGAATACACTCAAAAATATGATCGAATTATTTGATTTCATTCAAAATACAGATTATATGTTTTCCTACACAATCAATCTTTAAAATCACATGACCACTTACAAGTCCCTAGTTTATCCCATCCTTGGATGCGGCATCTCTGTTTGGTATCCCATGAATAGCTTTGACCATTCACATATTAAAGAGTTCATACTGCGAATTCTAAGCAAGAAGTGACTCGCCACAATAGAAACCAAAACAGTTAAAAACGGAATTTTGATAACAATAGCTGCATCAAAGAATCAGGTTTTTGCGTTGATTTCAAATATGCAAAATTCATTAAATTTAATGTTACCCATCATAAACTATGTGCATACGAAAATTTGCCTGATTTTCAGAAAAGAAGAGAAAACAACTAAACCATCAAGGGATCCTAATGAAAATCACGCCATCAGATTCAGCATATCAGAAAACCTTACTGTAAAGAAATTTTTAAAAATTAATTGTAATAATATGACTATCTATACTTTATTGGGTTGTAATGTTCCATTCAGTGATGCAGTTTTGAACCTTGGCAAACCCTTTAATACCCAGTTAAAGTACGAAAAGCATACATCTCAGATGGTAAAAATTGCATAATTTCGTCCTCACACTATTAACACTTGCTTCTAAAAATAACAATCTTGAAAATTCTATGATCCCTTTCAAGTCCTCAGTTTATCCTATCATTGGATACGGCACCTCTGTTTGGTATCCCATGAATAGCTTTGACTAATCATAAACAAACAACAGATATGCTACCATGACGGTTCCACATCTTTCCCAGCTTATTTATGAGCAATGCTTGAGAGGTATAAAAATGTTAATGAGTTGTTAGTATTAGTTAGTATTGAATGGTATAAGAGTATAGCCTATGGATTAATGTCGAGGAATTCGATTTACTATAACAGTTATATTAATGTACGTCTTCTTTTATTTTATAATTGCCTCAGTAGATATGTAGGCATTGTTTTGTGCCTTTTGTATATTTTTTTGGCACCAAGCCTTCGGTTTACTGCTGTATTTTTTTTTTTTAATAATAATAAATAATAAATGTACCCTTCTTCACTTCAACAAACAACCACAGTAAAGAGTAACTCTTCCAACTAACCGCAAGAAATGACTTTTAACGGTCCTAACTATCAGCTTTTGGCTGTTTTTGCCATCAGTGCAATTCTTTATCTTCTTTTATATATGTATAATCGGTAAACGCCCATAACTCCCAGCAATTCATAAATCTAGAAGGTATTACATGATTTTATTACCAGAAGCACATATACAACTTTAGAGCACTTTTACAACCCTAGTCAGTTGGTTTCCAATCATCAGAGGAAGTAAACGCTTTAATCTTTTTGTTTTTATCCCTAATGATAAATCCGTATGTCATACAGTGTCAAGAGACTGTACACAGTCAATAGCTTCCATTAAGAGTGGGGGTATTGTAACAGAGTTTGGTAAGTGTTCTCTGTTGTGTCCCACAGTTCGGGACAAAGTTTTGATTTTTCATGACTTTTTTTGGGAGCGGGGAGGGGCCTTAAAGTCTTGTGTTAAAGGAACTGGTTAAAATATTTTTTTCTCTGGTCCTCACAAAAGAGCATGGAATACACTATGTAATTCCCCTTTTTTTCCTATCACCCAACAAACCCTTGGCAAGGGCTCTGGAGTCAAAACTTTAGTTAATTTTGCTGAATGGAGTTGGAGTAGTGAGATTCAAAACGTCTGGAGTCAGAGTTAGAGTGGGAGTTGGTTATAACTTATAAAATCAAGATAAATGAAGCGGTAAAAAGGATTTGTAGTCAAAGTTGGAGCCAGTATATTGAAAATGTCTGGAGTTGGAGTTGGTTATAACTTATAACCGACTTCACAGCCCTACTCTTGACTAGTAGCCTATTGTGCGATTTGTGATAAAACACCAATATATAGTAAATATCTAAACTAACACACTGTTATTAAAAAGCGAAATAGTAAAGCAGTATATTAAAAACTATAATACCTTGGAGGCTTGGGAGGTCCTTCCGTTACGTTATATTCTCCAGAAATCCGAGTATTCATATCAGAATTTATTGGATGAATGTCTGGTAATGGTACTGACATTGCCCTCTTATGAGAAATGACTGGATGGACAGTAGCCATATTTGGAACCACTTTACTGGCTTCTTTCATTAAATCAGGAGCAGAAACTGGACGCGGGACACGAGAAGTAGCTCTTTGACGAAGTAACCATATTTTAAGACCAGCACAAAATCTTTCAAATGATAGAAGACCACTGGGGGGTGTCACTTTTTTTAGACTCTCAATAACGCTAGATGGCATTCCTGTAATTTCTTCTTTCCAAAGTTTTTCAACATCTGAAAATTAATTTTAATTGAGCATCTTTTTATAATTAAACTTTTAACTTATAATTTTATGATCTAGGATTTCAACAAAATTAACCTAGGTTACTTACAACCAGTGTAACTCCCCAGGGTATTTTGTTAGATAGTACCCCAATACAGATGATTAGAAAACTTACTAAACAACAGCTTGGGCTAAAACCTATAATCATAAAAAATTGATGAATTTGCAGAAAGACACAGAAAATCAAATGGACAGTTGGTAGAAATGACCCTTGATTCATGTAGGAATCAAACCTACATGCAGACTGATCTCATTGACAGAAGAGAGACTAGACATACTGACAACTGACAGTTACAACAGTGTGTTGTTGTGGATACAAACCTCCTTGCCTGTCAGCTTGGATAACAACTGAAATTGCACAGGAAGATGGTACAGTCTGAAGAAGAACATTAACGCAGGCTTAGTGGCAACTTTTGCACTATACATTCTTGTGGAGGGAGGTTTTGGCAAACACGAAACGTCTTTTGTCCCTACAGGGGACTTCTATAACAGCAGGGGAGGGCTTGGCATTCCACAGGCAAGTGGGAGAGACGTGATTTTTCGCGTCACCCTTCAGAAAATACTAAACATCAAACCGTGTATCCTAAAGATGAGAGGCCAATCGATAGGCACTCAGTGTGGCAGACAATGCAACAGAGAATAAAATTAGAATGTATACTTTTCGTCAAAAAGTTCAATATGAAAAACCAAATGAGGCAATTCAGTTCCCATTCAGTGAAAAGTTATTTCATTTCTCTGGCATAAGTAAAGAAATATAAGACAGAAAGGGGCTGTAAAAAGGAAATAGAATTAAAAAATTCAGTCTGAGATAGCAGACACTAGAGATTCACATTCACAAGATTGCTTTAGAAAGAGCAGAAGAGGAAAAAAGAAAACCAAAAAAAAGATAAAATATGAATATCAAGTCTACAATGGCAGACAGTAATATTTAAGGCAAATTGTGTTTGTTAGCTCTAAACTGCAGGAGGATAGAATAGCTTAAGGGGGAGGATGTGGTTTCCATTCTCTTAGTAGGAAACAGAAATGATTGGGAGGTAGAATCGGAAGGACAACAAATTGCTTCAGAAAAGTTGGGTTATAGTTGGAAAAGTTATTGGAAAAGTTGGGTTATTGTTGGAAAAGTTATATTGAAGATGTGATTGGATTGGGAGATCCTAAAAGGAGTTAGAGATCTATCCTATCAACTTTCAGAGGCTCTCGACGCTGTTTGGCTGGGGAGGGAGGAGGAGGAGTTTCAGTTGGGAGGTCAGAAATAATACCCTTCAACCAAAAGCCTTACATGGCCAGTTATGATCCCCTTACCGAGGGATAGCCTTCAAGCTATGGTGCCTGGAACATACTCTTTTCCATTATCAGTTACTAAACTTCCCCCAAAACCTTTTCCTGTGGCCTTAATTCAATTTCCACATTCGGTAACACTTGCTTCTCATTCAATTATCCCATGAGGTGGAACCCAGGACGAGTTACTTTGCAGTTCCCTCAGATTTATACCCTAATCATTACTGTGAACCTTTGCATCTTAAGCCATGAGTAATTTGGGACTATATCATGGACCAAGTTTCGTTTTAATTCAGATTCGGATATGTTTTCAACATGGGAGGGTAAGAGACTAGTTGGGACAATCCCTCATGATGCCTAGTATTATCCCATGTGTCAGAGCCATTTTTTATTTCTCTCAAGTCCAATGTAAACTTGAGAGGACAAGATATTTTCTTATTTAATTGTGCTACAAGACCCTGATAAACGATTACCAAGAGCCCATGATGTTTTTGTTCCTTTATGATTTTTCCATTTTGCAGGTGGGTTATTGCACATACAAATTCCTATAAGGACAAGCTTGACAACTTCATCACTATATCCGCATGATTATTTTAAACTAATCTTGTAGATTCTCTTCTTCAAAAACCCAAAATTTGGTTGTGATGATTATACAGCTATTGACTTCAATTGTTCTACATACATGTTATATGGCACTGGGTCCTTGGCCAAGGTGATTGTAGATGCATTATCAATATACTGCAAAATGATGTCAGTTTTGCTGTGGTTATTTTTGAGTGGTTTCAGACTCTTTTTAGAAATTTCTTTTCAAAATTACACTTTACTATTAATCCTAAGCAAAATAATAACTACCAGTCTTGAATCAATCACATATGGCAATTTTTTCTCACTAGACAGTTCATTTTTGAAACATACTTTTAAACTTTTGGTTACTATGGACTGCTTTACCTTCTGGGGGGGGGGGCACTGAGGGGTCAAAATGGAATTTAGCCAAGAAATAATTATTGAACTACAAAAGAGCATAAGAAAAGAAATCACTGATGTAATTAATTTTAGCTAAATTATGTTGAAAACTGCAAATTTTTCCCATTTTCTAGGTGTAGAATGAGAGAAAGGTTAAGACACCTAGGTCAGCTAGGAGGGATGAACAGATGAAAAGATGACATATTGCCAAGGATTATCCTTTTATGCCATCTATGTAGGCCAAAACAAATAGGGTAAGGGCGCTGATGATTCGACAGTTTTTGTAAAAAAAAACTAACACTTTTTCTACTCTGGAAGGCTTAGTTTAAAGACTTTTGATTTGAAAAGGGTTTCAGTATCTAGGAAAAACAAGTAGGAACCTAACAGTTTATTAGAAGTTTGAAGTTTTATCAGAAAAGAGTAAAAAACTTCAATTTCCGAAATTGGAGTGTTTTCACCTTCAAATTCGACAGAACAAAAAATTACATGTTTTTGACGTAAGTCAGAACCCATTTTAACACGTGTCGAAATGCTAGTGGATGGATCTTGATGCGTTTGACATGTCTATTCTTTTTTACTTTATTTCTTCGTTTCTCTTCAACTTTGTTTAATGGATAAACAAATAAAACACTGTTCAGATAGTGGAAGCAAAAAACTGAAATTTTTTTCCTGAGTATAGAAACGAAATTGGATAATGATATAGAGAGTAATTGTTTGACATAGGTCAAATGATTTTTTTCTTTTTCCAGTGTTGCATATATACAACAAGAAAAGCATCTCCAAACGCTATCTGTAATGGCCCACTTCCTCTTGGCTTTAACAGTCCAGATTTCTTTATTGTCCACAGTGAAAATGTTGTCAGCATTTGGTCATTTCAAAATTAATCTGCCATTTTAATCCCTTTAAAAATTTCAGCTTTGACTATCCAGTATGGAATGTCCAGAATCCTTGAAATATGCATGTCCTATAGAGATTTGCAACACCAAGGAGTTTAAACATGTTTCACTGGCGTTTTGGATGGGATAGGATTTAAGAAAACGAGAGTGGAAAATGAGCTGGTTTATTAATGAAGACCTACTGTGCAGAAGAGAGCAAGAGTGAGTAGGAAGAGCCGGATTGGTACCAGCCGGCCTTTAGGCTTTAAACTGCCGGGGACAGGCAGCTCAAGTTCTCGCACTTCCCACAAACTAAACAGAAGAGAAGATGACAAAGAAGGACTGCTAGTGTCATTTTGAAGTCAAAAAGGTGAAAGGATTGTATGCAGTCAATATACCCTCATACAAATTCTGGAATTGGAACCTCATGATGAAAACATCTTTGGAGGCCCATTCGCCAACAGGAAGAAGAGATCGTAACGGACAAGTGAAGTCCTTCGACCAAAGCATAAGGAAAGAAGAAGAAGAGTGAATTTCCAGAATCTCAAGAAATTTATTGTCAGTATATTTAACTTAGAAGAATTTACTTTCATATGTAAATTCTTAGCTTCATTCAAAACATGGGTAGGATTCTGAGGGGATCACTTTATGTTTCTAAGACATACTTCAAGGATCAGCAGGTCGTCTACATATTAATACCTTTGAGGAAATCTGTTACTGATTTCATTAATCAATACTAGATATAAGAGTGGTCCTAACATGGTTCCTCAAGGAATTCCATGCTAATTAGGAAGGGGTTCAGAGAGAATATTTTTGTGCTTTACAACTTCAGATCTATTTGAGAGAAAACATATACAAAATTTACTAAGAGAGAGTGTACTTCAAATTTATTCAGTGATAAATGAATTAGGGTGCTCTGATCAACCAAGTCAAATGCTTAAAAATCTCAACATAGTATGAGGCCAAGTGACTGTTCCTCAGATGATGGAAAAATCTAGCATCAAATCAGTAAAACTACGATTAAAAAAAATGTTTTTTTCATGGGAGATAATATTACAAATAATAACCATCAAAATATTTTGTTGTTGAAAAAGTACCAATAAATTCAACAACTATGTTTTTGTCAGAGACCCTTGAATTTTGACACCAATTGTCTATCTGTTTTACATGTTCAGTGAAGTTTTGACAGAGACACCTATATTCCAACAGGGCATGTTGCTCTCTGTCAACAATTTTGACAAGGTCACTACAAACTATTCTCAAAAGAAATGAATCTCAGGATAGAAGCCAATATCTATGTTTGACTTTGGCTGAAAGAACATTTTTAGTCGGCCTGGTATTCTACTACATCAGACAAGAATTTTCGACACTCGAAACATGGTTTCATCACTATAATATTTACTGCCTTTTTTAATTTAATTTTATCAAGAAAAAGCCAATATGGCAACATTTTGGAGAAGATCAGATGTACTTTTGACGCATTGGTGCTGATTATAATTTTTTTTTTGCTAAAAAAGAACCAAGTAATGACAGTTTGAACAGTCAAAAACATTTTTTTTGTGTGTCAAAAACACAAAACTGATTGAATTGAATTTTTTATCTAGGTATATTGGATACTATGTCCACATTTGGCATTGTCAAAATACAATGATGGCTTCAAGAGATGTTGAGTCACAACTAAGCAGAGTCAACCTGTTTTGAAAGAAAATTTTGACAGTGGTTCCAAAATTGTAATATCAAATCATTGGTGCCTTTACCCTAGTAGTGTTAAATACCCTACCCAAGTACCGTAAGTAAAGTAAGTACCATAAGTACCTAGTATGCTAAAGTACCAAAAGGGGATAGGAAGAGGTTGTAAGAAAAAATTTAAAGGAAATTGATAGTTGCTGGGAGGGGGTTAAGAGGGAAGCTTTGAATAGATTGGGATGGAGAAGCATGCACAGCTATGTTGGCCTTGGGCAGAATGGTGCTGTAGTGACTTGTTCATAGTAACAGTTGCATATGTTATTTGAGCCATATGTATGTGTGTATTATGTTGTCAGCATTGTCAACTTCTTTTTATTAGGTTTAGTGCAACAAGCTTGAAAGCTTACCGTATTTGGTATTAAATAATAATAATATGTTATGTTTTCACATTAAGGGAGAGGGGAGAGGTGGTGGGTAAAGTTTAATGGTCTCCATTTACAAATGACAAAAGTGAATATTTTTAGTGTTTTAATAAAGTTTGCAATATTTATAGTGTTTACTTCTGAAGAGTAGGAATGATAATCAGATGAGCTAACCTTTCTTTGATGTTTGATTGCTGTGTTATGGTTGCCCTAGCCCAGATCTATACGGTAATACTCCTAGTACTTGACCAGTACCTAATCTCAGCCATGATCTTTGATTAGAAGCAGTATGTCCAACACCTGGCGACCAAGACTTTAATCTTGACCACTGCTAATTTTCAGAACTATTAATCTTGGCCAATAGTCTACATATCTTTGCCAAAACATTGATAATTCAACATGAGACACTACTTTTAAAAGATAGGAACTATGGAAGTTAGCCTATAGTTTTGTTATTTAGGAAAACCTTTTAGAATCTCAAAAAAACAAGTAACATTGTTGTCATTGTTATGTTGAATTTGAGATTGATTTGATGTTATATTAAAATTTATTTCTTCTTCTGCTATACTAGATTCAAATTTTATTTGATCTAAATCATTTTTGCTGCAATTAAATTTGAATTCAACTCATCCACAATCTCCTCTTGATGAAAATTTATATTATTGATTTCATTTATTTTCTGAGTGAAAGGAATTAAAGCTCTTGCTACTCCTTTTGTTTGAGAAGTATTCTTTTGCTTTTTCATATAAGTTTATTACGTGGTTAGAGTTTCTGGAATTTCCCTCTCCTGAACTCAATGTTTCCAAACTCTTCTAGCCCCCTCAGGGAAGGGGGCTAAGCATCTAATTGGTTATCAGAAGCGGATATTCCTATTGTTGTATCTCCAATATCCAATGATGATAGCCTGAATGAAACCATGATTACTGTCTCTGGGTCACCAATCTCTGAAACTGACAACCTGCTAAATGAGGATTTTTAGACAGTGGGCAGAAAACAGAAACGAAAAAAGCCTTCTATGAGTCCTCCTGAAATAATTGGACTCTCAAACTCAGTCCCATCTGTGGAGATAAAGGACAAACCCATTATCCTTTTTACTCCAACAGTAAAAGATCAATCTTTCTCTATCAAAAATATTACTAATATTAGAATGAATCTTTCCAAAGCTTTTAGATGCAGCTTCACTGTGAATGTGAACAGAGATGGTTCACTAACGGTTATGTTTCTAGACTTAAATGAAGCCTGCAAAGCACTTAGCCTACATCAAATTGGCAATATCCCTGTTACACCTGAATGGTGGAAACCAACCCTGAAAAATTCTCAGAAAATAGTGCTGTACAACATACCATTGGAATTGTCAAATGATGACTTGAAAGATGGTCTTATTAACAATAAGGGGGAAATGCTGGAGGTTCTGGATGTTCATCGTATGGGCAAGCTAGATTTTAAGGGAACAAGAAGTAGTAAGAGTGTCCTCTTTATCTTACCTGTTAGTTCCCAATTTGACTCAGTTTTCCTTTTTGGTCAGCAAAAAGCTCATAAAATATACCAAGAAAAACCTCTTCAACACTCAAAATGTTTTAAGCTTGGTCACTCATCTAAGTATTGTTCTTCTTCTGTGCCAGGGTGCCCTAATTGCCTTGGTAATCACTCCTTGTCTACAGAAAGTAGATGCACTGAAGTGCCTAAATGTACAAACTGTGATGGTAGACATCAATCAACAGATCACAATTCATGTCCTAAATATATTCAACGAGCTAAAGTTTTAAAGATTGCTCTTCAAGAAAATGTTCCTTTCCCGATAGCTGCAATGGAGCTGGCCAAGCTCCCCAAAGTACCATCAGGTCCAAGAGTTAATGAGGCCAAGGAAGGGAATTTAGCCCTTCCTCAAAAACCCTGGCTACAGGTCCACAAGAACAACCAAAATCAGGCACTCATACCTCCTACTGAGACTTCTTACCCTCTGTTGGCTAAGGAGCATCCCAAGGTGGCTGAAGCTAGTCCATCCCTCAACAATCCTAAAACTAATCCTAAATCTTGGTCTGAAAGAGTGGCAGCTTTTCCTAATATTTCTACTCAAGCCATCACTATGCAAGATAGAGTTGGACCTCATATTACTAATTTAATTAAATATGTTGCATCAATGGACCTAATCTTACAATCAAACATGGCTAAAGATAAAAAAGCCAGTATAACAAAAGAAATTGCAGAACACTACTTTTCCAATTCTATTTTCAATGAAATAGGAACAGAATTATCATCCATTCTCTCAAAGTATCATACATGTCACCTATTCAATCCTTCCTATGTTAACTAAGCTGCATATCCTACAATGGAATTGCGTCTCTTTAAATTCAAATAAACTTGCTGATCTTATCCAATGTGCAAATGATAATAGAATTGGAATTATTTGTCTACAAGAGACTAATCTTCATCAGTACAAGAAATTCAAAATGCCTGTGTACAAGTGCTACAGGAAAGATAGATCAACTAATAGAAAGGGAGGGGGTGTGGCAATCTTTGTCCATTTTTCAATCCAACACTACCCTCAACCCTTAACTATCTACAGGGATGAAATAGATGTTGTAGGTATAATAATTACCTTAGCCAATGGTAACCATCTTGCCATAAAATCCTTTTATAATCCATGTGGGAATAAGGACATCCAAAGTATCTTGGAAACAGAATTATCAGGTAATAATACCTTTATTTTTGGTGATTTTAATGCCCATAGTCCTCTCTGCGAACAATCAGCTGGTAGCAACAAAGCAGGAAGAGGAATAGAGTATATATTGTCCAATTTTCCTGACACCTTGATTTTCACTCCATTTGACTTTCAGACCAGGTATAATATTTCTTCTAACTCTTTCTCAACTATAGATTTGCTTCTAGGTCCTTCTTCATATTATGATTTAGTTCAGATGGTAAAGGTGTCGTCTCTTCAATCTGATAATTGTGCAATTCTTACATCATTTCAATATTTATGCTACACTCCCAAACCCTACGTCCCTACATTTATTAACTCCAAAGGTAATTGGTCCCTTTTTCGTGAGATATTAAATGAAGTAGATTTTTCCTTTGTTTCTCCTAATTCTGATATTAATGCCATTGAGTCTAATTTGAGACCAATCCTGCTGGAGTCAGCTAAATTGGCAATTCCAATGACTAGGGAGCATTTTTACAATGTCTCCAAAAGACCCAAGAATTGGTGGAATGATCAGTGTAGGGTTGCAGTTCTGGCAAAAAGAAAGGCTCGTAAAATGTTTCAAAAGCACCCATCTCAGTCAACAGCAATCTCTTATAAGCAGTCATGTGCTAAGGTGAAACTAATTTGTAGGAGAGCTAAACAGAGTACCTGGCTGAATTTCAGCTCAAGCATCAGTTTTAGAACCCCAATTTCAAAGGTCCATAATTTCATTAGCCAACTAAATAGTGGAAAGCAGCCTAATGATGACCGTAGATATGATATCATTCAGGATGGATATCCAATTGTCTCAGATAAAAAGAAGGCATATCTGTTTACCAATATTTTTAAAAATGATTGCTCAGATTTTCATCCCAGCCGACCTCCTTTTTGTAATCTCCCTCTTACCTGTTCTTATAAGGGTACTCTGATGAAACCTTTTTCCCAAGATGAATTTTGTGTAGCACTTAATTCTCTTAACATCAAGTCTTCCCCAGGTTATGATGGTATTTACATGAAGTGGATTCTTGAGTCCCCAAAGGTGGTTCATACAGCCCTCTTAAGTCTTTATAATCTTATTTGGTCAAGTCAAAAGTTCCCAGATGCTTGGAAGATTGCTCAGGTATTCCCAGCTTTAAAACCTTCTTATTCATCTAATGATCTTAAGTCTTACCGTCCTATATTGGTATTACCTTCCTTTAGTAAAGTTCTGGAAAGGCTTGTCTTATCAAGAATTGAGTGGTCTGCTGAAATCAACAATCTCCTTCCTAGTGAACAAACATGTTTCAGAAAAGGACATAGCTCTTAAGACAACATTACCCAGCTAGAAATTGATGTTTGTAACTCTCTTAAAATAAGACATGTCACAATGGCTGTTCTGTTTGACTGGTCGAATGCCTATGGAAATGTAGTCCACAATAAATTATTGGAAATCCTAATACATCTTGACTTCCCATATCCTTTTATAAGTTTTATAAAGTCTTTTCTAACTGATAGATATTTTTACGTTCAAGTAAATCAGTCTAGAGGTGAGCAATGCCCCATTACGAGAGGACTTCCTCAAGGTGCAATATTGAGTCCTCTTCTATTCAGCTTGTATGTTTCTGAATTTCAAGTATCTCATGCATCATCTGGCCTTTATGCAGATGATTTGATCATTTGGAAGTCGGGAAGGGATATTAGCCTTCTTCAAAGCCTTATTCAACATGATATAAGTTTAGTCCAGAGATTCTCTTTAGCATTTGGCTTCCCAATCTCAATCAGTAAAACTAAAGCCATTATATTTACTAATGGTACTCTAGATCCTCCTAATCCACTGAAAATTTTCTCAAGGGAGATCCCATATTGCAATTCAGTGAAGTTACTTGGTTTATTAACGGATTCTAAAATGGAGTGGCATGAACATATTAATTCTTTGAAATCTCTGATTATTCAGAGACTTTGTATTCTAAACAGACTTGCTGGAAGTAAGTGGGGATGTCACCCAAAAATTATTTTGGATTTTTACAAATTATATATTTGTTCAAATATAGAATATGGGATTCAAATTTTTTCAGCTTGTTCTCCATCCTCATTCAAAATCCTTGAATCTTTACAAAATTCTGCTATTCAAATAGCTTTGGGTGTGCATAAGCATACTCCTCTGTCAAAGTTAAGAATACTGTCGGGATTGGTGTCCCTAAGTGAAAGAGCATCTAGTATAAGGATAAAATGTTTCTTGCAAATCCAGGCTTATGGAGCCAAGCATGCTGTATATGCACATACCTTTGCTGAGAAGTCAGCCTGTCCCAATGCCCATTCATCATGGAATCAGTTTCAACTGGAGGTCCCAAACTGGAATCAACATTTGCTTTATGCATATCCCTTTACTGAATCCCCCCCATGGGAAATGAGTCCTCCAAGCTGTCAAGTAGAACTTATCTCTATTAGTAAAGATTTGATTCCTAATTATGAGATCCAGATTATTTTGGCTGAACACATCTCAAAGGCTTACCCCAACTATAGAAAAATATTTACAGATGGATCTGTCCAGAGGGAAAGAGCTGGAGCAGGAGCATGTATCCCATCCCTGAATTTGAACATTTATTCTCCTCTCCTATTGGGATCTTTTATCTTGTCTGCTGAATTATGTGCCATCCGCCTGGCCTTGGATGCACTTACAAATTATAACATGGAATCTGAAAATATACTCTGTCTCTCCGACTCTAAATCAGCATTAGTACTGATCCAAAATATTAATAAAATTGCTAATGACAAAGATTTATATAATATTAGAAGACAGCTTCTTAATCTTAAGATCAAAGAGAATGAAGTTTATTTTCAACATGTTCCTAGTCATAAAGGTATAAAATATAATGATATGGCTGATTCTCTAGCAGAAAAGGCTTCCATGTTATCTCCTAGTCCTTCCTCTGACCTCAATTCATGAGATATTATCAGGCAAAGATCCAAAGTTAATCACAGTAAATTAATGTTATCTCCATTTCATACAAGATTAAATACAGTGCTATATTACCGGCTGAAATCAGGTGCCCTATTTCTAAATAGCTTGTTATTTAATTGGAAGCTAAATCATTCCCCTTTATGCCGAATCTGCTTTTCAGCAGAGGAAACAATCCAGCATATTTTATTTGATTGTCAAGCTCAGAGTTAGGAGACTATTGCTCTTAAGCGTTTCTGCTCCTTGGCTAAGATTCCAAATACTTATACAGCTATCCTGGATTCTAACCTGCCATGGGAAATTGATTGTAAGATATTTAAGGCAGCAATTGATACCTTAAAGAAGAGAAATATTGTTTAATAAAGATTAAAGCTTGAAGAAGTCTATTTTTAAAGGGACACGATTTATCCATAGTCTTTGATTGTGCTGAAGAGAGCGGGTGCTGGCCGGCCTAGTGCCTTAAACTGCTGGGGACAGGTAGCTCAGGTACTCGCACTTCCCACAATCAATAACAGTGTATTATTGTTCATAATCGTATATATCCATTGTTTGCAGACTGGAGGAAAATAGCGCTTCCAGTAGCTAGTTTTTCTGGAGAAGAAGTCAAAGAGGTGAAAGGACTTGTTGTTAGTCCATATACCTCCCTACAATTTTTGGAATCCTCTGATGGCTGGGCTTACAATAAACCTTAATCTGCAAAATATTAATTTTTAGAAGGTTTAATCTGTTGGAATAACACTACTAAAAGTTTAACTTGATCAACCAAAGCCCCAGAGAAAAGGTATTTAAATTATGATATTTGTCCATTGTTTACATAGAGAATTTGTTATTGAGGAAAATGCATGCATTTTTTCCATGGAGGGAGATTTTGGGTATTAGGCCTATCTAAAAATTAATCAGAAATCAAATTAAAAAAGCAAATTTTTTCAACTGAAAATAAGAAGCAACATTAAAATTTTAGAAAACCTGATATTATTATGTATACAATAGGGGCTACCCCAACTCTCCTCAATACCTCGGTCTTTAATCTAAAGTTTACATTAGCCTAATTGCACAATTTATTTTTAAAATTCAATTGATTTTGTCTAATTGTATTGGCAGTTGCTACCAAGACGGAAACTCCTTCTTACATCACACACATCTTTATGAAATAAAAGTCAGCCAGCAAATTATTATTACCTTAAATTGCATTGTCCAGCAAAATAAGGTAACAAAAGCCTTATAGAGTCACCAGTTAGGGATGAAAGGGAGCCATTAACTAAATTGCAGCTCACTCTGTCTTCTATAGTTTAATGGACCAACTCTTGTCAACAGCAATCTTAAAGTCGTCAACAGAGGGAGCAATTACAGCAGCATCAGGAAGATTGTTCCAATGGGTAATCACTCTATTGGAGAAGTAGTGGTTGCCCTCTTCCAGAACAACTTCTTACTATGCCCCCTTGTCCTATAGGATTCATCAAATTGAAATGGATTTTTACAGGGGGAGTCAGCATTCAGAAGCTTATAAGTCATTATGACATCACCTCGTCAATGCCTGTACAAAAGTGTTGGGAGCTTTGGCTATTCAATTGAGATGGATATTCAAGATTCTTGCATCCATCAACAGCTTTTGTAGCCTGTTTTGGACATATTCTGTTTTTGCTGATCACTCTTGTTCAGGGATATTGCAACACACATCACAAATTCTAGCAATGGCTGCAAAAGACCCTTGTACATATTAGTCATCCCTTTGGATGACCTGCTGCATACAGTATGCTTGATTACGCTGAGGGTCTGGGATGCTTTGGCAACAACTGTCTGTGGTGTTTGTTAAATTTTAGTTCCTCCTCGACAGCAATTCTCTCTTCTAGTGCATTATTAAATGTAAATGATACTTTTACTAGCAGGGAGCTGGACAACATTTTTTGCAGTGCAAAATCGGAACAATCTTATGGGGAGTTGGACAACAATTTTTATAGTGCTAAACATGAACAAACCATTGAGTCACCAAGTTCTAAAAGATCATCAACCCCCCTCTGATAGTAAAAGCTGTGAGAACATTAGTTACCTTGTTGCTATTTTCAGCAATGATGACTGTCTAACTTCTAGGTTTCAAGAAATTAAGTGTGTTGTTGCATCAGGAACTTCAGACATTTGCACCTTCTGTGAAGTAAAATCCCAAAGGACTACTATTCCTCTGGCACAACAGATACAGATACCAGGATACAAAATTGTTAGCAACCTATCAAAGCAAGAAGGAAGGGGAATTGTCCTATATACCCCAGAAACTTTCCAGTTAGGAAATATTGATACTGATTCTGATTATGAGCCTTATCCAGAACAAGTGAGGATATCAATAATAAACCTCCCTGGTGGACCAATTCATATTTGTACAATTTACAGAAGTCCAAGTTCCCCTAATTTAGAGAAGTCCCTCTATGACATTGTAAAATCATTTGATCAAAAAGTTGCACTGACAGGAAACCTTTTCATAGTTGGGGATTTTAACCTACCTTCCATTCAATGGACAGATGGCTGCAGCTAATCTGGACAGAAGCCAGTTGTACCATTTCTTGAGTGCCTAGCAAACAATTCACTTTACCAAGCTGTAAACTTTCCAACTAGGTATCAGGATGGCAAGTCACCATCATTATTCAACCTTGTAATAGTAAGTAACCATGGAGCATGATTAAATGTAGCCCCACTACTGTGCTTTGGTGTGAGCAATCATACTGCTATACAATGCTCCCTTAGACTGTACCCTGAAAAATCAGTTTTTACAAAACATGTGTATAGAGATTATACCTCAGCCCATAAACTTGGCAGACACTCAATTACACAACTAAAAGTCAATGACTGTGTAGTAGACAACCCAGAAGTAATTGCTAATGGCATAAATAGGTAGTTTACATCTGTATTTACTCTGCCTGATAATGTCCCTCTTCCAACTCCCCTACCTATACTGTCATAACCTGCTATGTCCTCGATAGCTATCCACAGGGTTGATGTAGTCATGCCTGAAAAAGTTGAACCCAAATAAATCAGTGCAACCTGACAGTGTACACCCAAGGCTTCTAAAAGGATTGTATGTTGAACTGTTGGGCCCCCTAACTCTACTTTTTCAGAAATCTCTTAAAGAAAAGTGTATCCCACAAGATTGGTGCACGGCACATAAATCCCATACACAAGGGTGGTAGCAAAGAGGATGCAAGTAATTTCAGGCCAATAGCCATCACCTCTGCAGTTGGAAAGCTTCTAGAAGGAATTGTTAACACTGCAATCTTGAGACACTTAAAAACCAATAAATTATTGTATTGTATCAGATTAACGACACTTCTTGACTACTAAGGTCCCTGCGTTGGCCCTGCAGTGCATTACTGCAGCATGATTTGATCTCTGGGTCCCGTATTTACAAGCTAAGGTCAAACCCACTGCGCCACCACAGGACTCAATAAATTATCTTCATCAGGTCAACATGGTTTTAAGTCTGGTTGGTCAGTTGAAAACAAACCTGATTGATGTTTACAACTATGTCACCAATCTTCTGGACCAGGGGTTTCCTGTTGACATTATATTACTGGATTTGGCAAAGGCATTAGACAAAGTCTGCCATAAAAGACTTCAAATCAAGCTCTAACTATTGGGGTGAATTAGGATGTGATAGAATGGGTGAAGCAGTTCCTAACAGATAGGAAACAGATGGTTAGAAATTTGGAAGGGATAGAAGAATGTTCTTCTCTGAGGTGGCTGCTGTTGGAAGCAGTGTCCCCCAGGGCACAGTATTGGGTCAAACTCTTTTCAATATATTTAAATGATGTGCCAAAAATCCATAATAGCAAAGTAAGCCTTTATGCTGATGACTCAAAACTTATTGGTTGTGTAGACACAGCAGAAAATATTGAGTCAACACAACTGGACCTTGATGCAAGAGAGAGAGAGAGGGGAGAGAGAGGGGAGAGAGAGAAGAGAGAGAGAGAGAGAGAGAGAGAGAGAGAGAGAGAGAGAGAGAGAGAGAGAGAGAGAGAGAGAGAGAGAGAGAGAGAGAGATCTTGGTGTCCTGGTAGATGACAAGTTGAATTTCCATAATACAAGCAACTATTGCAAAGGCTAATCAAACACTTGGCTTAATCAAAAGAATATTCACTAGCAGATATCTAAATGTTATTACTAAGCTGTATAAGAGTCTAGTTCAACCAAGGCTAGAATTTGGAATGTGTGTTGCATGTCCAGTCAACAAGACTGACCAAGCAGCAGTGGAATCAGTTCAGAAGAGGGAAACAAAATGTATTAAAAGCCTCTGTCATGTCCCATAACCATCCCATCACTGCAAGCTCAGAACACCATCTCTAATGTAAAGAAGCAAACAAGACAATGCAATAGCATCACACAAGCTTCTAAATGCTCAGGATACCATTTCTGACCTTTTCCAACTGGACAATTCAAAGAGAACTTGCAGTCACCCCCATCAACTTTTCTGGAAACAAGCAAATACTAGACTAAGACACAAATTCTTCTCAAATAGAGTTGTCAGCTTGGGGAATTCCCTAGTGCAAAAACAGTGACATCTACCAGCATGGAGGCATTCAAGTCATCATGGATAGAGATTGGCTCAATAAACCATGGACCACTGCTTGGGACCCTCAGAGAGGATTAACTATCATCAGATCACTGAAGCTGCCAGACACAGGATTCATCCAATTGCTAGCAAGTGTGATTTAAGGTAATGGTACCACCTTTTCTCCCAAAGTGCACTGACTTGCACTTCCAAATCTTAAATTCAAATTTCTACTCATGGGCCCATAGTGAAATCAGATTCAGATCATTTTGTATGGAAGCTCTTGTAACTGATGACTCTGCAGAGCCAATAAGCTTTGAATCTGCCAAAGATAATTTTCTTTTGTTTATGTACAGTATTTATTATTGGGAAGTACATGTGAATTTTTCTGCAGGGTGTTCTCTGTTAAATATTGAGCAATTCATGTTACTGAACTACAAATAAGAACAAATAACCCTTGAAAATGATTTTTTCTTTCTATGTCCTTTTTTTGTACAAAAAGGGTTAAAACATTGGTTTCAAAATAAAGATTTCATTGTAAATCCATTTTGTTAAAGTTATATAAACCACAAGCATTGATTTGTCACAATTAAGTTCAATAAAAGTTAAAAAAAAATTCTTCATTTTTCCATCCACTATGTTTCTTCTGTTGGTGTTGACATTTTTTTTTTTTACATTAGGTGAAAGAGCAGCTTTTAAGTGGCCTAACAGAATAGGCAGAAAGCATGGCAGAATTGTTTTTTTTTTCATTCAACTTAGTCTTGACAGATCAATGTTTGTGAATTATACATCTTGGTATAAATGTGAGGTTTGTTCTCTACATAAGGAAACATGTTAAGAAAACAATCATTGCTTCATAATGTGCAGAATAATCCTAGTTAACATATTTTGCAGGAGGAGAAACTTTATCTTCACTTCTTTCTTTGTTTTTCTAAGAAATTCATGATTTTCTTAGAACCTATATATTAACATATACTTCACCCCTCTAATGCATAAATGTACACCCATAATTGCATCCTGAATCTAAATATTACCTTCATTTGTATCCCAAATGAACCCTACCCTCACCCATAAACATATCCAAATCAGGGTACATATTTGCACATAAGGGGGGGGGAGGGTGAGGTGCAAAGTTCTTTTGTGATGTAAATGAAGGTTATATTTAGATTCAGGATTTGGTAAATGTATTGCAGTTCATATTATTGACTTACAAATAAAATGAACATACTACTTGATACCTTATTTATGCTCTTTACAAATATAATAATCTCTTCTATTGAAAATTCAAACTAAAGCAATTTTTAACAATTCATCATTTTTAAGAAGTCAAAAAGTGCTTAAATTTGAATTTGCAATAAAAGCAATTATTATATCCATAAAGAGTATAAAAAGACATTGAGTGGTATGTTCACTTTATTGGTAAGTCAGTAATATGAACTGTGATATGTTTACCCAAGATTTAATTTGGGTATATATCTGCACATTAGGGGGTGGGGGTATATACTCTTTTAATATAGGCGTATAGGTTCTAAGGAAATTCATAGATTTCTTAGAAATGCTCTAAGAACAAGGAAAGCAGTGAATATAAAGGTTCTTCCTCTGAAAAATATGTTAACTAGGTTTATTCTGCATATTTATGAAGTAGGCATAATAAATGTTTTCTTAACATGTTTCCTTATATAGATCACCAACCCCACATTTATCCCTAAAACTTTTATGAAATGGATTTATAATGAATGGTAGTTTAGAACAACTATTTTAACCCATTAGGCTTATATCAAAAAACATAGAAAGCAATTATTAGGCTACTGTCAAAGGTCCTGAAAGGGCTTAAAATTAAACTTGCAAGAAAAGCAATTATTATATTTAGATTGAGCATAGAATATAGCATTGAGTGGCATGTTCAATTTATTTGTTGGTGAGTTATTCAAACTGCTCAAAATTTACTGGTTATTTTCCAATGGGAGAGTTTATTATGGAGATGGAAGTTTTGATGAGGGTTGGTAACTTGGACTTTACCACCAAAATATTAACATTTAATCTGTTTGAATAGGCTAATATTACTCTAAGTGTACTCTTGACTTAAAAAATAAGCTATAGGATACAGGAGGTTTATGGAATTTGTAGTTTCCTTAGTCAACAGGAATTTTACAGAAATTGTAGGCCTAACTTTAAATTTCGTTTTCAGAAAGATGATCATTAACCACTTATGAGCATTTTTATTAGACTAAGGTAGCCTAATAAATGGATATTACCTTCAAAAGCTACTGATCCTGCATGTTTATCATCAAGAAGCTCAAACAGAGTCTTAATAGAGGATATGAATTTGGTAGGCAATCCTTCTAAAGCAGCTGACTTTTCAACCATCTTGTTGTTATTTAGACAAAACTACTTATTGTCAGTTATCACCATTTCGCGACTCCGCGTTTTTACGATTTGACTTTCGCTTCTATTAATAAATGTGGATTTCCTTAAAATAATTTAGTCTTTGACCGTATAAGGAGAAAAGGAAAGAAAAAAATCGAAATAAAAAAAATCCTAATTTTAATATAGTTCTTTAATATACTTCTAAGTTTCGAATGGAAGATAATCTTTTTTTTTTATCAGATAAAAAGAAAATGCTATGCCGTTCAGTTCACTTACAGATTATTGAAGATTTGAATTTACGACACGTGTTATTAGTTCTGCTATAAAGATGGCACATCAAAATAGCTCGAAACCGGTTCCTAAAGATGCATTGGTGATTTCATCAATGATTAAAGAACTAGGCGTGCAAGAATATGATCCTCGTGTAGTCAACCAGCTCCTGGATTTCGTTTATAGTAAGTTCTATCCAGGCCTAGGCTAATAAAAAGGGTAGGATCTTGGTTCTCATATCATCTTGAATTCCAGTGCTTGAAGTAATTTGATACATTATGACACTGGTTAAATCTAGACAAGGGACTTTTTTCTATTTTTTTAAAATGCTCATTTAGATAGAGAAAGCTTTTAGAAACAGATCCAAAGACTCAATGATACCATGACAAGGTCTTTTGAAGAAGACCTATCCATCTCTCTTCCTCCCTTCTCCCTTTACAGGACAGCTTAAACAAGGCACAAGAAAAAGATTTTGTGTCTACTGTAAAATTCTAGTTTTGCTACTTTTTGCTACCTTACAAAGGGTTAGATAAGGAAAACAAAACTTTCAAGGATGGGTCTCAGACTAAAATATGCCCTGGGAAAGTAATTTGAAGTACCTACCTCCACTCCCTCCCCATCTTAAGGGCAGTGACCTTTAATGACCTTCAAAAATCTTTATTTTATGAAAATGACACCTTGCAAAACAGGTCCTTTGCTTACAGAAAATACAAGAGAACTATTTTGAGTAGTAAAATTCTAGTTTAATGACTTTTGGCTATCTTGGAAAAGGGTTAAGTTAGGAAAATGAAACTTTCAGTGATAGGTCTACAGGCTAAATTATATCCTGGAAAGTATTTTAAAGTACCCACCTCCAGTCTTTCTCCCTCTAGAGGGCCCTGAAATTTGCCTACATGACAAGTCTATGCCTATTGAAATTTGACAAAACAATATTTTGCTTTAATTTTTGGTTACCAGCTGCTTTTTCTCTGCCTTTAGTTCTCAAAATGCAATTCCTGTTATTTGAGTAGAATTCTGAGCCATATCAATGTTTTTTTTCAAAACTTAGGAAATGTATTTGCATATCTTTAAAACTTATAAATTGGGATTGAGCAAAATTGTGAAGCTGAAAACAACTTTGTTGTACTTCATTCAAGCAGAATATCTATTTTACAAGGTTTTACTTTATAGCACACATATTTTAAGGGTCATCAAAGGTCAGGACCCTCTAGAGGGAGAGGGAGTAGAGGTAGGTACTTCAAAATACCTTCTCAGGACATACTTTAGCCTTTAGACCCATCCCTGAAAGTTTTGTTTTCCTTACCTAACCCCTTTTAGAGATAACTAAAAGCCACTAAACAAGAATTTCACCCCAGTATATAAGGTTTTAAAGATCTGCAAATAGGCTACATTTCCTAAATTTAGAAAAAATCAAATAACTTAAAATTCTACTCAAATAACAAGAATTGCATTTTCAGAACTAAAATCAGTGAAAAAGGAACAGATAACTAAAAATTAAGGTACAATGTTATTTTGTCAAACTTTAAATAGGTAGGCTATAGACCTGTCAAGTAGGCAAGTTTCTATGACTTAGAAATCAGAAGAGGGTTAACATGGAAAATTAGCAATATCTTCACAGAGTATGTTTTTTGCTTGGGATTTGTTACTGAAAGTTTCATTTTCCTAACCTAACCCTTTTCCAAGATAGTGAAAAGTAGCTAAACTAGAATTTTATCCTTAACCAATTCTAAATTATAACATTTGAATGTCTTATAAAGGTACTTCATTTGCTTAGGGAGAAAAAGCCATGATACCACTCTGAACTAAACTAAGTTCATAGGCATTATGTTTTCAAAACTTACAGCCAGAGAGAAAGAAACCAAAGTTTAGTACATATTGCTAGGGACAACTCTCCAGCATTTTTATTGGGGTGACAAAAGGGGTCCATATCCATATAGTCAAAGGGCATGGGATATCCCTCTTGCAGATGTAAATCAACTGGGCAAACCAGATGTTAATGGTCAAGAGTCAAGAGTCAAGCAAGTCTTTCTTATTCATGCTCAGAGAAAAAAGCAATATCCCAGGCCAGATATTCCTCTTTGAGCAAATGAAATGAGTCATGAAGCAACTCTGCTACAAGAAAAGCTACAGTGTGCATATAAGTCTTGTTTTCCTGAAAAAAAACTTCAAAACATCATTCTGCTGATCATGCTAACATCACTAAGAATATAAAGATGCTCATTCTAGAAAAAAGGCAGCTTTTCTGTAAAGACAAACATGAACAAGCAAATAAACTTAAAAACCAAATTTGCAAAATGACAAGATATATATATATATATATATATATTGGAATCAAGGTTTGGCTGAATGTCATCAATTTTTACATAATAAGCTATTATAATCCCAATAGTCAAACTGAAGATGCTTCAGGCTTCTTCAGTTGTTTAAGTAATTTTAATATGCTGAGAAATATAATAATATTACCTTAAATTACCTTAAATCGCATTGTCCAGCGAAATAAGGACTAAATCCTGTAGAATCGCTGGTTAGTGATGACGATGGTTGGACGTCACAACGGCATCCCACTCAGTTTGCCATGGCTTTGATGACCATTCTCCATCAACGGCTCTTTTAAAGGCAGTTGTGCTGGGGGTAGTGACCGCTTTTTTGGTGAGAGAATTCCACAAACTCACTATTCTATAAGTGAAGAAGTTATTGCGTAGTCTAGTGGCAGCTCTCTTCTGATACAGTTTCTGACTATGTAATATATATATGTAATATATACAAATTGTGTCAGCAATTATATTGAATAAAATTTATGACCATTTTGCAATTATTTCCTCAATAAAGTACCCTACTAAAATTCATCCAAACTCTCCAAATTGTATTAACTCTAAAGTAAATTGGACTATGTTCAAGAATAAGCTTAATAACAAAACTCTATTGCAGGGGTCATATGATTCAACCACAACACCTAGCACGCATGCTGAAGTTTTAATACAAAACAGTTTGCACAAAACTAATGCTAAATGGCTTAGTCATACCTGAGGATAACCATATAAATTGCTTAGGTCTAATTACTCAAGTCTATAACTTAGTTCCAAAATTACTTAGGTCTTATGCTTTTCCAAAAAAAACTCAATTTTCACCTTCACATCATAACTATAATAACAAAAAATGCTATAGAAAAATCAGAATAATGAAAAAACTAATATCTAAACCCTGGGGCTGTAATGAGAAAACTCTACTCCAGTTTTATAAATTGCATATAAGACCCCAAATTGATTATGGGCTCATTGTTTATGGTGCATGGCCAAAAACCCAGTTACAAAAAAATTTAAACAACACAAAATGATGTGGTCCATTTCATATTTGGTCTTAGAAAACCAACAATTACTAAGTCTCTGGTTAATAAGGGCAGCCTATCAAAAATAAATGAAAGACAAAGATTTGTTCTATTCAATTCCTTGTCAAAAATTGAATCTACCAGCTCACACACTCTGAATAACTGGTTGAGAAATCATCCATGCATAGAGACATTGCAAACTTGTTTGCAATTGCCCAAAAGAAATTCCCAGTGCCAGCAAGCTATATTGCCCTTGCATTCCCCCATACCCCTCAATGGACTTGGTTGCTCCCCATAATAAATATCAATTTCTCAAAATGGGCAAAAGAACTTACCCCCATAGCATTTATTCAGAAAAAAATTGCTGAACTTAATAAAATTACATATAAAGACCAGTTCCCAATTTTTATTGATGCGTCCAATATGAATGAGAATACTGCATATGAAACTATCTCCCCTCAACTGAACTCAAAAGATATCCCCTGCAGATCCTCCAAATCATCTCACATAGTGAGCCAAAAGGAAAAGGGCTGAATAGTCTTGACTGAAAAGCCTACTATTGCCACAACAGAAGAAAAGATATTTGTAGAGTGTTAATTTCAATGGATAGGATTGTAATAGATCAATGCATTTGGAAATTTTTATTTTAAAATAATGAATTTATAGTTGAGTTGTATATTGTCAGCTAATTTTCAACCCACTTCTAGTGACAAAATTATGGACGCAGTGTCAACTTTAGGGTCCTATTTAAGGGCTAAAAATAGAATTTGAAATAGGAATGACCAGTGTATTTGGGACACAAAAACATATTGTCCCTTTATATGTCCTTGAATAACTCATAAAAAATCAAAACGTAAATTTTTGTTGTACTGTTTAACCAAAAATAGAAGAGATAGACAACTTGAGGCCAGGATGACCTACTAAAGGAAATAAGAAGATTTGATTTTAAGCTATGAAATTACGTTGAAGCGTCTCTTCTTCCTTCCAGCTTCCCCCATAGTATTTGCCAGTTGACTTGAGGACATTTTAAGAAAGTTATGAAGGAACATTGCATCCCCAAAGTTTCTAAAGCAATTTCTTCATCACTAACAAGTATATATATATATATATATATATATATATATATATATATATATATATACTGAATAAATCAATTTGTTTAAGCATGATGTTGGAAAAGAGTGGCTAAACCAGGAGCTCATGTAGAAAAATAAGGCTAAGTCTTCAGCTTTAATGTAACATGCAACTTGACAAAAAAAAATCAGACCTTCAAAAGATTGGACTTTCTACTAAAATGAAAATTTAAATGACACAGGTTGTTTTCATAATAAATCCTTTACCTCTCAAGCATGACCAAAAAATTACTGAAAAAACTAAAATATCTAACGCACTACTTTGCTTGTTCTCTGCTGAGCTGAACATCTGCTTTTGTCACTAGGGTAAAAAAGGCATTAGTTATATGACAATCAAACACTTCGATCTCTAATTTTGCTCTAAGTCAGTTTTTAATATTTTACAGCCCCTTAACTTGTGTGTTTTTACCCACCTCTGTCCCTGTTTAGCTAACTGTACCACTGTTGTATGTACATGTGCTAGCTTCACATTAAATTAGGCAATAATATATATTATTTTATTTTTACCATTTTCTTACAGAATATGTGACATCAATGCTTGATGATTCAAAAATTTATTCAAATCATGCCAAGAAGAAGAATATAGATATTGAAGATGTTAGGCTTGCTGTTGCACTTCATGTAGAGAAAAATTTTACAACTCCTCCACCCAGAGAGGTATTTTTCTGTTTTTTAGCTTTTTTTTATCTTTTGTATTGCTAGTTGTCAATTTTTAACTTCGTTTTTCTTAAAATTAAAACTAAAGAGTAAATTCCATCTTAACTTGCTATAGCATAATTTATTAATAAGCAAATTTTAAATTAAATGTTAATTGATTGAATTTAAATTTAACATAATTAATTATAAATTAGTTTTAAACTAAAAAAATGTCATTCAGAAGTTCACATAATACAGGTTCTTAGCCGAGGGGTCCTATCCACAAAGAAAGAATATTTTTGTCCCAAGTGTAAGGATTTCAACCTACTTTTTCTTAAATTTTTTTTTAAGGCCGTGATTAAGTGAACTGATGGAACTCGAAAATCCCATGTTAAATTGAAAATTTATATTTAAAAAGTACTCAAGTATTCATTGGCGAAGATGCCGCTTTTAATATCAGGCCATAGCTTTTTGAAGATGCTACAAAATGTTTGAAAGGATTTTGCTCTATTTCCTCAAATTGCTTAGAAATTTTAGAAAATGTCTAGGTCTTTTTCACAAGTGTACTCGATAAAGGATATTGCTTTTAGAACAAAATCGGTACTATCATGAGCAGAAGACAATAAACTGTAAGATGATTGGAACAATTTTTCGATTTATTTTCCTGTTTTCTAACAGTCCCCTAGAATATTTTCAGCTACCTGAATTTTTTACAAGTCGGTTGCCAGAAAGAATCTTTTCAGATCGCCGATAATACCCCCTAGAGACCAAAATGACTAGCTGGTATAATCAGCTGCTTGTTAATAGAGCGTGAAATTTTCATAAATTATTTCAATGCAATGAAGAAACCTAGAAAAGAGAAATAGTCAGGAGCCTTCAGTAAAGTTGTGCACACAAAGCCGAAATCATGGGGAAAATTAAATCAAAGCGAGGTATACATCTTAAAAGTGTTACCACACATAGACAGCGCCTTTGTAAAAAGTATTTGGAGCTTGGTAGATGTAAATATCCAAAATACCTAATAATGCGGTACGCTGAAGAACTAGACAAGTCAAGAGATTTAGGTCAAGCGACAAACCTTGAGGTGGAGCAGAACCCCGTAGCTTCTTCCCCGTTGCACTACCGGATCGTGACTGGTGGTAGAAACTTGGATTGTGACCAATTGAAGGATTGCCGACGGATTTTTGATCCTGCATTTTTCGTGCGCGATCTAGAGACTTAAGTTTGGAAGCACCACCAGATTCAGCGTATCAGAGAATCCTACTGTAGTTTCAAGCTCCTATCTACAATTAAATAAAAAGAAACGAGTTTTTTTAAGTGAAAGTAAGGAGCGACATTAAAACTTAAAATGATCAGAAATTACTCCGTATATGAAAGGGGCTTTTTCTCTTCAACGCCCCGCTCTTTACGCTAAAGTTTTCTACTGTTTTAAAATGTAGAGTTAAGAGAAAGAGTCAAACTTTAGCGTAAAGAGCGGGGCGTTGAGGAGGAAAAGCCCCTTTCATATACGGAGTAATTTCTGTTCGTTTTAAGTTTTAGTCGCTCCTTACTTTTATTTAAAAAAACTTGTGTTTTTGTTTAATTTCTGGACGTCTTTGAATTAATGAATGGTTTGATCTTGGTACTCCACATATAAATAATTAAAACGAAATTTGCATATTAATTTCTTGGGGCTAAATGGCTTCTTCACAGTTTTAATCGGAAGATTTTGAGAAAAAAGGATCCATCTTCATTTGGATTAAATTTGTTTACATTTTATATTCAATTTATGAAAATACTGGGGCAGCATTAACTTATTGCTCCTGAGCAAATATTAATTGCCCTAATCTATCTTTTCAAATATTTGAATAGATGCCAAAACTTGCTCAAAAACCAAAAATTGTACATCTTTCTAAATATCAATGATCAACTTTGTCAAAAAATTTTAACAGCACAACAAAAATATATGGTACCTTGAGGCTGCAGCCTAGATTTGCCTGATTGTATACAGTGCTGCTTATAGGATAATTGCGACCCTTCTGTCAATGTAAATCAGCATAACCCTATTGAATCGTCTATTGAGTAGTAATCAGATTAACGACGCTTCTTGACTACTAAGGTCCCTGCGTCGGCCCTGCAGTGCATTGCTGCAGCATGATTCGATCTCTGGGTCCCGTATTACCAAGCTAAGGTCAAACCCACTGCGCCACCACATGATTGAATTGTCTATTGAATACATTGTAGATAAATTTAGACAGTAGAATCATTCCCTATCTCAACCATTAGACAAAGCCGGACCAAGATGCAAGTGCTCCAGAGAATATATAAACATGGATAGGCACGCGTGTGGTAGAGGAAAATAATTGATATGGCTGTAATAATACAAAAGGTAAAGATAACTAGCAGAAAACTATTTTTTTTTATGACATATCTGATATTAGAGAAGGTGGGTTTAAAGAAAAAAAATAACACGAGGACCCCAGTATGCGGAGATGGTCATTTTTCGCGAATTTTCTTCTTGTTTAAAAAAAAATCTATTGTTGCACCAAATCCTACTTTTAGACAAATAGAAAACCCTACGCTTAGAAAAAAATAGAACTGGCAATACTATATCTATCAATTTCTAAGAAAAAATTACGTCAATTGCACAACTTTCTTCAGAGGTCATGGGGATTATTCATAGCGTTATGGACAAAACTTTATGCTTTTTGTGCACCTTGTAAGAAACAAGCAGGATTCCAATCCTTAAAACTGAGAATTGTTGTAAGTCCTTGAAATGCCAAATAACGGTGCTAGCTCTAAAGGTGGATAAGAAAAAGATATTCAAAAGCAGAAAGGGGTATTATAAAGTTCTGCTAGCTACCATTCAAAGCCTAAGCTAGGACAACTTTCTTAGAAATTGAAGCGAATTATACCAAGAGAGCTAAAACGAGAACTGAATGTAAAGAATTAAAAAGAAGAAGAAAAAAAAAATTAACCCACTCCCTTTTTCCAAAAAAGAATATCCTAGAGATGCGCATGATAATTAAGCTACATCATGTTATCTAAGTAAGACCATTGGTAGATCTAGTGAGGGGACATACCCCCTCCCTCTGGCTCCATACATGCCCTGGAAAAAAAGTTTTTTGATTAGTAACTGACAACAAACTTGGTAACTAGAATGATTAAATGATTTTAAATAACTCTTAGCACAATTCTGAAACATTTCAAGTTTTATACCAAACTTGCACGTAACCCGAAGCTGGAAAGATAATGAAACGAATCGTGAGGGTTAACTTAATGAGTCACAAAAAGCACTATCTGAAGAGAAGTTTTACGTAATTTGCAAGTTCATGGCAGAATGTTTGCAACAATAATAACAACAAGCATTACTTTATATTCTTCTTATAATACAGATGCAATTCTTTTGATGTCCTTCAGTTTTCTGAAAACTCACTAAGAATTTTACAAGAAACAGTTCTTAACAGACCTTTGGCGTTTTGTTGGATATGGCTTTTCCACCAGCTATTAGAGAAAAACAAAAGTCCTACATCAAATTTCGAAAGGAGATTTTTATGGCCCAAAAAAGAGTATAAAAGAGGAAAAATTCAAGGGAATATTTTTCCTTGCCAAGAAGGGAAAAGTTTTGACGCTCCATGGCGCAATGTTGCTATCTAAAACCATAGATTATTGTGAAACCTAATAGATAATCTGTGCTAAAACTATTAGGCTGTCCTTTTGTGGTATAACATTCTCTGACAAATTTCAAACAATCCCGCAACTTCGTGGATCCCTCTCCTACTATTTACGGAATTCTGGATATTTCTCTGTTCCTGTGTTGATTAGAAGTTAGCACGAGAAATTTCTGTATGTGCCAAAAATTTAATCCCCACCCCCTTTAGAAATCCTGGATGGCCACTCATTTAAGTCATACCTCTGAGATGGGATAGTAGCAAACCACTTCTCTGGCTCGCCACATTTCTTTCTGCTTTCGCAATTATGAATAATAAAAATTATCATCATAATCAGTGACTGGCAAATATACAGTGGACCGTTGGTGGGAGAATGAATGGGAGGAGCTTTTTATACATACCGAGACTGTAGTAGACAATATATTTGACAGCAGGGCATAAATTACAACGTCTGCCCCTGGGGGGCTTTGTCGACTCCGGAGTTTTTGAACTATTTTTAACTAAATGACTACCTCAAAATTTGTATCGGATGTATCTGGGGGAAAAGGGAGTGGGGGATAGTTGTCCTCCGATCACTTTTGCCTCTTAAAAAGGGCACTAGAACTCTCGATTTTCAATCGAATGAGCCCCCTTTGAAGTTTATACAACGACCCCTTGCATATCGAATGCCTCTGGGAAAATAATAAATAAGAAAACCTTGGAGCCGTATGGCCTTTACGATAGGTAACAATACGCGTTGCCTCTGATGAAAAAAAAGAACAAATTTTTTAGTTCAGTTCAGAATCGCTAAAGTTATTATGTAAACTGCAAAAATATTTACGATGCCTGAGCAATGATTCTAATATTTTATTTCAAACTAGAAAAATACCTGAAAATTTGTTCATTTTCTGTTAGATAAAATCCTCTCGTATATATATATATATATATATATATATATATATATATATATATATATATATATATACTAGCTGTTGGGTTGGCGCTTCGCGCCACCCCAACACCTAGTTGGTGGGGCGCTTCGCGCCCCCCCAAGCCCCCCCGCGCGCGTAAGTCGTTACGCGCCATAATAGTTACGCGCCATTGTAGTTGTGTCCCTATGTCCCACCTGTGAATATAGATATATATATATATATATATATATATATATATATATATATATATATATATATATATATATATATATATATATATATATATATATATATATATATATATGGTTTTAACTACGTAAAACTTGCGAATATACAACATTCTTTGCTGTCCCATTGTCTTTGCATATAAATAGATTGTCAGGTTTACCGACTCTTGAACATGCAACATATAATGGTCCATGGGAAAACAATCTGTATTCAGATCTATACCTCATGATTCTAATGATTGCCCTTGAGCTTTGTTGATGGTGATTGCTAATCGACCATTCCCTGTCCCGGTGTCCCGGTCGTCATTTATATCCCCCTGTTTCCCCCGGTGTCCCCGTTGTAGTTGTGTCCCTGTGTCCCGGTCGTCATTTATATTCCCTGTGTCCCGGTCGTCATTTGTGTCCCGGTGTACCGGTCTGTATATACATTCGTTTTTTAGTTTTGTTTTTCTCCTTTATTTTTTTCCTTTTTTTTTCTTTTTTAGTTTATTTAGATTTTTAGATTTTTTAGTTTTTTTTATTAGTTTTTAGTTTTTTTTTCTTTTTAGTTTTTTTGTAGTTTTTACCTTCTTTTTAGTTTTGTTAATTTTTTTTTTACTTATGTCCTGGTCGTCATTTATACTCCCTGTGTCCCGGTGCTTTGTTGATTGCTAATCGAACATTCCTTTTGTCCTGGTCGCTTTCTCTTTGAGTGTCGTCATTTATTTTTTTCTTTTTTAGTTCTTTTAGTTTTTACCTTTTTTAGTTTTTTTTAGTTTTTTAGATGAAAATTTTTTTTAGTTTTTTCCTTTTTTTCTTTTTAGTTTTTTATTGGTTTTTACCTTTATGTTAGCTTATTTTTCAGTTTTTTCCCTTTTTTTTAGTTTTTTTTTATTTTTTATTTTTTTTAGTTTTTTACCTTTTTTTTTAGTTTTTTTAGTTTTTTTAGTTTTTTAGCTTTTTTACTTTTTTTATTAGTTTTTAGTTTTTTTGTAGTTTTTGCCTTTTTTTAGTTTTTTCAGTTTTTTTTTAGTTTTTTATTGGTTTTTACCTTTATTTTAGCTTATTTTTCAGTTTTTTCCTTTTTTTTAGTTTTTTTTAGTTTTTAGTTTTTTTAGTTTTTTACCTTTTTTTAGTTTTTTTAGTTTTTTTAGTTTTTTAGCTTTTTTATTTTTTTTAATAGTTTTTAGTTTTTTTTGTAGTTTTTGCCTTTTTTTTAGTTTTTTTAGTTTTTTAGCTTTTTGATTAGTTTTTAGTTTTTTTTGTAGTTTTTGCCTTTTTTTAGTTTTTTTAGTTTTTTAGCTTTTTTATTTTTTTTATTAGTTTTTAGTTTTTTTTGTAGTTTTTGCCTTTTTTTAGTTTTTTCAGTTTTGACGTCACCTGATCCAGTTTTTTCAGGTGACGTCACCTGATCCACGATCCACAGATCCACAGACAACTTATTTTTATATATATAGATAGTTTTTTTTTTTTTACTTATGTCCTGGTCGTCATTTATACTCCCTGTGTCCCGGTGCTTTGTTGATTGCTAATCGAACATTCCTTTTGTCCTGGTCGCTTTCTCTTTGAGTGTCGTCATTTATTTTTTTCTTTTTTAGTTCTTTTAGTTTTTACATTTTTTAGTTTTTTTTAGTTTTTTAGATGAAAATTTTTTTTAGTTTTTTCCTTTTTTTCTTTTTAGTTTTTTATTGGTTTTTACCTTTATTTTAGCTTATTTTTCAGTTTTTTCCTTTTTTTTAGTTTTTTTTATTTTTTATTTTTTTTAGTTTTTTACCTTTTTTTAGTTTTTTTAGTTTTTTTAGTTTTTTAGCTTTTTTACTTTTTTTATTAGTTTTTAGTTTTTTTTGTAGTTTTTGCCTTTTTTTAGTTTTTTCAGTTTTTTTTTTTAGTTTTTTATTGGTTTTTACCTTTATTTTAGCTTATTTTTCAGTTTTTTCCTTTTTTTTAGTTTTTAGTTTTTTTAGTTTTTTACCTTTTTTTAGTTTTTTTAGTTTTTTTAGTTTTTTAGCTTTTTTATTTTTTTTATTAGTTTTTAGTTTTTTTTGTAGTTTTTGCCTTTTTTTAGTTATTTTAGTTTTTTAGCTTTTTTATTAGTTTTTAGTTTTTTCTGTAGTTTTTGCCTTTTTTTAGTTTTTTTAGTTTTTTAGCTTTTTTATTTTTTTTATTAGTTTTTAGTTTTTTTTGTAGTTTTTGCCTTTTTTTAGTTTTTTCAGTTTTGACGTCACCTGATCCAGTTTTTTCAGGTGACGTCACCTGATCCATCCACAGATCCACACACAGACAACTTATTATATATATATATATATATATATATATATATATATATATATATATATATATATATATATATATATATATCTGTATGTAACTTATATATGTGTGAGACTTTCAGGTCCGATTCCCTTTTTTCCATTCATTCTCTCTGTCTCTCCTTCTATCAATTTTTTCTCCCTATCTTGCCATTTCTCTCCTGTCTCTGCCTTTCTGTAACCCTCTCTCTCTCTCTCTCTCTCTCTCTCTCTCTCTCTCTCTCTCTCTCTCTCTCTCTCTCTCTCTCTCTCTCTCTCTTTGCTTTAAGAAAGCTGCTTTTCATGTGTATATCTATTTTATTTTCAGGTTCTTATGGATATTGCAAGAACAAAAAATGCACTTCCATTACCGCCTGTTAAAGCTCACTGTGGTTTAAGACTTCCAGCTGACAGATACTGTTTAACGGCTTGTAATTACAAATTGAAACCTATAAAAAAGGTAAGGATTTCCATTTTATACTGAAGATACATTTATGATGAATCGCTGTAAGCTATTTTACTTGCTGTATTGTTTAATGGTAAGACAAAGGTTTATCACAGTAACAATTTAATCAAGACAATAAAACAACAAGACACAAAAGAAAGGGTGGAAAAGTAAAAATCAATCAATATGTATATTAGTGGTACTCCTTAATGTAGAGGATTTAAGAAGGAAGGTCGTAATGTGGATTGTTGGAAGGGTTGATTATTTCAGGTCTGTCTCGAAAAAGGAGGAATGTTTATTCATTGTTAGTTTCTGTCCCTAGGAGATCTTGAGAATCACTAAGGTTTTGGAGTCTATGGGTAATTTTTTGCAATCTTTTGACTTTAGTTAGGTATTGAGGTAGTTGCCGCCAGTACAAAGGTCTATAGACCTGCTGTTCTACCAGTCCAGTCTGTGACTTAGTAAAGTGAATAGTGATATGCACAATGAGGAGGAATTGTGACGTTACGTGATCTTTCTCATCCATGTGAATGAGAGTAGATAGGTGTAGCGAATTATCTGCGGAGTGTTGTTATACTCATACTGGGTTGAAAGATATTGAAGCGGTTGCTAACACTTCTGAGTCCGTATACCAAAACAGCCTCATAAAGTTCTTTGTCTGTTTCAAGTTATGTTTTCCAAGTTATGTAGCCAATCATCAATACTTGTTCCTCCTTCTAGACTTTGTCTGCTACAGTAAACATGTTTACTATTGTATATGTTGTTGTAAATGATTTTATATGTTTGACTATGTTGGATGTATTGTCTAAGCTGTTCTTGTCTTCTTCTGAGCATGCTGCATTTAGTAGATTGTTTATTGTATTTTGGCATAAAACATCTGACGAAGGTAGCTGCCAGGGCTTAGAAGGTAGCTCTTACCAGCAAGTCCTCCAGAAAACCGGAATGGAATTCTAATTAAGTAACTTGAAACGCATTTTCACAACGGTTAACGTGCAGCCTTAGATACCTCCATTCCTGTTTTGGAGAAAAGGCAGAATAATATCATCATTCAGTTAGACATTTTGAGCAAAGTGGGAGTTCATGAAAATTGCCAGAAAACTGAGGTTAACTGTTAAACCGTCATATGTTATAGAAGACAATAGTTTGCCCCTTGAGGTAAAAAAAAATTCAACCCCTTTGAAACGTGGATGATAAACCCTTTAAGAATAATAGCAAATTGCGAGCCTTTCTGCGACTGGGGACCACGGTGACAAAATTAAGGTGAAATATCTTCTTTTTGGAAGCAAATTTGTCAAGTGATTCGGAATAGTTGATGATTTGCAGTGAATTCATTAATTTATTTGAAACATCGTTTACAATAATATAAAAAAGACAGAGCAATAAATGAAAAAGGACAATAACAACAAACGAGCATTTACTTTAACAAAGCAATAGAACCACCATATAAATATTGTGTAGCATAAGAGAGAGAGAGAGAGAGAGAAAAAAAATGACAGTCGAATTCTAATCAAATAAGGATGATAAACTCTTGGTTTAGTCGGTTTTTTTGGCAGTGTAATTTCTTGGTTTGTAGTGCTGCATTTAGAGCTGTTTCCCACTACCAGTTCAACTGGACAAGGCCTCGTTGAGCCTGTTGTACTGTAAAGATGTCTGTGGGGACTCCTTTATCCAGGGCAATGACCAGGGAGAGCAAATGGTTTATCTATTTTTACCCTCTCCTCCACCCAAAAAACAATAACGCACTAAGAAATATCCATTCGCTGGTTATTTATTCGCTAAAAAAGATACCTTTCGTAGTCAAACCACCTTCCAAAAATAGCTTGACTTACGCATATGATATTTTTTGTGTTTTATTTGCTTTCAAAGCATTATCCTAGATCAATACAGGAGTTCTTCGAAAAGATCTTGGGAGCCTTTCTGTGAGGATCAAATATAATAATTCGAGTGTGTGGAAGAATGTGGCTTAACCCCCAAGGTCAACTTAAACTCCTGAAAAAATGTTCCAATTCAAGTTGATGTCTTAGTCAAATAAATATTGTAATTCTCGATATTTGAATAAAGGGAGATATGTTGTCAGAGTTCACTGGCTGAAAAGCCGTACGACTAATGTGGAAGGCTAAACCTGAGTCTTGCTTATGGCCCAGAACAGCTTGTTGAATTTGACACTTATATTGACCCTAATGGATCATCCCGACTTGATCTCTTCTTAACTGATCATTCAGATTCCTTTAGTGTTGAAAGCGACCATGTGGCAGTTATAACTCGTGGAGATTTCAAAATACCTACACCTGTAAAGCTCGAACGGATCATCAGGCAGTATCAACGCACAGACTTGGATTGTTTGCTTAACTTCTTATCGGCAAAGCAGTGGAGTAAATTTTAAAAGAAGCCTCAGATAAAGCAGCGGCACTTTACGAAAAAGCGATTACAGAGGCCATTGAGCAATCCATCCTATCAAAAACTGTAAGTCTCATCTCGAGATAAGCCTTGGTTCAATGCTGGTTGTGGAAAGGTAACCAGGGCCAGAAAAAAAAGGCTGACAAGAAATGGCGTTCGACTGAATCCGACGAGTACCGGGCTCATTTTATTAGCGCTTGAAACGAGTCTGTTAAAGCTGCACGTCAATTTAGAGCCGATTACAAACACAAGTTTTTGGACAAACTGAAAAGTGCCACTGCAAAGCGGTGGCGGAGGGTCGTCAAAAAGCTCTATCGTCATCTAAATCAATATCAGTTTCCTCGCTTCATATTGAAGGGACGATGATCCAGCCAGGCCAGAAAAAGGCAGATGCTCTTGCTCGAGCCTTTTCAAAGGTCTCCCAACTTGATGAAAATGGAGTCTCCCCTCCCCTTTCCGCCACAAACCGATGCAAAAATCGCCAGCGTCAACATAACTGTTAGTAAGGTGCTCAGAATGTTAAGCCAGCTGGATGTCACCAAAGTTTCAGGACCCGACACGATTCCCAGTCTCATCCTTAAAGATGTGCCCCTGAACTTGCTGGTCCTCTTGTCTGTCTGTATAGGAAATGCTTAATAGGGGAATAATTCCCAAAAGCCTGAAAAAATGCTCATGTGAACCCTGCTCCGAAGGCAGAGTCCGACCTTGCTAATGTAGGATCGTATCGTCCAATAAGTCTGCTGTCCTGCTTAGGTAAAGTTTATGAAAGTGTAATTAATTAGACCCTTTACCAATACAATACCTTGAGTATTGTCCACACATTTGATCGAGGAGCACCTCGACGGGGCGTCCATGTCGGTTTTCTACAAGTACATGTATAACCTTTCATCAGAGGAGCTATCGAAGCTCGTTCCTGATAGAGCAAAGCCCTTCAAAGGCCTCTGATATTCGCCAAGAATATCTGAAACGAGTTTTGTCCTGCGATCGGCTGCCACATGGAATAGATTGCCGGCAGAGGTAATCTTGGAAAATCCTTCCCTTGACTCTTTCAAGAGAAGGTATAACAAATACCTCAGTGTTCGAAAATGAGGTATTTACGAGGACTAGCGGCAAATCATCATCTGTGATGGAGCCGTGAAGCCTGTAATAAAAAAACTGATAATTTTCTCGTTTCCTTTTCGCTTTTTTTTAGGGTTTAACACCATTCGACACCTTACAAATCATTTTGGGAGTCTCGACGTCGACTGACCGTTTCAAAGACAAAGGATCATTACCAAAGTATTCCAGCCCCACATAGAACTCCCAAACCTGCCCAATTCCTCATATTCTGTTTCCTTAAGATTTTAGTAAAAATGGATAGGAGTTCTTGAATATATCAACAGCTCAAAAAGCTAACGAGAGGCTTGTTTGAAATAAGGGAAAATTTAATCTTTTGCTAATTGGTAAACAAATCGCTGTCTATTCAGTGTATCTACAGCATAAATAATGCATCCATTTTTTCGGCAAGGTTTTTAGTCCAAGCGGGTAGCACCACAGAAAACTCAAAAAATTGTCAAATCGCTCCAATGATATTTCCTTTGAGTATATTTTTAACGTTTTTCTAGTAGGTAGGCTAGTACATTTTATAGGACTTCCTATTTCTGAAATTTAAAAAGAAAATTATTCTCCATTTAACCAGAAAAACAAAATTTGCACTTATGTAAGTTTCATTAAATCAGAATATATTGGTATTTTTGGTACAAAACGGGAGAAGTTGAACGGAAGTTGAAAGATGTTCAGGAAAGTAGGTGCCGGCTTTTAGTTTTCTTTCGTTTATTCAGATCTCTTATGCTATGAGCTCTACAAGCTATAGCAAGACCACTCCATCAATTGTAAATAGTTTGGTCAGAAAAACTAAAAAGTTTCTTAATGGACGAGATAGTATGATTCTTTGAGATATCACAACGACTTAAACAAATGCAAAAATACATGAAAACTGCACCGTGAATCTAAAAATCGCCTACCCCGTTCCACCCCTACCCCGTTCTACACTATGTTCCCTATGTCATATTTGCCTCAGTAGTGGTTTTATCGTTTTAGTGTCTATGGTGCGTGCAAAATTACACTAGAAAGAATCATTGTATTAATATACTAGTGTTGAAACTGTCTCTTTTTGTAATATTTTTTTCTTCGGGCTCCCATTCTGTGGTTATATTTTTGTCAAATTACTTTAGTAATTTTTAACAAACCATTCTTTCACATGTAAAGTTAGCCATTTCATTTTGGTGTAAACATAGTAATTAAAGTTATGTTTGGTAATCATTGAGTAAGAGACACAGACTTTTTTTAAAATCAAATATCCTTGAGACCCAGAACAACGTATTCATAGGAACACGATAACTCACTTTTGGAAAAAGTATGATAGCGAAAGCCGCTTAGGTACTGATTGCTGTATTTGCTTGAACTTTTTTTTGCATAAAGTTTGTTTTTATTTTTGAGAAATAAGATGCAGTGGCTTCTGGATCAAAGAAAAGAACTATGTCTGACCTGGCGCCTTTGAAGTTTCAGGATTGTTCTGATTTTTCCAGATTTGTTACAATTTCCATGCAACTCATCTACCTAAATGAATTGCTTAAATTATACCACTCCTATAAAAATACCCCTCCCCACCCTCAAAAAAGTCTTGCGTATGTCTTTCTTGGTCTTATATATTCTTATACCGATAATATCTTTTACCTTCTTTTCTAGTCTGTAATTGCTCCTAGTTTGGGACAACCTGTTGCTATAAAATCCTCACCCTTGACGCGAACTCCACTGCAATCCCGTCCAATTGTTGGTACTACCCTTCGAACGCCCTCTGGTGTTGTTATCAAACCTCCAGGGCCTTCAAAAATGACAACACAAACTATGGGATTTTCTGGGCGACCCCAAAATATTCCCAGAGCAGTAGTTAAGCTGGGAAGCTCAACAGGTCAACCACAGACAATGAACTTGGCGGAACTATCTGTTGCAAATGAAGAGTATGTCACCGATGCCCGTGGAATTAAGCGAGAAAGGGAAGACATGAATTATGATGTTTGATTTTTTTTATTTCTTTTTTTATGGTTTTCATAATACTAAGTTATTTTATCAATATTATATTCCCATTTATGGCTTTACATAGCTGATTTGGATTGAGCTGCTCACTTCCTGAATAGTCCTATCAGAGTTAACGTATGAGTGTTGCCCTGTCAATAGAACACGAGAATGATAATTTACAGAGATGTTTGCTCCTTCTCTGATGTTACCGACACTCTGATTCTCTTAAAACATATGGAAAAATGGAAAAGGGAACACGGATTTCAGAGACATTGGCCACTTTCGAGCCCACTAATGTTCCGCGTGATAAAGCCGGGATCTTTTCTTGATTTAATTGACATCTAGTTGCAATCTGTCAGGGAAAGTCCCTTTGGATGGTTGTACTTGTCTACCGAGCAAATATCAGCACATTAACTTTTAGGTCGGATTTTAAAAAGGTTTTAAGTCTATCCAACTTTTAGATCAAAGTCCAATTTTTGTCTATCACGTAATAGATCACAGCTAATTGCCTTTACAGCTTAACAGCTCGGCTCAAGAATTGATCGTCTCTAGCCTGGCTGTTCCTTATTATTGTCCTGTACGATTGCAGACATAAAAGGAGGGGTAACTCTTCTTACATTACCCCCTCCTCCTCCCCCCCCCCCCACGAACACACCATCAACAGTGTTAACACTGTTTCCTTGTTCATATCTAAGCAACAATTGCAATTAATTTATTAACATTGAAACTTTTACAAAAGATCTGGATGAGAAATTAATGCTCATGTTTAATAAGAATAATCTTGCGTCGCATTTTCAGCCAAAATAACTGTTGGTATGATACTTTTAAAGACTTTATTCAAAGCAATTATTCTTAATTTTATGATTTTATTGTATGAGAAGACTGCTTATTTTTGTTTCAGAACAACAAAACAAGAATATTTTTCTAAAAGGCTAAATGTTGATTTTAAAAGCATTAACAATTTCATTAATGGAAAGTTTGATGTTATCCATCAAAATGTAATAGGCCGCCAATATTTACCTGGTTTTCTAAAAGGGGAAAAACATCCTCAAAAAGCCATATAATGTCATTACGTCCCAGCCATTACGTTAATACAATGTCCCAGCCCTAATGTAGCCTCAGTGGAATTAGATCAAAGTTTTGAGACTGGTTCCTATTGAAGATATCAAAGCCCCCTGAGAGAAAATTCCAAACAGTACACTCGGTCAATTCTTCACAGATATATTTTATTAGAAAATTTGGGAGTTTTGTACCTTTTTAAAACTGTGATCATGCAAAGACGTAACATTTCCATTGTTGGAGGAGCAGGCTGGTCCCTGACCTCTCCTTCTGGGACTAACCATATGGTCATTAAAAGAAGGGCATAGTTCACCATACCTGGACTAGAATGACGCATGGACTGCACTGCTTCTCGTCGCCAACGTTTCAACAAAAAGGTAGACAGGCTGTTTACTCCCATCTTTTTCCAAATTGCGCAAGTACTCTGTTAATACGACACAAGAATGATGATTTACAGAGATCTTCGCCATTTATTTGATGTTAAGGACACTCTGGTCCTCTTGAGACTTATGGGGAAACGGAAACGAGAACACGGATTTCAGAGACATTGGCCACTTCCGAGCCCACCTAATGTTCCGTGTGATAATTCTGGGATCTGCTCTTGATTTAATTGACACCTAGTTACAATCTGTTAAGGAAAGTCTGTTTTGTTGGTTGTACTTGTCTACCGAGGGAATATCAGCACTTCAAACTTTTGGGTTGCGTCTTGAAAAGTTTAAGCGGCGTCCAACTTTTAGGTCTAAGTCTAATTTTTTTCTACCACGTAATAGATCACAGCTAATTGGCTCTACAGCTTCACAGCTCGGCTGAAGTATTGACCCTCAGTAGCCTAGATGTTCCTTATGATTGCGCTGCATGATTGCAGACATGAAATGGGCTGATAACTCCTCTTCCCTCCCCCCCACACACACCTTCAACAGCATTAACACTGTTTCCTGGTCGATATATATGCAACAATTGCAATTAATTTCTTAACAAAGACACTTTTGCTAAAGATCGGGATGAGAAATTAATTCGTGTGTTTAATAAAAACAACCGTGTGTGGAATTTTCAGCAAAAATAATTGGTGTTGTTGTGGTACTTTAATTTACTTTATTCAAAGAAAGTATTCTAAAAATTCATGTTTTTTTTTATGATAAGACAGCTTAATTTAGTTTCAGAAGAACAGAACAGGAATCTTTTTGTAAAAGACTAAATGTTCATTTTAAAATCATTAACAATTTCATTAATGCAAAGTTTAATGTTATCATCAAAATGTAATAGCCCCATAAAATTTGTCTGATTTTCTAATAGTAGAAACACATCCAAGTGATATTCATGAAAATTGCACCATTGAATTCAGGATATTGGAGAATCCTACTGTAGAGATTTCAAACTACTATCTACATAGTGTGGAATTTTATATTTTCTGCCAGAAGAAATATCCCGCATGCGTGTTTGTTTTTGTTGCCTTTTCCTCCATGGGAATCGTATTGAGCCGAGAGAGAGCTCATTCGAACGGAGTTCAAAAGTTGTAGTGCTTTTTTAGGTGACTAAAGAAGCTATCGCTAATAAGTGTGGTGTATTTGGTAAGTGTGGCTAACCAAGCTGAATTTTCATTCAAAAGTTAAGTTCTATTGAGATTAAATAAAAAAAACTAGTTTTTTTAACTGAAAGTAAGGAGCGACATTAAAACTTAAAACGAACAGAAATTACTCCGTATATGAAATGGGTTGTCCCCTCCGCAGTCCCTCGCTCTTTACGCTAAAGTTTGACTCTTTGCCACAATTCTACTTTTTAAAACAATTAAAAACTTTAGCGTAAAGAGCGTGGGACTGCGGAGGGGACAACCCATTTCATATACGGAGTAATTTCTGTTCGTTTTAAGTTTTAATGTCGCTCCTTACTTTCAGTTAAAAAAACTAGTTTTTTTTATTTAATTTCTGAACGTTTTTGAATTAATGCATGTTTGATTTTGGCTCTCCGCACATAAATTATTGAAATGAAATTAGTATATTAATTTTTTTTTGGCTAAATGGCTTTCTCTTAGTTTTGATCAGACGATTTTGAGAAATAAGGGGTGGGGAAGGAGGCCTAGCTGCCCTCCAATTTTTCGGCTACTTAAAAAGGCTACTAGAACTTTTAATATTCAACGAACGTTTTTATTAGTATAAAATATACGTAACTTAAGAATTAACTTACATAACAAACTTTTATATTCTTATATTTTTATTATGTGTACGAGGGGGTTTGTACCCTCGTTAATACCTCGCTCTTTACACTAAATCGTAAGTTTTGTCCCAATTCTTTAAGAATGACCCCTGAATCAAAAAGGCCGTAGAATAAATAGTTGAAATCACTAAAAATATTTTAGCATCAAGAGCGAGGTATCTATCTCCTCCTAAATACCTCGCTCTTTATGCTAAAGTATTTTTAGAATGCTAGAAAATCCTGCGCCCTTTTCATTGAATTTTTCTTCCCCCGTGACATATTCCTCAAAGGAAAGATCCTCCCACAAAGCCCTCTCCCATTAACCCCACCCCCCAAACCAAAAAATCCCCATGAAAACGTCTGTACACTTCCCAATAACCATTACAATATGTAAACACTGGTCAAAGTTTGTAACTTGCAGCCCCTCCCTCAGGGATTGTGGGGGAGTAAGTCATTCCCAAAGACATAGTTATTATGGTTTTCGACTATGTTGAACAAAATGACTATCTTAAATTTTTAATCTGTTGACTTTTGGAAAAAAATGAGCATGGGAGGGGGCCTATTTGCCCTCCAATTTTTTGGTCACTTAAAAAGGGCACTAGAACTTTTCATTTCCGTTAGAATGAGCCCTCTCGCGACATCCTAGGACCACTTGGTCGATAAGATGACCCCTGGGAAAAAAACAAAAAAAAAAAAACAAAAAAATAAATAAACACGCACCCGTGATTTGTCTTCTGGCAAAAAATACAAAATTCCACATTTTTTAGATAGGAGCTTGAAATTTTTGCTATAGAGTTCTCTGATATACCGAATGCGATAGTGTGATTTTCGTTAAGATTCTGTGACTTTTAATGGATGTTTCCCCCTTTTTTCCAAAATAGGGCAAATTTTCTCAGGGCTCGTAACTTTTGATGACAAAGACTAAATTAATTGAAACTTAATATTTAGAATCAGCGTAAAAATTCGAATCTTTTGATGTATCTTTTAGCATCAAAATTCCGTTTTTTAGAGTTTCGTTTACTATTGAGCCGGGTCGCCCCTTACTACAGTTCCTTACCACGAAGTGTTTGAAAAGAAAATAATTCGGTATTTCGGGGCTTCTGACATTATTACTCCTTTGCGGAAGTTAGGCTCAAAATTGAAAAAGGATTATATTTTTTCTCTGGGCCCCTTCCACCTCTTAGTTCGTTTATTTTCCCGTTAGTTTTCACCTGTTTTCGCTTTATAGTTGTGTTATCTCTTAGCAGTTCTTTCGTTAGTTGAGTTATGGTTGTGGTATACATGTTTTATCGCTCGTATAGTTGTGTTATTTTCAAATTATACTCCATAATAGAGAGGCTCCGAACACCCAGCATTGTATATTAAGTTCTTAATTTGACATTTTTTTCTAACGTGACCAGATTCGTCCTGCGCCCTTTTCATTGAATTTTTTTCCCCCATGGCATATTTCTCCAAGGAAAGATCCTCCCACATAGCCCCCTCCCTCAACCCTACCCCCAAAACCAAAAAAATCCCCCTGAAAACGTCTGTACACTTTCCAATAACCATTATTATATGTAAACACTGGTTGAAGCTTGTAACTTGCAACCCCTCCCCCAGGGGCTGTGGGGGAGCAAGTCATCCCCAAAAACATAGTTATTATGATTTTCGACTATGCTAAACAAAATGGCTATCTCAAAATTTTGATCCGTTGACTTTGGGAAAAAAATGAGCGTGGGAGGGGGCCTAGATGCCCTCCAATTTTTTTGGTCACTTAAAAAGGGCACTAGAACTTTTCATTTCCGTTAGAATGAGCCCTCTTGCGACATTCTAGGACCACTTGGTCGATACGATGACCCCTGGGAAAAAAAAAACAAAAAAAAAAACAAACAAATAAACACGCACCCGTGATTTGTCTTCGGGCAAAAAATGCAAAATTCCACATTTTTGTAGATAGGAGCTTGAAACTTCTACAGTAGGATTCTCTGATACGCTGAATCTGATGGTGTCATTTTCGTTAAGATCCTACAACTTTTAGGGGGTGTTTCCCCCTATTTTCCTAAATAAGGCAAATTTTCTCAGGCTCGTAACTTTTGATGGCTAAGATTAAACTTGATGAAACTTATATATTTAAAATCAGCATTAAAATGCGATTCTTTTGATGTAGCTATTGATATCAAAATTCAATTTTTTAGAGTTTTGGTTACTATTGGGCCGGATCGCTCCTTACTACAGTTCGTTACCACGAACTGTTTGAAATGGCAACGAGAAACTGTGAAACCGTTTTGAAAGGACCAGTTGCTGTTTTCCTTTAAAAAAGGACAACATTTTTTATTGAAAAAAAGATGTAAGGCATTGATTACTTCAGCATTTATTTGGTAGCAAAATTTGAGAATTAAAGTGTTACTCCAACAACACATTCGTCGGCGGACCAAAGGTTGCTGCAACACTTGACGCAATCATTAACAAAAAATTCGCTCTTTAGCCTATAATTTTTCTGCTGTGCCTTTTTTTAATAAAAAAAAAGTAAATAATAATCAATCTTTAATCCCTTATGACAATTTTACTTTATCTCGTTTGACTTTAAACTAATTAAACTACCCTGTTCAGGAAACTTACGGTCCCCTGTCTCAAATAGCAAGGAAAATCATTTTTTTGCATGGGTAGCACTTTTATTTTCTTACTTTTTATCCAATGCTCACGGGGCACAAGAGCATTATAGAGGGATAATTAATGAGTCGTTTGAATTACTACTTTATAGCACTCCAGTAATTAACAAACAATAATGTTGAAAAGGAAAATCTTTGTTGACAAAAAACTACATCTTCGTATGTAAGATGATGAATGCTTGTTTTAAATAAGAACGATATGGCTTCTAAGTAAAATAAAATGCATGTATTTTTCATTAATATCAGGCTGAAGCGATAACCAAACTGCAGCATTGGTTCATACTAAAAAAAAAACAACCACGATTCATACTAATTCTTACATGGGGCCCACCATACTAAATCACAGTCAAAGCCCTCCATTAATTTGAGCTCAGTTGGGGTTAAGAATTAATTGTCACCGATGTGAACTTTTATTACTTTGTCCGGAAAACAAATGCCTCAATAAATGCTTCTTGAGGAGCAGATAGGGAAATAATGTTTGCTTGAGATTAAGTAAAGCCAAAGATCAATTTGGCAAATGTTCTGTCCGGCTCAATAGTAACCGAAACTCTAAAAAACGGAATTTTAATACCAAGAGCTACATAAAAAATCACATTTTTATGCTGATTTCAAATATATAAGTTTCATCAGGTTTAGTCTTACCCATCAAAAGTTACGAGCCTGGAAAAATTTGCCTTATTCTAGAATATAGGGAGAAACACCCCATAAGGTTCATTGAATCTTAAAAAAAATCACACCATCAAATTCAGCGTATCAGAGAACCCTACTGTAGGAATTTCAAGCTCCTATCTACAAAAATGTGGAATTTTGTATTTTTTGTCACAAGACAGATCACTGATGCTTGTCACGTCTATCAGGAAAAAGATGTAACTGAGCAAAATAGGAGAATTAACACCGGCACCCTAAAATAGCTTCTTCTAATTTTAATCCTTCATCTAATTTTAATCCTTCACCATCTCCAGAAAGAAAACTGTGCATAGCCCTACTCTGTATATTAAAGCAAACTTAATATCAATGTGTCCTTTTTGTCTTTTTTATTATAATAATTTCAGAAACATATAACAATTTTACAATTCATCCTCGAACTGACCAATAATTTTTAGTTGTATGTATTTTGGAACTCTTTCCTCTCAAATTGGATAATTAAAGAGCAGCATAACAGCAATCAGAGTTCTGCCAATTTCTTCCAGTACAGGAGCATTCGCAGCAGGAACTGTCTTGTTTGACCAGCAGGTTTACGCCGCTTATTTTTATAAAAACTGAGCCAACAGGATCTTTTATGTCTGGATGAGTGCAAGTCACTGTTTCTCCCTGTAATAATAATAGGCATTAATTTTTAGCCCACTGTAAAATATATATAAATAGCAGAGTAGCTAAAAAAAAAAACAGACAAAGAAAAAAAAATCCACATAGATATTCAATGAAGACATTGGTAAGCTATTCAGGTCCAACTGGGGTACTTTTTCGTAAAGTTAGTTATCAGAAAAGTGCTCGTTTTTCAGAATTCTAGAAACTTAAGGCGATACTACGCGTCAGTTTATTTGACCCAGCTTTGCAGATGTTTTGCCTAAACTGCGCAGCAATAATTTTTGCATAATAATTTTGTAGACTGTGCAGCAATAATACATATTACTATAATCCGAAAGTATTATTTTTTTTCTTTTTGTATATTGATTGAAAAAGGGAAAGCCTCTAAGATTTTCAATAGCCTTCTTGTTGATTTTTATTTTGTATATTAATAAGATATTGGGTATTCCAGTATTTTGAGAATACTACTTCTATATTTTCAAGGAAGTCATCTTCTGGTATTTTTCTGGTTAAAGGTTTTTTTTAATGAAAATAGAGAGTGACATTAATTCTTATAACAAAAGTTTGAATTTAAGCTTCTAAATTTATACTAATTAAACTGTAACTTATAGCATGATAAATTATATTATAATAATAGTGCGAACTTTTAATTCATATACCTAGGCGTATGATTTGAACAATAAATCTAAAACGAACAGCAATTTCTCACTCTTTTCTACAAAACTATATATATATATATATATATATATATATATATATATATATATATATATATATATATATATATATATATATATATATATATATATATATATATATATATATATATATATATAAATGACCCCAGAGAGGCGCGAATGACTAGCTGTTCCACAATTTAAGCCGCTAGCTAACTTCGCCAAAGGTGCTTGCACGTAATGTTTTATTCTTAAATTTTAATTGGTATGCTCAGTTAAAGTGCGGCTTTATTTATTGATATAGTCATCTGCACCAGTGGTAAATTTTCTCGAGAGTTAGGGAGAGGAGGGGGGTATTTGTTCTAATTTTTAAAATGAAGTTGAAAAAACTTAGTGTGCAGTTTCGGTATGTTTTGCTTATTCTTAATGTCTGAAAGTGGTCTAGAAATGGGAATCTTAAGATAAATTAAATTGTCCTATAAAATGCGACGGAAATATATGAGTTAACAGAGGATATAAACAAGTAATAAAAAGGTAGAGTTAAATAGAATCCCTTGTCCAAGTCCTGTACAAAGATATTACCAAAAAGAAAGAAAAAAAAACTGATGGAAGCTTATATTACCTATAAGAAAGATAGAAGCCATCTTGGTATTTGCACAAATACCACCCTCCGAATTCTTCAATTCTCCAAGGTTGTATCTTCGCCATCCAAAAATTGTACACATCAAAAGGGCCAAAAGGAAAGTTTACTGCAAATCGAAAATCTTCTGTAAAGACAGGTACTATTTCTTTTGGCTGGGCTACCCTTCTTTTTCTTTTGAGGGCTGCCAAATTTCGCTGTAGAGCCCTTTCTGATGTAACAACCTTATCGCCACTGCAAGGGTTGTGCCTCTTCTCTTTTTGCCAGTCAACTCCATTTTTGTTTCTATCTGCCTTGAATACCTTGTCTCGGGGATGAATTGAAGTTTTTTCTTCATATCTTTGCCTTTGATGTGAGGTTTTTCTTCCTTGGGACATATATTCTTCCCTTTCCAATATTGGCAGGTATTCCCCCTTTTTACGCTCATCAGCCACTTTGTTCCTTTCAGTATATATACTTCTTTGGCTCATTTTTGAATAGCCTCTTGCTCCAACTCGGAAAATAAACTCTTTTTTCTTCAACACAGGCTGGAAACCTTTCATGTCTCGCTTGCCAACTCTTTTTAACTCTTCTGCAGCTAACTTGAAGTGCTTTTCAGAACTTGATCCTTCAGTTTTCATAATACCGTAGCATAAAAATTACGTTTGATGTTTTTCAGTACAACTCTAGTGTGTGTATGATGAACATTGAAGTGCCCGACTCCTTTTTATCTGACGTCATCTTTACTCGGCCCAATTATTTCAGTAATTCTACGGAGCTGTTTCTCGTTCGTACATGACGTCATTTTTTCTTGTCGATCTATGAATCTAGACTCCGCCTACTTTAGAAATTATATTTCGATATCAATGTCCAGGTTTTACATTACATTTGAGTACCAAAGAGGTGTCTTTTTATTTCCTTATCCTTACCAAAATAAATAAAACATAATTTGACTGGAAAATTAAGTCTGTGATTTTCCTAAAATTTTTTGTATGTACAGCATCAAAGTCTTGGTCGACTTTCTCAGTGAGGCGATAAGAAAATGATATAAGTTCTGACCTAGTGCAAAAAGGAGTTAGGTCCAAACCTGGGACTAACTAGATGGTCATTAAAAGAAGGGCATGGTTCACCGTGCCTGGACTAGAATGGCGTACGGACTGCACTGCTTTTTGTCGCCAACATTTCAACAAAAAGGTAGGTAGACAGGCTGTTTACTCCCATCTTTTTTCAAAATTGCGAAGTGCTCTTTAGTAATACACAAGAATGATGGTTTACAGAGATCTTCGCCCCTTCTTTGATGTTAAGCACACTCTGGTCCTCTTGAAACTTATGGGGAAATGGAAACGAGAACACGGATTTCAGAGACATTGACCACTTCCGAGCCCACCTAATGTTCCGTGTGATAATGCTGGGATCTGCTCTTGATTTAATTGGCGCCTAATTACAATCTATTAGAGAAAGTCTGTTTTTTTGGTTGTACTTGTGTACCAAGCGAATATCAGCACTTCAAACTTTTAGGTTACGTCTTAAAAAAGTTTTAAGTCGTGTCTAACTTTTAGGTCTAAGTCCACGACAGGAAATGGGCTGATTCCCCCCCCCCACACACACATCTTCAACAGCATTAAAACTGTTTCCTGGTCGATCTATATGCAACAATCGCAATTAATTTCTTAACATAGAAACTTTTGCTAAAGATCGGGATGAGAAATTATTTCGTGTGTTTAATTAAAATAATCGTGTGTGGAATTTTTAGCAAAAATAACTGTTGTTATTGTGGCAGTTTAATTTAATTTATTCAAAGAAAGTACTCAAAAAATTCATGTTTTTTTTTATGAAAAGACAGCTTAATTTTGTTTCAGAACAACAAAACAGGAATCTTTTTGTAAAAGACTAAATGTTCATTTTAAAAGAATTAACAATTTCATTAATGAGAAGTTTAATGGTCTCATCAAAATGTAATAGCCCGATAAAATTTGTCTGGTTTTCTAAAAGTGGAAAAACATCCAAGTGATGTTCATGATAATCGCACCATTGAATTCAGGATATTGGCGAATCCTACTGATTTCAAACTCCTATCTACATAGTGCGGAATTTCAAATTTTCTGCCAGAAGAAATATCCCGCATGCGTGTTTGTTTTTTGTTGCCTTTCCCCCCACGGAGAATCATATTGAGACGGGAGAGAGCTCTTTTGAACGGAATTCAAAAATTGTAGTGCCTTTTTAGGTGACCAAAGAAGCTATCGCTAATAAGTGTAATCCATTTGGTAAGCTAACCAAACTCAATTTTCATTCAAAAGTTCTTTGAGAAATGGCAACGAGAAACTGTGAAACCGTTTTGAAAGGACCAGTTGCTGTTTTCCTTTAAAAAAGGAAAAAAAATTGTTGGAACAAAAGATTTAAGTCATTGATAACTACAGCATTTATTTGGTAGCAAAAGTTCAAAATTAGAGTGTTACTTCAACAACACATTCGTCGGTGGACCAAAGGTTGCTGCAACACTTGACCCAATTTTTGAAGAAAAAGTTCGCTCTTAGCCTATCATTTTTCTGCTGTGCCTTTCTTTTTAATAAAAAATAAGTTAATAATAATCAATCTTTAATCCCTTATGACAACTTTACTGTATCTCGTTTGACTTTAAACTAATTAAACTACCCTATTCAGGAAACTTACGGTCCCCTGTCTCGAAAAGCAAAGAAAATCACTTTTTTGCATGGGTAGCACTTTTATTTTCTTACTTTTTATCCAATGCTCACGGGGCACAAGAGCATTATAGAGGGATAATTAATGAGTCATTTGAATTACTACCTTATTGAACTTCTGTAATTAACAAATAATAATGTTAAAAAGGAAACCCTTTTTTGACAAAAAACTACATCTTCGTAGTTTGATGACGAATACTTGTCAAACAGTTCGTGGTAACGAACTGTAGTAAGGAGTGACCCGGATCAATAGTAACCAAAACTATAAAAAATGGAATTTTTATACTAATAGCTACATCAAAAGAATCGCATTTTAATGCTGATTTTAAATATATAAGTTTCATCAAGTTTAGTCTTACCCATCAAAAGTTACGAGCCTGAGGAAATTTGCCTTATTTTAGAAAATAGGGGAAAACAACCCCTAAAAATCATAGAATGTTAATGAAAATCACACCATGAGATTCAGCGTATCAGAGAACCCTCTTGTAAAAGTTTCAAGCTCCTATCTACAAAAATGTGGAATTTTGTATTTTTTGCCAGAAGGCAGATCACGGATGCGTGTTTATTTGTTGTTTTTTTTCGTTTTTTTTAAAGTTCTGATCGTATCGACCCAGTTGTCCTACAATCTTGCGAGAGGGCTCATTTTAACGAAAATGAAAAGTTCTAGTGCCCTTTTGAAGTGACCAAAAAAATTGGAGGGCACATAGGCCTCCTCCCACGCTAATTATTTCCCAAAGTCACCGGATCAAAATTATGAGATAACCATTTTATTTAGCGTAGTCGAAAAACCTTATAACTATGTCTTTGTTTGCTTACATATAGTAATGGTTATTTGGAAGCGTACAGACGTTTTCAGGGGGATTTTTTAGGTTGAGGGGGGGGGTATTGAGAAGAGGGGTTTATATTGGGGGAACTTTCCTTGGAGGAATTTGTCATGGGTGAAGTAAATTTTCATGGAGGGAGCGCAGGATTTTCTAGCATTATTTAAAAAAAAAACAATGAAAAAATAAATATGAAAAAGTTTTTCAACTGAAAGTAAGGAGAAGCATTAAAACTTAAAACGAAAAATTATTACGCATATGATGGGCTTACCTCCTCTTAATACCCTGCTCTTTACGCTAAAGTATTTTTAGTAATTTCAACTATTTATTCCACGACTTTTGTGATTCAGGGGTCTTTGTCAAGAAATTGGGACAAAATTTAAGCTTTAGTGTAAAGAGCGAGGTACTGACGAGGGGGTGAGCCCCCTCATACACGTAATAAAAACACGAGAATACAGAAGTACGTTACGTAAGCTAATTTGTAAATTACGCATATCTTTTACTAGTAAAAACATTCGTGAAAAAATCAAAGTTCTAGTTGCTTTTTTAAGTAACCAAAAAATCGAAGGGCAACTAGGCCTCCTCCCCTGCTCCTTTTTTCTCAAAATCATTCGATCAAAACTATGAGAAAGCAATTTAGCCATATGCAAATATTAGGCATATGCAAATTTCGTTTTAATTATTCATCTGCGGAGAGCCAAAATCAAAACATTCATTGATTCAAAAACGTTCAGAAATTAAATAAAAAAAAAGTTTTTTAAACGGAAAGTAAGGAGCGGCATTAAAACGTAAAACGAACAGAAATTACTTCGTATATGAAAGCAGCTGCTTGCTCATCAACGCCCCACTCTTTATGCTAAAGTTTTTTACCGTTTTAAAAAGTAGAGTTAAGAGAAAGAGTCTAATTTTAGCGAGCAGATTAGGAGCAGATAGGGAAACAATGTTTGCTTGGGATTAAGTAAAGCCGGAGATCAATCTGTAGTAAGCTGGAATCATTTCCAGTAAAATACAATCAGCAAATGTTCTGTCCGACTCAATAGTAACCGAAACTCTAAAAGACGGAATTTTAATACCAAGAGTTAGACAAAACAAAACGCATTTTTATGCTGATTTCAAATATATAAGTTTCATCAGGTTTAGTCTTACCCATCAAAAGTTACGAGCCTGAGAAAATGTGCCTTATTTTAGAATATAGGGAGAAACACCCCATAAGGTTTATTGAATCTTAAAAACAATCACACCATCAAATTCAGCGTATCAGAGAGCCCTACTGTAGGAATTTCAAGCTCCTATCTGCAAAAATGTGGAATTTTGTATTTTTTGCCACAAGACAGTTCACTGATGCATGTCACGTCTATCAGGAAAAAGATGTAACTGAGCAAAATAGTAGAATTAACATCGGCACCCTAAAATAGCTTCTTCTAATTTTAATCCTTCATCTAATTTTAATCCTTCACCATCTCCAGAAAGAAAACTGTGCATAGCCCTACTCTCTATATTAAAGCAAACTTAATATCAATGTGTCCTTTTTGTCTTTTTATTATAATAATTTCAGAAACATATAACAATTTTACAATTCATCCTCGAACTGACCAATAATTTTTAGTTGTATGTATTTTGCAACTCTTTCCTCTCAAATTGGATAATTAAAGAGCAGCATAACAGCAATCAGAGTTCTGCCAATTTCTTCCAGTACAGGAGCATTCGAAGCAAGGAATGTCTTGTTTGACCAGCAGGTTTACGCCGCTTATTTTTATAAAAACTGAGCCAACAGGATCTTTTATGTCTGGATGAGTGCAAGTCACTGTTTCTCCCTGTAATAATAATAGTCATTAATTTTTAGCCCAGTGTAAAATATGTATAAATAGCAGAGTAGCTAAAAAACAGACAAAGAAAAACAATCCACATAGATATTCAATGAAGACATTGGTAAGCTATTCAGGTCCAACTGGGGTACTTTTTCGTAAAGTTAGTTATCAGAAAAGTGCTCGTTTTTCACAATTCTAGAAACTTAAGGCGATACTACGCGTCAGTTTATTTGACCCAGTTTTGCAGATGTTTTGCCTAAACTGCGCAGCAATAATTTTTGCATAATAGTTTTGTAGACTGTGCAGCAATAATCCATATTACTATAATTCGAAAGTTTTTTTTTCTTTTTGTATATTGATTGAAAAAAGGAAAGCCTCCAAGCATTTCAATAGCCTTCTTGTTGATTTTTATTTTTGCATATTAAAAAGATTTCGGGTATTCCAGTATTTTGAGAATACTACTTCTATATTTTCAAGGAAGTCATCTTCTGGTATTTTACTGGTTAAAGGTTTTTTTTATGAAAATAGAAAGTGAAATTATTACTTATAACAAAAGTTTGAATTTAAACTTCTAAATTTAAACTAATTAAACTATAACTTATAACTTATTGCGCGATAAATTATATAACATTAATAGTACTAACTTTTAATTCATAAACTTAGGCTTAGGATTTGAACAGTAAGTCTAAACCCAACAACAATTTCTCACTCTTTTCTACTAAACAAAAAAAAATATATATTAAATAATAAAGAATGACCCCAGAGAGGCGCGAATGACTAATTGTTCTACAACAGAACCCGCTAGCTGATTTCGCCAAAGGTGCTTTCACGTAATATTTTATTCTTAAATTTTAATTTTTATGTTCAGTTAAACTACGGCTTTAATAGATTGATATAGTCATCTGCACCAGCGGTAAATTTTCTCGAGAGCTAGGGAGAGGAGGGAGGTATGTGTTCTAATTTTAAAAATGAAGTTGAAAAAACGTAGTGAGTATTTTCGGTATATTTGCTTATTCTTAATATCTGAAAGTGGTCTAGAAATGGGAATCTTAAGATGAATTAAATTGGCCTATAAAACGCGACAGAAATATATGAGATAGCAGAGGGTATAAACAAATAATAAAAAGGTAGAGTTAAAAAATCCCTTTTCCAAGTCCTGAACAAAGATATTACCAAAAAGAAAGAAAAAAACTGGTGGAAGCTTATATTACCTATAAGAAAGATAGAAGCCATCTTGGTATTTCCACAAATACCACCCTCCGAATTCTTCAATTCTCCAAGGTTGTATCTTCGCCATCCACAAATTGTACACATCAAAAGGGCCGAAAGGAAAATTTACTGCAAATCGAAAATCTTCTGGAAAGACCGGCACTATTTCTCTTGGCTGGGCTACCCTTCTTTTTTTTTGAGGGCTGCCAGATTTCGCTATAGAGCCCTTTCAGATGTAACAACCTTGTCTTCACTGCAGGGGTTGTGTCTCTTCTCTTTTTGCCAGTCAACTTCATTTTTGTTTCTATCGGCCTTGAATACCTTGTCTCGGGGATGAATTGAAGTTTTTTCTTCATATCTTTGCCTTTGATGTGAGGTTTTTCTTCCTTGGGACATATATTCCTCCCTTTCCAATATTGGCACGTATTCCCCCTTTTTACGCTCATCAGCCACTTTATTCTTTTCAGTATATATACTTCTTCGGCTCATTTTTGAATAGCCTCTTGCTCCAACTTGGAAAATAAATTCTTTTTTCTTCAACACAGGCTGGAAACCTTTCATATCTCGCTTGCCAACTCTTTTTAACTCTTCTGCAGCTAACTTAAAGTGCTTTTCAGAACTTGATCCTTCAGTTTTCATAATACCGTAGCATAAAAATTACGTTTGATGTTTCTCAGTACAACTCTAGTGTTTTTATGATGAACATTGAAGTGCCCGACTCCTTTTTATCTGACGTCATCTTTACTCGGCCCAATCATTTCAGTAATTCTACGCAGCTTTTTCTCGATCATACATGACGTCATTTTTTCTTGTCGATCTATGAATTTAGACTCTGCCTACTTTAGAAATTGTATTTTGATACCAATGTCCAGGTTTTATATTACATTTGAGTACCAAAGTGGTTTCTTTTTGTTTCCTTATCCTTACCAAAATAAATTAAACATAATTTTACTGGAAAAATTAAGACTTCGATTTTCCTAAAAATTTGTTTATGTACAGCATCGAAGTCTTGGTCGACTTTCTTAGTTTATTAATAAAATAGAATTTTATTAATAAAAATTTTTTGAATATAAGAGGTTTGCTTCAAGTAAAAATTGAGTCTGTTGTGTATTACGTATGATTTTTCAATTAGTTTGTTGTAACGAATTGTCAATACGGAACAACACGACCCACTAGTGACAAAAACTAAAAAAAAGGAATTTGATAGCAATTAACATTTAAAAAGGAATGGAATTTAAAGCTGATTCCAAAAATATAAGAAATTACTTAAGTTTAATGTTGCCCATCAAAAGTTACGAGCCTGAGAAAAATTACCTGATTTTTGAATAAGGGACTAAGCATCCCTACCGAGTCAAGTGATCCAAATGAAAATCATGCTGTCAGATTCGGCATACAAGGGATACTGAAGATACTGAATAGTTTTCAGCTCCGCTCAACAAAAATCTGGGATTTTGTTGTTTATGCCTGGAATTTTGGGATTTTGTTGTCTATGAAGATCTTGGGTGTTGTTTTTTTTTCTGTTGTTTTCCCATGGATAATCGTATCGTGCCAATGGTCCTAAAAAATTGGGAGAGGACTTGTTTGAATAGAAATCAGTCAAGTGTCCTTTTTAAGTGACAGAAAATATTGGAGGGTAACTTGCCAGAGGGAGGCCTTTCCATGGGGAAGGACAGTTTTCCAGGGATAAGTCTCAACGGGTGGGGGAAGGAATTCCCCCACCCGTTGAGTGGTCTTTTCCAGTGGTCTTTTTGAGAGCCAAATATAATCAGACGAGAATAGCCCCATGTTGCGCTCTTTTTCCCAGCCATTACGTAGCCCCAATGGCAGTGGATCAAGGTTTTGAGACTGAGGTTTCTTGAAAATATCAAACCTCCTCAGTGCGGAATGACCTGTGCGGTCATTCCGCACAGTACACTCGGTCAATTCTTGACAGATATATTTTATTAGGAGATTTGGGAATTTTGTACCCTTTTAAAACCGTGATCATGCAAAGACTTAAAATTTGTATTGTTGGAGGTACAGGTCGGTCCCTGACCTCTCTCCTTCTGCCACTAAGTTTTTAGTTGAAACGCAAGTATGTTGTGCCTTATTTAAACTAGAATCATGCAAGGATTCTTAACCTCAGAGTTCTGTCTCAGATTCGGTGCAAAAACGAGGCAGGTCTTGATTCATTGCAAACATCAGCTTGTTCATGCCTCAGTGTAAAACGAGCCAAGCTACTTCTCACTATGAACAAGATCTAAATCTAAGCTATATACTATTTCCGTTTTAAAATATACTGTTAAGCCCTTGATTAGTGGAAAAAAGTGGTACGTCCAAGCTACAGAAGGACTCGATGCAAAAATCAAGCTAAATTCTGACTTGTTGTAAGAACCTTAGTCAGAATAAGTCTTCAGAAAAAAGGTCTTGGTTCGTTGAAGTGAATTAAATCCTCGCTGTGTTAAAAACGTTGCTAAGACGTGCCAAGTCCTGACTCGGTTCAAAAATGAACTAATCCTGAGCCACGAACTGACTCAGTTCAAAAAACAAGTAAGTCCAAAACACAGGATTTTAGTGATAAAGTGCAGAAACAAGCTAAGTAAGCTAATACATGACTCATATTTGTGACAGGCAAGCTAATTCAAATGAGCTAAATTCCGACTCGGTGCGAAAACGAGCAAAATCTTGATTCCATCCTAAAACTTGCGAATTTCTGATTCGGCACAGAAATACGCTAAGTCGACACGTAGTGCCGAAGGCACTAACTCCTGACTCGGTGTAAAACGATAGAAGTCCAACTAGTGGAATTCCAGTGACACACTAAGAAAACGATACAAGTTCTGACTTAGTGCCAAAAATGAGTTAGTTCCCGATGGTCATTAAAAGAAGGGCATGGTGTACCGTGCTTGAACTAGAATCACGCATGTACTTCAGTATGTAAGATCATTGAACAAAGTCAGACCGAGTTCCTTCAGCGCTGCTCCTCGTCGCCAACATTTTAACAAAAAGGTAGACAGGCTCTTTACTCCCATCTGCTTCAAATTTGTGCTAGTACTCTGTCAATAGGACAGGAAAATGAAGATCTACAGAGATGTTCGCCCCTTCGCTACTTTCGCAGTAGGTTTTAGACTTTTGTAGTGAGAGAAGGAGGCAAAACCCGAATTCTTGTTTGTAGTGATTTTTGTTTGTTTCAAGCTTTGTATATTCAATTGAAGTTTCGCTCGTTTAGATTTATTTATTCATTTATATTAGTACTTATTGTATGTTTGTTTGCTATGATTGCTATTTAATTTCTGTTCGTTTCGGGTATCGTTTATTCTTTAATAGTAATTTCTTGTCGTTTATAGTTTGAATTTTAGCAGTTATTTGTGACTGCTGACCTTGGGTTTAATAAAGCCTTTACTTTTATTTGAAAAACTTCTTTTTCGGAAAGTTTTTGAAATTAATCTCAGAAGTAATAGAGTACGACGTCAAAATTTTCAGGGCATTTCGAGGGGGGTTTTGAACCAATTAAAAGCATTTATATGCATACTACTTCTACTGCTACTATTGCTAATGCTAGATGGACTGCTAGTAAGGGTGAAATTTTCAGCAAATACTGAGGAGGATATTGAACCAACTCAAAACACACAATATGTATGCGGGTGGTCATTCGCCTATTTTTTTACATGTATGCTTTTATATTGGGAGGGGTGGGGTATGTTTGATCCAAGATGGTGGACCATATTTCTCCTGTGTGGTTTTTGGCTGTAGTGATTCTAATGGTGTGGTTTCCTGTCTGACCTGACACCATTTTTGAGGATTTTCAGGCTATTTTTTTTTAAATCCTCTTCCCTAATTCAACCATACTGCAATACTGCAACCATGATAAAAAAAAAAAAAAACAAAAAAAACAAACAAGTAAACAGGGTAATTGGAGTAAGGTAGTATATGATGCCTTTCGTGGAATAAGAAAAAGCTGTTATGTCCAAATAAATTGAAGGTTTCTATAAGTTCAACACGAATATATATTGTGTCCAAAAATGTCCCATTTAAATAGAAAAAATTCGTAATGTTTTCTTTCTAAATCACGTTTGAGCTTTACGTATTATGTACAGATTTGGCACCAAGAATAGTATTGCATCAACCACACTTTGGGCTCTCTCTGACGCTGTTAACAACAGCAGACAATCTAATTTTTAAATACTTATCTGAATATTTTCTTTTTTCTCTATTACATTAATATCTAAAAAGAACTAAATATTCGGTTAGCATTGTTTAAAATTCTTTGTTTAACAAAACTGTAATTAATTGGCAAATATATGTTTTGAAATAAACCTGTCAAAGACGAATGATGACAGCTTATTAATAATACAACGGTTTCTGTATCAAGCAAGACGCTAATTAGTAAAAAACCCAGCAGACTATTCATACGCAAATGACAAAAGCGGTTTTTCCGCCTTCCAACTGTTTGCTAGCAGGTAGTTGTTTGGACGGTGGAAACAGGATTGTTAGTTAACAGAAATAAATTCTCCAAAATTTTCTTCAGCAAGTATTCGATTTATTAAAGATCTCTAAAGCGTTAGCTACGAGTTTTTAGTTCGACGGCGAAAATGCTTTTGTTGGGAAAATTGTTAGCTAACAGTTTTTTGCTTGGACGGTGGAAAACCCTAAAAGGAATACCGCGATGACGTAACTATTAGAGCATTTTTCTTTCTTTAGAAACTGTGACAAAAAATCAATTTTACTGACTGAGGGTTCTACGACTAGTATTAAAGTAACAAATAAATATAAACAGATTTTGATGCGTTTTATAAAGGTTTTGTACCGTCTTGAAAAAATATCCCCCCAAACAAAAATCCTGGACACGGGTCAGGGTCTGAACTTAAATGTTATTCCCAATAGTTTGAAGATAATATAAGAAAGCATAATATGGGTCTTGCAGTAAAACGTAACTTTTCTAGACTAACCCTTCTCGATTAAACCCAATTCATTGTTAACCCCACAAAAAGCCTAGACGACCCTATTGGTGGTCGACCCTATTGAAAAAAAAAATCATCCATTTTTTTCGGCAGTTGGGTTGCAATACTTTTCCAGATTTCTTTTTTGCATATTACCTACTTTGCCAAAAAATAATGGCATAACATAAAGTTGTTTGACTTCATCTTAAATATTAGACAGAAGAATTGAAGCAGTCTTTTTCAGAAACATATTCAAGGATGCATGTGAAGATTTAGTTGAGCAGTCGCATGGATTATTTCTGAAAACTAATGTCTAAATATAAATCATATGTTTAAAATCGTGAAATTTATTCTTTGAGCGTAACATGTTACTCTAAATATGACAGAATTAACAACAGAAACAAAAAATTAACATAACATAGTAAAGAAAATAGAATCAACCTTACAATATACATTTCTGCTATATCGTTTTTTATTCCTTTTTTAACATTTTTGACAGCTTCAAAATTTTGCTCGCATCAAAAAAGTAATTACATTGAACCCAAGAATGTTGAAAGTAGTTTTAACACAGGATCAGAAATGTGTCAATCCAAATGAGCAAGAATTTCAGACTTAATATGTCAGAAATTGTCTAAATTGTTCATATGTTGTCATGCATAATCCAGAGTCTCCTGTATTTGCTGCCCGAACTTTACGGTTATCTAGTAATCCAGCCTACGTTTTGGTAGAAGTATCTATGAGAACAGCTTAGAAGTTGTAACTGACCGTGAAATTATCATCATGGAACTGGTGTTTGATACTGGGATTAGCGTAGGAAATAGCCTTTTGATACTACATTTAGCTACTTCCTTTGAGAGTTTCCATAACAGAAAGTGCACCGCCAATTGTAAATTGAAGCTTTTTTTTCGAGATTTGACACTTCAAAGAATTGGGCACAGCGCAAAGACTTACGAACCTTTTTCACTTTCAGCTTGTTATATTTTCTCTTGTGCAGTGGCGCAAGAGCACAACTGTCATCCATAGGGTTTTCAATTCCCTGTGAATTCTGTAAATGTTTTGCCATTTTCTTGTGTGGTAGCACAAGAGCGGAACTTTCACTCACAGACGCGTCTGGTAAGGCAGTATTATTCATGTTTTCATCAATTATTTTATAGGCATCCTGAGGCCTATGTGTGAATCTTTCTTCTGAACTATCTAGTATCCCAAGACGTAAGCGAAGCTCTTTCCTTATTTTCTTCATTAGTGTTTCAAAGCAAAGGTGAACCCCGTCACCAGTTTTAGCAGAAGTTTCAATAAATAACATAGAGTGGTATCGAGCAAACTTGGCACCTTCTTCTGTGGTAACTTGGCGACCTTCCTTATCAATTTTAGTTGCAACAAGTATTTTTACAAGATGATCATGTGAGTACCGATGATCTAATTCAAACAGCAAGTCTTTGAGGTTCTCGAATGTGCTCCTCTCAGTGACATCATAGACAGCTATTGCCCCAAGCGCACCATAGAAACACTGATAGCAAGTATGCAGATTACTTACTTTATTATCTTTGTCCCATATACACAGGCGATAAGGATTGTTATCTATCTTTATTCGTGCATATACACGAGCATATATGTTTGTATGTTTATATTCCTGATTGAATTTGTCGTTCTTAAATCTTTCAATCAAACTTGACTTCCCTGCACCAACATCGCCTATTACTGCTATTTTATAGGTTGGAATAAAGTCTTCCTCTATTTTGTTTTGAGTAACTAATACTTCACTAGAAGCGTTCTTGTTGTGTGCAGTAACTGTTTTTTCGTAAATTATTTCAGGCATTGCTTCACTTTGAAGATAAGCTGATGAAAATTTTGCGTCACTAAGATTTTGCTCCTTAATGGTTTCTTCTGTAGAAGTCATTTTAGGCATAAATGATATTTAAAACTAACTGGCGTTGCCTGTGAAATCCCGTTTATATGCTGACAATGACGTCATGAGTGATTCGGCGCAATGATGTTGTTTTAAAAGTGACGTCATTCTATCTGCACTATTATGATATTTACATAATCTAAAATGGCCTCATAACTGAAAAAGATATGCTAACGTATTATTATTTCGGTAAAAAAAAAAAAAAAAAAAAAAAAAAAAAAAAAAAAAAAAAATGTGGCACCGTAATACACCTGAGCTGGCTCATTATTGAAAAGGAAATGCTAACGAGCACTATTATTATTTCTTCCAAAAAAAGCTTGGTGACACCATACTACACTAGAGAATACTGCCAGCAGTTCTATGAAGACTCTTTCTCAACGAAACTGTTGCAAAAAAAAGTAAAGTGAAACGTACGATAAAATAAAAATGAGCGGATAAAGTCTCCGGTGAAAAGGCTATAGACACACCCGTATCCGTTTTGCGTAAACAAATCTGTATATATAAATAATCAATAAAAGGAGAACATATATGGTGTGCATTCTTTTGGTAAGCGAATTCGTGATTGTTACGAAATGACGAATAAGGTCAAAGGCCTTTCAATGGTAATAATAAAAATAATTATTGTTATTAGCGTATAGTTATACTAGATCTTGAATTCTGACCTCACTCTGGCACGTGTTGTATGTGTAACATTATTGCCTTTCGCAATAATCCTTAGAAAACAGCTATTTAAAGCATTTAACTCTCAATTTTCGTAAAGAAATCGTTCATGAAGAGCCGCATTTGAAAATTTTCAAGTGGCTGACACCTTCTCTGTTGTGCTACATGTTCGATAAGCTCCACTTCCCTAATCTCTACTTTTCATCTTCATAGTTCATCTTCTACTTTCATAGGTAGATAGCACTCTGTTTAAATCAAAAACGTATTATCAGAGCCTTTCCTAGGACTAGTGGTGCCCACGGAAGATTAACTACAGCGCCCCCCTCTCAGCTCAAATATAAGGATAAGAAAAAGCCAAATCAAAGTGAAAAATTTGATCAAACTGGGCAATCCCCCAATGGTGGCGGCCAGGGCAGTTAACCTGGTTCCCCTTCCCCTCCTTGGAATGGTTCTGGGTCCTATGAGTTTCAATTGGCTTAACAGGAAGCGACAAAATGGGTGAGTTATGAAGCAGTTTTGCTTTCCTAATATTGTTTCATTTGTCACTCTTACTGGTTAGCTTGACTCACACCATCCAGACAACAGACTAAATAATGTGAGACATTTTTCTGTTACAGAAATAGGATTTCATTTGGTTTCACCATATAAATAACGATGAAAATCACACTGCCTTTCCATAATGCAAATAATCAAAGATAAAATAACGGAAATTATTTTAAGACAATGAATAGTTTTTTCGAAATGGATATCTAGGCTGTATATCAAAGAGCCGTCATCAGCTACAGATAAATATATTAAAATAAAGCAAAGAAAATAAACTTAAGATAAAAGTAATAATGCCTCTTTAAATGGCGATTTGGCGATATATCAAACATAAAATATAAATTGTATGGAAATGATAAATTATTTATTAATTAATCATTGTTATTCAAATTCTAAAAAAAAATTTGAAATTATTTGTGTAAAATTTGTCGTTGCTTTACCTTTTACTATTTGCGTTAAATCTATCTTCTTGACGTTTAGCTACCAAAATACAAGGCAACAGAGATTCTTAGGTTTGTATTTACTAAACTCACAAAAGAAGAAAAATAAAGAAAAAATTTAGACAAAAGACTAGAGAAAATATAACATCAACCATTATAATCGAGCAAAACAAAGAAAATCCACATGAGATTCAAAGCGATAAACCACAAATAATCAATCAATATTAAGGCACTCCTTTTCATCAACACTTGGCTGACTTCTTTTAAAGTTGATGTGGAAGATTGGACTCGATCGTAAAGAACATGGAAAACAAATTAAAGATAAAATTTCTTTAAAAGACAATTTCTTTAGCTTATTTAATGTTCACATGAATAGCAAAAGGGAGAATGCGAGAATGCAATTGCTCCGATAAAGTTTTGAGTCTACAAAATGTTAACCAAATAGAAAAAAAAAACCTGCAAAAAGAAGGTGAAACATCCACGCCCTCATAAAAAAAGCACGCTCAAATCCAAACTTAGATTACATTCTTATTAGCATAAATACCAACTTGGTCTTCCAACTAAATCAGTTTAATTGGTTGTAATGAAGAAGCAGAGTGGATCATTTATTTCTACGATACCCTGAATCACAGATTTAAATGTGTCACATGTTCGAAGGCAGGGACGAGCCATGAGTAGTTTCTGGGATCGGTAACAATATAGATGGCATTAGGCTATGCTACAGGGAAATAAAGACAAAAGAACTCAAGGGAATAGACAAATACAACCTTTCATAGATTCTTGACTTGGCCGTCGTTTTCAGATGGAATTATAAATCATAGGATGGAAATATAAATCATAAATCACATCAAGCTTGGAAATACTTGGAAAAATCCAAACATTATTAGATTTTAATTAACTTGAATGGTAGTATAAGGAACTTGGAAATCACAGATAGCCTAATACTTTTTTCCAAGTTTAACCAGAACCAATTATTGATTCTCGCAAAGACTACCCTAAATTCCAGAGCTATTCGATAATTTATAGAAAGGTCAAGCGATAACATAGGAAGGAATAGAAGACCTTTTCATTTTAAAGAACAATTTTTTTACTTTTCACTTTTGAAAGGCATGTGGGATTTATAGGCGACATGTTAAGGTCATTCTGCAAAAAGACCCCATCAACGCCATCTCTTTGCATTTCTTAGTTTAATAATAAGAATAATTAGTTTATTTGATGTAATTGGTAAGAATTAGAGCAGTATTAAGTGTCTGATTTCAGTTCCTGACAGGAAAACGATTATAAAGCTTGAAAAAAGCCCAGGGACACAAAACCATAAGTGACGCTGATGTTTTCTCCGACACTAGCGCCAGTTTCCACTCCTATAAGTTATCCATAGACTATGGGCTACTCTAAATTTCATCGGCATTCGATAATCTTAAGAAAGTTCTGCTAGGCAAGTGGTAGGAGCTTGCCGTCTTCACACACGTTAAAATAACTAGACGTTCGTGAATTATACTTTGTTAAGCAATATTTATTGCTTAACGTTAGCAATATTTCTTTAGCAGTATGATATACAAAACATCCCACGATCTCGTTATCCCATTCAAAACCCCTAAGTGCTTGTAAATATTCAGGCAGTTATAGATGGCAGCATCGTATTCTACAATACTGATTTATTCTAAACAATCACTATTCTTCCAACCTTAGAAACTTCTCACGGCACATGTGCGGTTACATTTTTAAATAGAGGGAGAGGACCAGAAACAGGAACAAAAACAACAGTAATATAACATCTAGTTATGTTGTTAGACTTAAAATTTTCATCCAAGTTTGTAGGCATATTGTTTTAGGTAAAACAGGAAAAGGTCCAGAAATGAAAAAAAGGCAAAATTGACAGTGTCTAGGATCTTACTGCAAAATGCTAAGCGGTTATCCGTTACATAATCGTTAAAATATTGAACGGTTATCATTTAGTCTGTCAAATATAAACATGGCAAAAAACACAACATAAGATTGTCGACACAACAACTTCGTAAACATAACTTCAATTAAAGCAGAGTTGCCAGCCTTCAATTTCCGGCGTACATTTCTCTTTCTTTCTGTCAAATGATTCTTATCTTCTTAATAACAACCCATTATTTTTGTTTGTTAGAGTTAACTCTTACATTTCGTAAATTTTAATTTCTTTGATTATCAATTATATTGATTTACCAGCCTAAAGAGTATTTCTGAAATTGAATATCACAAAACATTGTCCTCTGTTCAGAAAGAAAAATAAATCTTCCTCTTGTTCCCAGAATTAAACCTGGCAGTTCAAAACTTAAAGCAACAATGAAGAAAAACCGAAGTTAGTAAGCAGCAATACAATACAATAAAAGGTGCGTTCACAACTGACAAGAATATGTCCTTTACTTCACACACGGTTTTTCAGAAGTGCAAGGCAATTAGTAAGATAAGAATTTTTTTTTAGTTTTTTTTGCCGTCCCTGTTTTAAAACATATGCTAGCTGTTTAATTTTAATTAATGTCGATAATTACAAAAATTCAACCAAAATCCTAGTTCTTTGACTAAAATCATTACGAACAAAACTACAAGAACTAGAGATTCTTCAGGGGAAACGATTCACCTCTAAGTACCTCCACCAAGCCATCCTCAGCATTCAAAACAAAACACACAAAAAGATAACAAAAAACTAAGCTTTTGAAGTGAACATCAACAAATCAGAAGACACACTGAAACAAACAAATAAAAACCAAGGCAGAAAAAACTTAAGGCTATTCAAGAATTAGATTGTTTCATTTTTTTTTCAGTTTCTTTTACTATTTTTATGTTCACCAAAGTTTTTTTTTTTTTTTTTTTTTTTTTTTTTTTTTTTTTTTTTTTTTTTTTTTTTTTTTTTAGCACTGGGAACGGCTTGGCGAAGGTCCTTGCCGAAATCTCTGCTTTTGTTTTTTTCACTCCGCTTTTTTCTACTCGCTGAAACTTCCCCTTGCTATCTTGGTTATTTTTAATCATATGTATTTCTTTTTTACATTTTCTTGGTTTTTGTCAAACGTAAAAGTGAGCTTGGCAGAATTTGGAAGTCACTTTTAGAGTAAAACTCACAATTCTAGTAAACTTTTGTTTTTTACAGAATATTTTTTTTTTACTTTTCACTTTTGAAAGACGTGTGCGATTTATAGACAAAAGCTTAAATCTATTCTGCAGAATCCAAAGTGGCTTCAACTTCAGGGCTGTCTGGGGTCACTTCCTTCTCACCTAACTCAGACAACGTTTTGTTGATTCTTGCCAAAATACGGTCAAAATTAAACTCGTTGGTTTTCCATGAAGGGACAGCTTCTGGTTGCTCCTCGGCCACTGTGGGCGGAGATTCAAGCTCGGTAGGCATAGGGAGCTGCGAAAGGCAGCCAGCTAATCCTTTCTGCAAAACAGACCGAATATGTTAGTGCAAAGAAATTCAGCTTTTCTTTTGAACAGAGATCACAGAATATCAGATTCTATATCAGCTAACCCTTTCAGCAATACAGACGGAATAAATTAGAGTGAAGAGCTTTAATTTTTCTGTCAAGTATGATCAGCGGACGATTCACGTCCGATTTTGTTGTGCCAATTATAATTTTGTTCTCAATATATTTCTACCCGTCTTATATTTCTTTTTAAATAAATCTTGCCTACTTTACTATTTTATGACTTATAATATGAGTCATACTATATTCTATGACTATTACATTTTATACAATTTAGGTCATTTCTATAATGCATGTATGTATCCTGAGTTCAGGAATATCCAAGTAATTCAAATACCTGCACTTTTTGATTAGTAGTATTTGGAACGTTTTGCAGCTGAAGCCACGAAATTCTAAACAAAAATCGAAAAAATATAAAGTGAAGAAAAATTAAACATTTGACAACGCTGACAATTATAATCCGGACAATCTTAAGCGGAAAGGGTTTAAAGCATAAGTTAATCCCAAAAGTTTAATGTTCAAGGTCTGATAATTCCAATTACTTTCTACGCCTTTATATCCAGCTTTTAAGGATTTTATTTTACAATATAAGTTTCTTATTGAGGAGGCCCCTTAGATATTACTTAAGGAGATAAAATTGAAAGACAAAACTTAAGATAAAATTTAAGGAAAAAGAAACTTTTATTTTATTTTAAGAAATTTCCCGCAAAAGTTTCTTATTGAGGAGGCCCCTTGGATATTACTTAAGGAGATAAAAGTTTCTCCCATCTCCTTAACTTCAAGAGGGGTTATGCGAGCATATCCTTTCAGAATCGAAACAATAGTATTCTTTTTTAAGTTTTAAAGCAAAATAACTCCCCGCCCTTCCTTAGGGCCATAAAGAGAACATTATTCATATATTGATATTAAAAGATCGTTATCTTCCTATTTCTGTGGCACTAGCAAAAAACTCAAGCCCCTGAACTATTGTTGGAAAAACTAAATTTAACAGAAAAACTGTATACAAATTTTATAACAAAAATCTTGTCATTTAAAAAGAAAATAAATTTTTCACATCAAACAGAGCAAAACTTCTTCTGAGAGCGGAAAATAGGTTTATTCTTACGCATATTATTCTTATGCATATTTTTAAATAATTTTGTTCCAAATGATAACACGGCCCAAATACTTCCACATCAATGAAAAATAGTTCAAAATAATTCTTCTCCCTTTCAGAATGTTTCTTGTTGAATCCAAATAAACTTAAAACTTCAATTGAAATCCAAATTTTGACGAATTAAAATTATACTGCTCAGAATTTGCCTAGATCTAGTGGGTTATTAATGTCTAGCGAGGAGTATTTTCGATTCCAAATAATTTATGTTTTTAGCACCAAAGTTTCTTCTCTTGTTACCCTTACTCTTTTCTATAAATCAAAGGCATCAACTAAAGGGCAGGACGTCCCTCCTCCCTCCTTAGATCTTGAAAACACCCTTTTTTAGTATGTTCATTGGAAATGCATTTTTTGGTATTTTCCAAAATACATGATAAGTTGAAAAAAAACCTGTATTTGAAATAAAATCCCCCCCAAAGTTTCTTGAATCGAAACCTTTATAATAGGCTTTAATTTTAGACAGTAAGGCTAAGCGCTAAAACAAGTTGATTTATTCTTCATTATCAGTTTTATCATTATCGCTTCTGATCGTTGAAGTTCTGGTTTTATGGCTCAATTTTGTACATCTTGAACCTGCAAGACTTTTATAATTTAATTTTTTTTTTTTTTTAAATCTATAAATTAAGTTAATACCAATTGCTAAAATGTGCTGGTGTAAGATGGCCCATTACAAGCATAGCTTCTTGGGCCTATTAATTGATTTACTTTTGTAATAGTTTTCTTTAGTATTAATAAATTGATTGATTGATTGATTGAAGAAGAAGTGAACTCGAATTCAATTACTTAAACTACAAAATGCTTTCGTGCGACCAAATAAACATAAAACTTAAAAGGAAAGATGAAATCTTAATTTGTGCGCTGTGGGATAGGAAAATCTAAACAGAATATAAAAATGCTTTTTCTACAAATCTACACGGTGATGCATATAATTTGGCACATAAATATACGTATATTTGGCACTAAATTTAAATTTATAATCGGAAGTCTAAAGCTTAGCTCCAAAGAAGATGAAGACCAAAACAAGATGTAATGGTGATGTCAAAATGATCTTAAATATGTGTTAAATTTTAATTATTCCTTGCATGTTTCGTATTAAATAAAATCGTTTTTGTTATCTTTTATTATCCTTAGATTAGGTTTGGAGCTCAGTTTGTAGAGTGGGTAATATTGTAATTATATGATGGTTCAGGACTGATAACTGTGCTGGGAAGTGAATATTCTTTTTTTTGTGGCAATTGCTAAAAGCAACTATTGCATAAATGCTGCATTTGTGTCTTTGTCAAATTTTTTTTCTTGTCTTTTTCTACGTGCCGGGTTTTACACTACGTGCGGGCACTTACACTGATAACTATTGTTGAATAAAAAGTTTTCGGTAATTTACTTTACTTTTTGTTCTTCTCTCATTCTCTTTTTATTTTGATAATGGTTGATTTGAGTGAGGATAGGCTGAGGGAACTTGAGAGAATGATTGGTGATTTTTCCTGAGTTTTGGGCGGTAGTTCTTAATGAACATGATAGGTGAAAATACAATAGATAATGTGAATTCAGAGTTTACTACTCCCCACGGACAAGGAGAATTCAGCTTGAATGTGGCAACTTCCTAGAACGCGCTGTGTGAAGTATTTCACTGTTTTAGTTGCCAAGTTTCCGAGACTAGACCTTCTTTTTCATTAAAAGCTTTAAGAATGCTTTATTTTTCGCTGGTTCATTTATATTTGCTGTTGGTTCATTCACACAGCTAATCTTAATAAGTCTTTGATTCTTCTTAGGGTTCTCCAGATCAAAGCAACAAGATTCTTAAGCAGGGTCACCACCCTGCTTATTTTGAATCATCACCTGATTATAATTCAGGTAGTGCTACTCTTACGAGGATCTCAACCCTAGTAACCATAAGGTCTTTGCATTGTTCAAAATAGAGGACGACAAGTTTGGAATAAACCGTCGCCTGATTTGACAGAAACAAAGGAGATAAATGATGTTCGTCGAAAGTCAAGAACGTATTGCATGAATTGAAAAGGTCTTAGAATTACAGAATAGCTAGCATGATGTGGAGGTGACCTTTTGTTTCGTTCTGTGAATGAATGAAACTTGGGTTAGCGTGGTTTTTCGTAGTTTCCATGTGATTTGAGTTTTTATAGTAATTACAGTGTAAGATTTGTTGATTTAGAGTTTTCATAGTGTGAAAACTATGAAACATACAACATGAAAACATACAATACATTATATGTATTATATACATACATATAAATGTATGATCTACCATAACGATTATTGTCTGAACGAAGGCTAAGATTGAAAGCTTGTATAAAAGTAGTAAAGTTTCCAAGTATTTTAGTTGATGATTTATATATGGATAATGATTTATAGTTGATGATTTTATAGTTGATGTCTTTTCTTGTTCTGTCTTTTCTTACTTTAGTACTTGGATTGGGTAACGTCTTGCGTAGTTGTTGTTTGCGAGGGTGTAATAAGTACGAATATTTTTTTTGGGGGGGGGTATTTTTTTTGTATTTGTATTTTTTTTGTATTTGGTATTTGTATTTTTTTTTGTTTGTTCTTTCTGTTTTGGGGTATCCAGCATGCAGACACAGGATATTGTTTTATATTCACATACTAAATTCGATAAAATCAACAAACAAATTCAACAGCTTTATGGTCGCGATCAATGGCTTGCATCCTATACTACATTCAGGGCGTTTTGCGTTTTTTTCTCAATATAAAGGATTTTATTTTCTAAAATTTTGCCATTACTTTATGTATGCTATCATGTTCAATGTTTCTACAACTGATCAAAAGAGAAGTTACCCGAACAGGGTTTCTTTTCTTTGTAAATATAACCGTAAGTGATGACGTTGATGAAAAACAACCCAGCATATATCGCAGGAACTATTGGACTGTAAAGTCCAAGCTTCAGCGCAAAAAAAGTGAAATTGTTACTAGGTGTTTTTCCGTAATGTAGTTATTTTTAGTATTTATTTATCTTTTAGCCTTTGAAACACATTCAATGCCAAAAGGGTGAATGCATAATTTATAAAACATTTTCTTAAACGCTAGTTCAGAAATTCTATAATTTTACTGAGGGATATAGAACTGTGAGGCAGAAAAATGATGAAAAACAAGAAAAACAGAGATAAAAAAAAATCCAAAAGAAAAACAAAACCAAGCAAAAATTAGTAAAAGACCGAAACATAGGCAAAAGACAAAATAAATACTAAATGGAGTTAATTTACGTTTTAGTAAAACTTAGTCCAAATAAATAAATGTTAGTTTTTGTTAATCATGCGTATCTACCGAGACTTGACATTGTGTCAGCTAAACTAAAATATATTATAGCTTAAAAAGATATATACAAGTATCCCTAAAAGGTACCCCCCCCCTTCCTCATCTATCCAATTTTGACCACTCAGTAACCGACAATTTAAGCAAGGAAGGCTAGTATCATTTTTTTCAATTATTGATAAGAGCCTTATGTGGGAAGTCCCTTTTCTTTCAGAACACTAGTAGCGAGAAGTAGCAAATTTTTCCGGGAAACGCATTAAATGTTCTTAAAATCAGGACTAGCATATAATAATACCATATTTTGGAATCAAAAATAGCTTAAATATAATGACTTGTATTAAATTATTACTAACAAACATTATATTTAACTCACAAGTAACTAGTTAGAAGATTTTTTTATATGAAAATTTAATAAGATTTAAGAGCGAATTTAAAAATAGAAGAAAGTTAATTCTCACAAAAAATAAAAGCTCGACAGCAGCAATAATAACAACGTTGTAAGATTCAAATCAAATTTTACAAAAACAATATTGCCGACAACCAAATCGGCAATTTTCTTCATACAAGTTTTTTCTGTGACTCCCAGTTTTTTGGGAAATTAAATCCTGAGTCATAGTAGCCTTTCCGCTAAAATCAAACAAATCATTCTCCTTAAAAAAATAAATAAAAATACTATTGATCTTCCTGTAACTTGAAAGAAGACCCAATTTTAAATCGAATTTAATTTTTATGTTCATAGGAAAGGTCCCTAAAATTAAAGATAAAAAAAAAATTAAATGCTGATTATTGTTTTTTTTAAGCTAATTCAACGGAACTTTACATAAGATGCATCAAAGCGCACTCAAAAAGCTTTTGAAGTTTTTTTTTATATCTCTGTTTTATGAATTTAATCGGTCCAGCCAAACTGCTGACAACGTTAATTACTAATAATAATACGAAACATATAAACATTATGGATTAGAAATGTTAAAAAAAGTTGAGAAAACAAAGGAGCAAGGTTGGATATTAGGTAAAATTGGAGCAAACAGTATTACTGGCTTTCATATAAAGTGAATATACCACTCGGTGCCTTTTTTATGCTCTTTACAAATATAATAATCGCTTCTACCGGAAAATCAGATTTAAGCACTTTTTGACCTCTTAAAAATGACTTATATATGGGGTCATTACAAATCTGCAATAGTTTAGAAACAAATTTGGGCTATATATTTGCACATCAGGGGGGTGGGGGTAAAGCATAGCATATATTAAATACGTAAACTAACTATTGCTGTATTTTTTTTTTTTATGTGTTTGTGCACATCGAATTTTAATGAGAAGAGAAATCACCAGTGCAACAGCAAAGACAAAAAAAAAAAAAACAGCAATGGTTAGTTTACGTATTTAATATATGCTATGCTGTACCCCCACCCCCCTGATGTGCAAATATATTGCCCAAATTTGTTTCTAAACTATTACAGATTTGTAATGACCAAATCTGTAATAAAAGTATAGAAATATAGGTCATTTTTAAGAGGTCAAAAAGTGCTTAAATCTGAATTTCTGGTAGAAGCGATTATTATATTTGTAAAGAGCATAAAAAAAGGCATCGAGTGGTATATTCACTTTATATGAAAGCCAGTAATACTGTTTGCTCCAATTTTACCGGATATTATTATTGTAAAAATTAATTAAATATAATTAATTTATAGCAACTGTGTTAATAAAATTAACTTCACTGATCTAAATTTATTTCGGTAGACAGATAAAGGAAAGAAAATGATGAAAATGAAGAAAATGATGCCTGTAAAATATAAGATCATTCAAAAGTAGAATTTTAAGTTGGAGGTAAAACTGGAACTACGAAAGAATTTATAGTTAATCAATAAAATCAAGATTTTTATGTGACATAATAAACCTAACAAAAAAATCAACTTTTTTTACAACAAATGAAGAAAGAAAGAAAAGAACAGATGACCTAAAAATAATTTATATTATATATGTTATTTTAATTTCTTTTATAATTATTGTGATTATGAAATAATTATACAACTTTTAGGGTGGTTACTTTAATAGTTTGTACGCTTTAGAAATTTTCAATCTTGTGATTGAAAACATACGCTTCAAGTTGACACCCAATTTTACTAGGCACTGCAAATAGCCCCTCTAAACCACACATATAAAGTAAAACATTAGAATTGTTGGACGGTCTATGAGAAAGATGCGTGATAAACGTCACTCTTCAAAAACATACACTACATGCACGGTATAATAGTCAAATTATTTAATGTGCCTAATTTGAAGTGAAATAGGACGGAACAGAATCAACACAAAATAAAACGGAACAATTAAACACAAAATAAGAAAAAAAGAATTTTTTTTATCGAATCTTATATCCCATATTTGAACTCCATTTAGCTGTCTGAAATCAAAACACACTATGTGATTTTTTTTCAATAATTTGACTTGATAGACCCCAAAATTGCTGACGGTTGCATCGATTGATGACGACCGGTGGATCGGTCAGTGTTCCTTTTCAATAAGAATGGATTACGAACTCGAAGTCTACCACGATTTTCCACATATTCTAGAAAATTAATGCTATAACAGCTCAAAACCCTGTTTTTTTTGTATATAATACTGTTCAGTTTGGACACATCAAATATAATATAACAGTACCAAAATGGTGAACAAACAATCTAATTTATAAATAAAAGTTTCATCTGGGGTAAATTAGCCTTGGCCATATTTACTGAGAGATTTATTTTCGGACAAAACCATTCTTTCCACACACAAAAAATAACACCAAAAACAATTCACACATTGGCCTATCTAAGTCACCACCAAAAGCATTATCTCACCAATAGCCATAACCATATAGTTACTCAAAGCCAAGGCAGAAAAAAAGAAGAGAAAAGAAATGCCTACATCCTCAAACTCGTCTCCTTCTTCATGGGCTTTCACCTCGTATGCCTCAAAACTTACTTCGTGCGTCTCAGGTACTGCATTTTCTACTTCGGTAAATACACTGGGTAAAGTTTCGGGGATAACTTCGAGAATATTTTCTTGAACTACTTCAGGTTGAGCATTATCGATTTGTAATATGAGAGTATTTTCTAGGGGCAATGTTACAGCCGGGGTATCTTGAGTCAACTGAGGTAGTTTTTCAAACTGAGGCAGTGATTCAAGTGTGCGAGGTTGCTCCAAGACCACATAGTTCGTTATGTCAGTTATTGCGCTTGGTCGATCTAAGCTAGGATGATGGATATCAGGTAGAGGTCGTGGGGTTTGAGAAAGGGTATAAAGTGGCGTAAGACGAAGCCAATGGCGATTGCATACTACTTCTTCCTATAGTAAGCAAAGAGGAAAGTGAAGGAAAAAAAGAAGAGAAACGTGCAAAGTCTTCAGTTTCTTGAGTAGGGGTGTGGCGAACCTTGCCCACCAGCATAATCTGCCAGGCAGTAAAATAATTTTAATTTTGGATATATTAGTTCGCCTGCAGTTATGTATACAATTTGAATATAACACTCGTTTTTTCTATCGTTAATAGGTTAATTTTTCTATTGTAAACTACTGAAAAAAAAAAAAAAAATCAGACAATTATAGTTCACTAAAAAAAAAAAAAAAAAAAAAAAACGAAATTTTCATCCGACTCGTAAAAACCTGACAAAAATGCATATAAACAAATTTTAAGTTTTTTTTGTAACCCCCTTCGGGAAAAATACCCCCTCTCTCCCAACAAAAATCCTGGATACGCCCTTGCATATGTCTTATATCCATTGTATTAAAGCCCACCATGATTAATAGCCTCCATTAATTAGCTGTTGGACGCCTTTATTTTATTTTAAGCCTCCTATACCAACAAACAAGTACAAAAACGGTAGATTTCCTCCGCCTGGAGGAACAGGTCCAAATAACCCCACCCCCCTAAAATAAACTGTTAAATCTTTGGCCTAATAAACTCATTTTGACCAATCAACCGATCGTTTTTGAAGGTCTGGAACTCGCGAACAGGTCTGGAAACAGATGATTTTGCCAGTATATTGTAAGTAAACGCATTCTGGAATATATTTCTTTCATATTTTAACAGCAATTAGTTGAGTCAGGTGTCATTAAAACCTTCGAAAATTTTCACTATTTGATTCTCGAAAACTCAATTGGCTCTAATTATTTTTTTAATATCAAATCAAGTTTGTCAAGCGATTGATCAAAAAAAAAAAAAAAAAAAAAAAAAAAAAAAAAAAAAAAAAAAAAAAAATACTTCACAAAAAATTTGGCCTGAGCGGAAGCGCAGGGGAACCACTGCTTACTTTCCACATTTTCATACGAATTTGTTGGGAATACAAGAGCAATAAACTTTATGATAAATACTTTAAAGTACTTTAAGTTAAGTTCTTTAAAGAGTTAAAGAGTTCTTTAAAGAGTTAAGTTCTTTAAGTTCAGCAAATCCAAAGTTTTCAGCATAATAAACAATCACAATTTGTATTCCGTTACATTTTTTCCAGTATTTACGATAATTTTTTTTTTTTACACTGAAGCCGGGCTTCAACATCCATGTAATTAATTTCCATTAATTAATAATAATTATTATTAATGTGAAAGCATAAAACTTAGTGTCTGTCAATTATTAAACGAGAATGCTCTCTGTTTTCAATATGTAATTTAGACATGTTGTATTTATATCTTGACTATTCACATACCCAAACATAGGGATAGGAAGAGACCCCCTCCTTTTACCAGGTGTATCCAAGTTTCCCTGGTCTAATTCCCCTGATCCTCCCCTAGCCTGAGCAAACTTGCGTTTACATGCTAAACATAAAAAAAAGGTATTACCAAAATGAGTGTGTCATCCACGTGTAAGAGAATTTAAAATGGTTATCTCCTCGTGATACTAAAAAGCTTCTCCACACTGTTCTAGAAATATATTTAAATACTTGAATGTACGTTTACCAAAAAAATCACAATAAAACCTGTCCTTATATATATATATATATATATATATATATATATATATATATATATATATATATATATATATATATATATATATATATATATATATATATATATATATATATATATATATATAATATTATATATATATATATATATATATATATATTATATATATAATATATAATATTATATATATAATATATATTATATATATATTATATATATAATATATAAGAATCCCAAACAATGTGTCTGTATTAGGGACAAAGCCATATTTCTACTTCAATAGGGATAAAATCTATTTCAAATGAGAGGGGAGGGAGTTAGTTGTAAAAATATTATTTTTAAAGCAACTATTTAGCAGACAAAGCTTATGTATTTGTATGTTTAGGATGTCAAGGAGAGGGTGGCCCAAACCCTCCAAGCCTCCTTTTGGCAGAGAAATTATTATTAAAATTTTGAATGAATATTGAACCTTTACAATGATTGTTGGAAACCAAAACAAGAAGAATATTACAATCTTAGTATTTGTACAACATTCATTTTTTTTTACACAAAACAAACTTTTAGTGCTTAGAGTTTCTTTTTTATTATTATTTCTTGTGTTTTGTCATTCATTTCTATTTTATAGTTATATGAGATTGGAACTTTTTCAAAGACCCTGACTAAAATAAAATTTCAGATATCATTTCAGCTATTTGACCAATAGCCGTTCTCAACAAAACAGAAGAAAGACAAAAGGGAAAAGAAAATGAAACTAATAGAAGACCTGGCTCACGATAAAAACCTCCTTAGTAAAAAAAAAATATAAACCAGAATTGAAAAAGACCCAGCTTCATCAATTAACAAAAGTAAATTAAAGTTAAATGGCTCAGTTTCGTGAAGTGATGAAACCAAGTTTCTTTTTATTTTGTGCCTTAGTTTATATTTTATCACGGGTTGATTTTTTATTCGTTTATCTGTTTTAGCATTTCTTATATTTCACTGAAGTTTGTTTAAGTTTTTTGTTAAGTTATTAGCTTAAGTATTATTCGCTCAAGTTTTGATTAGTTTGTCTGTTTTAATATTTCTTCTATTTTGGTGAGGACAGCTATAAGTCATAAAGCCAAAATATTTGCTTAAGTTTTGTGTTAAGTATTTAATTTATTTTTCTTACTTAAATTTTTATTAGTTTGTTCTAACCTTTCTTCTATTTCACTGAGGATGATTCAGTTTATATAGCCTACCCGAAATGTCCGCTTAAGTTTGTTCAAGTTTTTAGTTTAAGTTTTATTCACTTAAGTTTTATTAGTTTGTTTGTTTTAGCCTTTCTCCTATTTCACTGAGAACTTCTATCAGTTATATAGCCGAAATAATCGCTCCAGTTTGTTCAGCTTTCAGTTTAAGTTTTATTCGCTTATGTTTTTATTAGTTTGTTTGTTTTAATCTGTCTCCTATTTCACTGAGGACAGCTGCAAGTCATATAGCCAAAATATTTGCCTAAGCGTCTTGTTAAGTATTTAGTTTATTTTATTAACTGAAGTTTTTATTAGTTTCTTTGTTTTAACCTTTTCTCTATTTCGCTGAGGATGGCTGCAAGGCATATAGCCGAAATATTCGCTTATGCTTGTTCAAGTTTTTAGTTTAAGTTGTATTCGCCCAAATTTTTATTAATTTGTTTGTTTTAACCTTTCTTCTATTTCCCAGAGGATAGTAATAATTCATATAGCCGAAATTCTTGTCGAATTATTTCGTTAAGTATTTAGGTTTTTATTAGTTTCTTGTTTCAACCTTTCTTCTATTTCGTTGAGGATGGCTGCAAGGCATATAGCCGAAATATTCGCTTAAGTTTGATGAAGTTTATCGTTAAGTTTTGTTCGCGTAAGTTTTTATTAGTTTCTTTATTTTAACATTTCTCCTATTTCGTTGAGCTATAAGTCATATAGCCGAAAAATTTGCTCAAGTTTTTCATTTAATATTTAGCTTGTTTTATTCACTTAAATTTTTATTAGCTTGTTTGTCTATTTCTCTGAGGACGGCTATAGGTCGTATAGCCGAAACATTGTTTAAGTTTTTCGTCAAATTTTTAGTTTAAATTTCATTCGCTTAAGTTTTGTCAATCTGTTTGTTTTAGCCGTTCTTCGATTTTTCTGAGGACGGCTATCAGTCACATAGTCGAAATGTTCGCATTAGTTTATTTGGACTACTGTCTTTCTGTTTCTTATTTGAATAACTTTAGATAATAAATTTAATACAACTCAAGAAACTGAAGACAGAAAACACAAATTAAAGCATTAAAACACAACAAAATAAAAATGAAGAAAGAAGCTATTGATAACTATAAAGGGAAGCTATTAATAACTCCTTAAAAGGGTGTATTAAAAATACCGTGATCAAACCTGATTCCTTATCAACGATATGCAATTTTTCCTGCATAGGTAAATTTACGGTAAGCTTGCAAGAAAAAAGAATATTTTAAAACTCATAGTCAATCAACTACAAAGATTTAGGGACAGAATTTAAGAAACGAAATATAAGCTAAAGTTCAGAATTAGAAGAAACTACAATATAAAAATAAAAATCAATTGAGAAGAAATGTAACCTGATACTTCTTATCTAGGTGCAGTTGTATCAAATTTAAGGACAAACATGCAAAAAGCTTTTTTGGTAATAAAATTAACATTAGTAACATTTGACCTAACAGCAAAACAATTAGTAATAATAATATTCTATGTAATAAAAAAAAGAGTACTTTAGTAGATGGATCCTGACAGTTAATTTAAAGTCATTTCAAGGGCCTAAAGCTTTTTTTTTAATAAAACTATTTCAAAAAAAGACCACAATATATTTTAATCGAAACACTTTTTATGTCTAGCAACGATTTTCACATGTCTTTCGGTTAACTATTGACTTCATGATAAAAGAAATTCAGCCGTCTAGTAGCCATTTCGGCCTTTGTAGCCATCTAGTTGAATTTTTAATCGACCTAGAACTGTTAGAATACGACCTTATCGCGTCTTTTGTTATTTTCAATCACTGCTTGACTCCATTGTACCATTAGCTGTTGATAATATTCAACTATGGTGGTTATACCAAGTTGGATTGAATAACTCATCATTCTCACACCATCGAGTAAAAACATGCTCTAAAAGACGCCTAGTCCAGTTGCAGTCTTTTTTTATTCATGGGCAAAAAAAAGTAAATAACTGGACCACTTTTAAAAAGGACGGTAAGGTAAGGTAAATGATGCGACATTGGACAATAAAGTCCAAACCGGCAGTACTGATCACCGTTTCATATCCCTTTAACCCTTTCATAGCCGGTACTTTAACATATCCTTCTTGTTTACCTTCCCCAGATTTCTCTAGGTTCCCGTTTAGAGCTGGTTCGACTCTGGCTGAGCTTGCAGTGTCACGCCACTGACTTCGTTCCAAACCAAATAACCAGTGAAACCAGGACTCGAACCCTTGTCTCGCAGGCATAGTATTTTAAGTCTAGCGTCCTAACCACTCAGCAAAGACGTTTCACATGGTTTTCAGCTTTTAACATAATTATTATATTGCATCATTTTTCATCCCCTCTTAGTCCATCACACAGACGCAATATCCTACGAGAGAAGAATAAAGATTTTGGCGTTGCTTTTTCGCTCTAATAGCAAGTTCATTTCTACTATTTCTGGAAATTTTTATAGCGTATGAATCTTCATTAATAAACACTTCCAATTTCTCAAATACTCCATAAATCTCTTCATTCTCTCTTTGCTCTTCCATTTTTGTACTTTATTTATTTTGTACTTTCCATTTTTGTACTTTATTCCCTTTATTTAGTACTTTATTTTCTTATTTATTATCTTATTCTTTTCATCGCTTTTATTTCTATTTGATTATTTACTTTTTTTTTAACTCCTATGCTAACAGGCGAAACATTGTGAGTGTTTATACATAAACTTTAGTTAACATCCAAGGAAACACAGGCTGTCCTGTCTGTCGAAACGCACGAATTTCCGCATCAATTAATAACTCAAACGCAACAAAATTAGACAACTAGAAAATATTAGACAAGTTAGAAAGTACGGATAATCGGGGTTTTTTCTCAATGTTTATTAGAGATTCATTACTTAAGACTATAGCAAATTACTTAAGCCTACTTTCGTACGTTTATTTGCGAATCTGTAGGTCGCATTATATTGTTTGTATGGAACTGGTCTATATTAATAACATAGAAAAACGCGTTACTTGTCGAAGGAACTCGATTTCATGTCATAAGAGCATCTCGTCATTTTTGGAAACATGCCAATATAAGCTGACGTTAAACAGTACATAAAGTTTCTTCAATAATTTGATAAAAGAAAGGAAATAAAAAAGAACATACCATGTCTTCACTAAGCTGAGGCTGCACATAGCGGAAGAACAGAGTCCACCAAAGCTGCAGGTGCTCAGACTGATGTTGACCTGCAACGCTGAAGTTTTGCTGCCATGGTTTTGGAGATCCAATAAAATGAACTATCTTCACATTACCGCCAAACCTAAAAAGTTTATTAAAAATACAATCAAAGAAAATGTTTGGATAATATGAGATGGCACTTCAGTCAGCCGCTAGGGCTTTCAATCATTTCCATCGGACAGTGTTCAGTCCTTCGGCCTTTACAAACGCAATCGTGATGTTATTCCAAGTCAAATCTTTCTCCGTGGTTGTTTCTTTACCTAGATTTGTACGGTGTACTGGTTTTCCCATGGATCTGTAAAATTGTTCCGACAATTTACTCTGTAAAATTATCATCAATTATCGACAAATTGTTCCAACTTTTTACTCTGTAAAATTGTCGCGTTTCTAGGTTGACTAGCTAATTTTTCAGTACACCAACGAACGAACAAAAAGATTAAGACCCCCCTTCTTTTATATATCAAAAAGAGGCAGTTTCGCCTAAATATTCCACTTCACGGGCATTTTCTCTCTCCCTCCGCTCGCCATGGTCGACATCTCGGGCCGTTTCGGACTTATCATGGCGCAATCATGAACGTCATTCCAAGTCGAGTTTTCTCCCTTTTTTCAATGATGTTTTGGGGACTTCTATACCCTAAAGCCATTTTCACGGTTCTGATATTATTCCGCGAAACTTTCCCTTTTCTAACTTGATTAGTATAACCTTTTTTTGATACAAAAACAAAAAAAACGAACAAACAGATAAACGGACGCCAGATTATTCAAATACATACCTGAAAAAAGCTTCACCATATTTATACACATTTTTAGGTTAGGTTACCGTATTTTTGCCACCTACTTCTCCTCGCTATTCCCTACAGTCGGTAGCTTCGGCTCATGCACGCTTGTTTTCATGACGTCACACTTCCAGTTTTTGTTGCTTGGATTTTTTTTTCCACATTTTTGTTTTGATTTTTACACTCCAAATTCATGCCTATGGTCAAAAAATTATTCTGCTGAAATTTTCACATTTCGAGCTTGATTAATATATTTAATTTTCATGTGTAAATACTTTAGTGAACAAACAACATTTTAAACAGTTAATTTTGTAAATGATAAATTCTAAATCAGAGTGCAGTGGGAGAACTCAAAGTGTAGCCCTTGGATGATTGGTTTTTCCCAAATATGATATTTGGAATTTCTGTGGTAGCTGAAAATAGAAATGTTCACAACCCATAGGATTGGTTTTTCCCGACTTGAGTACACAATTACTAATATTAGTTATTGTCAGGTACCCCTTCCTTTATCAGTTTACATAATCTTGGGTGGAATATGTGAAACAATAATTTTTTCCCCAAATGCCTCAATAATTGTGTTCCTATTCCAGTCAGAATACCAATGCCAGAAATTCCTTTCTTTATCTCGTTTTTATAATCTCGGCTATAACATGTGAAGCGATAATTCGGTTCCCAAAAGCAAATTGTACTACATATTCATGTCTTGCTCATCTGTTCATGATTCCTTAGACCACACCGCTTTTTTATATAGAAAGACGGGTATAATATTTTAAACAAGACCATAGAAAAGCAAAAGAAAATCTGATAATAGTTAGAAATGTCCGAATTTTACACTTATTATCCATAAGCCTTTATAAACAGAAAAAAAAATATATATATAATGAACTAAACTACATTAAAGTGAATATACAAATAAAAGGGAGCGTTAGTGTGTAGAAATGCATAAAATACGAGATTACGTTTTTCGTTTGTGTTTTCTCCTTCCATTTGTTTGTTTACTTTTAATTGTTTTTTTTTTCTATATATTCTTTTCCTGTCGATGAAGGCTTCCGGCCGTGAAGACTATTCGATCCAAAATATTTCTTTTCGCATTTTTAAAAGTTTTTGCTATTATCTTTTCTTCACTGTCTTATTTGAAATATTATAACCGTTTTTATATATTTTCATTTTGTTTGCTTATATATTAATATGTTCATATGATTGAATATCTTGTTCATAGTTTGTAAGTATAACATACAATACTGGTAAAAAAAAGGACAATGACTCAAATAGCTAGGGTATATAGAATAGGTGGATAGTATTCATCTCCCCAAAGTTAGCCTTCGATGAACATGTAAACGGTAGTCGCACCTAAACCCTTAAGCGGCGTAAGGAAAACTTTTCATCCCACAGCCTACCACAAATCATTTGTCTAGCCGACAGAAGCTCTTGCAAGAAGTATGAATGAACTGGTGAAAGGTGAGGTCCCACAAAGACCTTAGAGGACGGATGATACTTCAGTCAAGAAAGTCAAGGCCTTTTTTCAAACATTTTCACCGCAGAGGAGGAAAAAGTCAACATTGAAAATATTTCTTTTGAGAATCTGATCAAAGAAAATGGGATTGTCATAAGAGTTGGATAAAAGGATATCGATAATATCGGATAAAAATATCGGTAATATTGGATAAAAGGATATCGGTAATAAAAGGTAGAGTTGGTAAAGGATATCAGACTGGAAACTGGAAACTGGCATTGGCATCAACAAAACAAATCCCCAAAAACATCTAGCATTTTGCTATTTTTTTTTTCTGTGTTAAGTGTTATATGAAGCGTTTAATCACGGTGTCTCAAAAAAAGAAAAAAAAAATTACAAACTTTGAAATGTCAGAGGTAATTGAATAATTTATATAATTAAACCGCAAGATTATAGGATTAAAGCTAAAATTTCTCTGTAAGCGATACTTAAACATCGTTTTTGAATTCCAAGTCAAAATCCAGTCTGTAATTAAGTCAAATAAGATCATATCAAATAAAACAATAAATCATGTAACTCAATATAAAAATTATCAGAATAAAGTAAAAATCCAGATTGAACAGAGTAGGTTTAGGTTAGCTTGGGAAAATTTTGGCATGTAAAGTGGGCTAGTTGAAAGCTGCTAGATCTACTAGTGACATAATTCTGTTTTCTATACTCATCCCTACCTTTTATAATACATGAAAAAGACAAGAATCAGACCCGTCACCGAGTATGAATGCCCGCTGTATGCTGGTGCTCTGAAAACATTGTTAGCATCACTCCGAAAGATCAAAATGATGGTAATAGGGCAGGTTTAGTCGTCCCCACAACTCTCTCCAGTTTGTTAGTGAGAGTTTTGATGTAGTATCAACGTCTGTTTTAAGTACTTAAATTCGCCTCCTTCTCTAGCGCTTTCTCGTGCTGTGCCCCTAACTGTCCAACCGACAAGACAGACACAAAGGCCCACAGCTTGGTCCAATCATCCTGAGCTGTTCTTCAACACAGTAGTTGAAGAACAGCTGCATTCGACGCTGCACATCGGTCTAGAATGATAATCCTGGAGAAGTTATCCCCTAAAAGTTCCTCTGGTGACTCTTTCAAAAGAAGAATCCACTGTCGTCTAAAACCTGGATAAAAGACTAGCAACAAACCGGCGCCGAGAAACCAGCAGTGTAGGGTATGCTAAAAAAGAAACAAAAATTGCCAAACGCGAGATGGCACCAGCGATTTTCTTTTCAATGATAGTGCTAGTTTTCGTTCTTATAATTTTCATATACTCTATGAATCCTTAAACTGAATAGTCTATATCGTATATCATAAACCGAATAGTATATATAAACTGAATAGTATATATCATAAACAGAATAGTCTAGAGCACCCAATACTTATCCATAGAGCGCAGAGAACAGCTGCTAATTTTTTCCAATAAAATTTTGATTTACCGGCATAATTTGCAGTAAACAATCCAAATATGACTACAAGCAAATTTTAGAGATAAATTATTAAAATAAGGGTTTTATTTTTACTATTTCCTGTGTATATATGTTTATTTTGTTTCGTGCTTATTTTTTGTTTTGTGTTTATTTTGTGCACCTCTTCCTATTTTTTACTTACTCTTTATAAGCAGGACGATAGAAATACGAAGCAGATGAAGCCATATTATAAATGAAAGACAAGTGTTTGCTTATATCACTATACTGCCAATTTGAGAAATAGGAATTCAATAGTCCTTGATCACCACCTGAAAAAGAATAAAAGTGTAAATATAGGCTGGGTCAGACACATACACAAGGGAAGGGCCTTTGGACCCCCTTCAGGAAAAAAAAATACTATATTATCCCGATATTCTGAGCATATCCTACTAAGATTGTCCCTAAAATGCGTTTTGTTGTTCCCCCCCTCCGAAATCGTACGTGCCAGGAAAGGGTTGCGAACAAACCCAAAAAGATGTTCTAAAGCTAGCAAAAAAAGGTCAACTTTTTTTGGTCTTATAAATAGTCTTTAGAACAGAACACCATTTTTATAAGGAGTCTAAACTTAAACCACAGAGAACTATCAAATAAACCGAAGATCTTCTTTTCTACAAAATGAGTACATTGCCTATCTTGACGTTACGCTCCCTAATAGCCAAAAATGTTACTTGTGGGAGACAAATCAGAAAGACACGTGCAATCAATTAGCGTTCAGGATGGTTCTGGAAAATTCTTCCATCGCCACTGCTACAAGTTATTCAAAACATGCTTCACTCAGGTCCAAAACACAATGTGATTTTTATACATGAGTATTTACTTGTTGCTATATGATGGTCAACTGTATTCTTATACATCGTAAACTTCAATTTAAGGTAGAAAAGTACTACTTAAAGTAAACTAGTCCGTTTTTTTTGTTTTTTTTTTTAGACCAAGTAACACAAACTGTCAATGCTTATTACGAACCGGGTTAGAAACAATTAACGGAAAGCAAGAATTCTTCTATGTTTAAGAAAGAGGTTACCAATATTTTCGCACTAGGTCTATAACCATCTAAAGTTTACAAAACAACGTCAAAACTCTTATACAGGGCTGCCACGGGTTCAAGTGGTGAAAAATGGGGAGACTTAGGGACTTCTTTCTAGTCAAAAAAGGGACCTCTCTAAGAACCAACTGCTGAACATAAGAAGAATGTTACCATAAAGCGATAACGATTATATAAATACTCCGAATCGATTATTAAGAAAAGCAAGAAGACAATTTTGCTCCAGGAAGTTTGAGGAAGTATCGGGATGTCCAGCAGAAACATGGCGCATGATTAAAGAAGTATTTCAACAACCAACAAAAATGATCCCACTTGAAATAGTTAACCAAGAAGGTTGAATGCCAAAAAGTGCTGATGATGTTTTACACGTACTCGGATATTACTTCTCAGAGGCAGGAAAGCGTATTACTGAAGGAATCTGTCCGATGTTGCAAGATCCAACCACTTTTGACTACCTTGGTCATTTTGGACCTGAGGTTTGGATGTACTCACAACCTGTATCATTAAGTGGGATGAAACAGGTCATCTACAAAATGAAAAGTAATGCCTCTGGTAGTAATGTCATACCGTTAAGAGTGGTCAAATTTATCCTGCCACAAGTCAAGAAGCTACCTCTGTCCCTAATTAATTCTGCATTAAAAGAGGGTTTCTTCCTGTTTTGTTTTAAAGTAGCACATGTAACTCCTGTTCATAAAGGTGGTGAGATAAATAATTCAGGGAATTATCAGCCTATTTTTGTTCTTCCTGTGCTATCACGTGTTCTAGAGAAGTACTTTGATGCCCGTCTTTATGCATATTTAAAAGGTCGTAATGTGTTAAATCCTACCCAATTTGGATCTCGGCATGGTTCCACAACAGAACAAGCAGTTGCCTATATCAGTAGTGTAGTCGATCAAGCGATGAATGAAATTTACAGTTTCTTAGCAATATTTATAAATATAATTAAAGCTTTCGACCAGGTAGATCATGATCTCCTGCTTTTAAAGTGTGAGTTTTACGGCATAAAAGGTCATGGGCTTACTTTTCTACGTGCATTCTTAGCAGTGCGGCTACAGTGTGTTCAGATTGACTCAAAGCGTTCATTAAGCTTTTCTATTACATGTGGAGTTCCATAGGGCTCTGTTCTTGGACGATTATCATTCTTGATTTTTGTAAATGACCTAAGTTAAACCATGTCTAATACAAAAACAATTTCAGTGAATTATTCCATGATCCACAAGAAGTGACAGTACCGATGTTTTCTGATAACGCGTCTCTTGTTTGTCTTGCAAGAACTGAATAGGGATTACTTGATATTAAGTAAACAATCGTTAGACGGAGTTTCAACTTGGATGCGCGTAAAAAAAAATACAAGTTCATCCGGCTAAGAGTAGTCTTATTATATTCTCGAGAAGAGCTAAATATTATCAATATAAATACACTCGATTAAAATACACTTATGGCGAGATCGAAAGGAAGTCTTGCGTCAAGTATTTAGGTGTTACACTTGATGAAACTTTTTCGTTTAGGAAGCATATTGGGAACATGTCAGCGACTTTATCAAGGAATATCCGAATCTTAGAAAACTCGCACACTTTGTCCCGCATCGCATTCTAAGGTTCTCGTATTTCTCTATAATACATGCTTATATTTTATATAGTTCTTCGGTATTGTTAGGGACATTTCCGTCACTAGTGAATACAATTCAAGTTCTCCAAAATAATGGGATCCGTTTACTGTGCAATAAATCTTATAGTGATCCTGTGAGATTGGAGTATGGAAGACAAAAAAATTTTATCAGCTGCTGGCTTACGGGATTTTCATCACCAGTTATTTATTTTCAAGTATAATAAAAATAAATTAGCTTTATGCTTCTCAGGAATGTTTCAGGTTAGGTCTGGTTGCCGGAATTATAATATTCGAACAAGCAAGGCCCTGTCTGCTCCGATTGCCATCACTACAAGGTCTAAGTTCTTCTTTATTTATCGAGGAATAAAATTATGCATAAGTAATGGTAAGACAATTAATGACATGACAAGGTTTGAAGAATTTAGAAATATGGTTAAGGAAAAAATATATTCTAATTACGAGTTTAAAGTTATTATTTGTCATTTTTATTTATATTTTATTTATAAATTTATGGACTAGTAATAATATGATAATTAATGATACAAAATGGTTTGAAAATTTAGAAATAAAATCAAAGAAAAAATGGATCCTGTTCGTGAATACTAAGCTATTACTCGTCCTTTTTTTTATTCTTCTCTTTCTTGTATATTTCATTTGTGCTTATAAATCGCACTAAAATTGCCGCTTTTTTCTTCTATTCTTGGCCCGCCACAAGGACAACTTGCCTTTGCAAGTTCATGGGTAAGCCAGGAGATTTAATTAACTGACTGTTTTTTATATTATATATATATATATATATATATATATATATATATATATATATATATATATATATATATATATATATATATATATATATATGTATGCATTTTGTTAAGTTCTATTTTTATTAATAAACATAACTAACTATATGGTCCGGGGGATAAATTAAAACCCTTGCCCTGAGGGCTGAGATTGTCATCCTCAAAAACAAAATTCCTGGGCCTTTCAACAACGTTAAACAAAATGGCTATCTCAAAATTTTGTTTAGATGTGTTTGAGGAAATAGTGGGTGTGGGAGAAGGGTTAGTTGCCCTCTAATCACTTCCGACCATTTAAAGTGCACTAACCCTTCCAATTTTTAATTGAATGAGTTCTTTTGAAGTTCCTACGACAACTGCTTCAATACTAAGTGCCCTGATCTAAAACCAAAAAAAATTAAATAAATAAATAATGCTTTATGCCCAAATCGCTCTGTACTTAGGCAGCTCTATTGCACTGCCTATGATAAAGAGGATCTGGATCATTTGGACGTGCCTACTACCATATCCTGCTAAACAGATTCATAAGCAACTGAAAATGGAGGCATCGTTAACGTATGCATATACGTACAAGCTTTTGTAGACAAATCTGTATTATCCTACATATTGTATAAGGCAATCGCATGGAAATTAATTAAAAAAAAAAATAAAAAAAAACTTTGACATATTCCATGGCTCCTAGCTTATGCTACTACTACTATAATAACTCACCACAGCACCAAGCCGCCTTAGGCCATCACAGCTGCGCACACAACTCCTCCATCCTAATCTATTCACAGCCTCGCTCTTTACACCCTCCCAGGAAGTTCCCACTTCCTTTAAATCTTTTTTTATGATATCATCCCACCTCGGACGAGGACAGCCTGCTTTCGGTTTAGCCCTAGACGGTTGCCCGAAAGGACAATCTTCGGCAATCTGTCATCCTTCATCCGCAGAACGTACCCTAACCATCTCAATCTTTCTTTCATTATAGCCCTAAATGCGGGATTGAATCAAATTTTTCGTACAACTAAACAGTCCGAAATATGGTCAGTCAGCCGGGTACCCGGAACAATCCGTAGGCAATTTCTCTGGAAAACATCTAGTAAACCTTCATCTGCTTTTCGGAGCGCCCATGCTTCAGAGACGACATTTTTTTAACTGTGAAAAAACACCCTGACCTTTTGCTATTCTACTTTTAACCTCTTCACTGCTCCTACCGTCTTTACTAATAATACTACCAAAATAAGTGAAGCTGCCCATTTTCATCTTCACTTATTCCTAGCCTTAGCGACTTAGTCTTCTTAACGTTAATTTTCAAACCTATTCTAGCACCCTGAACTCGCAAAACATCAAAAAGTTCATTCATTTTGCTCACACTTTCATCTGGGATGCTTAAATCATCAGCATAATCTAAGTCCAGGAGAGTTTTTCTTCCCCATTTGACCTTTCCTGTGCTCCTTAAGACACTGTCCATCAAAATGATCCGCATAAAGGGGGATAAAACCCTGCTTAACTTTTGATTTAATACAAAACCAGCTGCTAACCTCATTTCCTGCTTTAACCGCAGCAGTATTATTCTCGTACATAGTACTAATCACTTAATGTATTTGTATGGTATACCATACAAGGGTAAGACCTTTCCTAAAGCGCTTCTACCAATATAACTGAACGCTTGCTCATAATCTATAAAACTGAGACCAAAGGCATTTGACAACTAAGGCACTTCTCAACTGTTAACCTAAGAATGAAAATTTGGTCGACATGTCCTCTACCTTTTTTAAAACCGCACTGTTCTTTTCTTAAAACTTTGTCTACAGCATCTCTCAGTCTAAAAATTATCATATTACTAAGTAATTTGATACCTACAAAGACCAGACTAATGCCCCGATAATTGCGACACCTGCTCTTATCACCTTTCTTATACATTGGTTTAATTAAGGTTTTCCTAAAATCGTTAGGTCCTTCCCCTTTTTTCAAAAAATCATATTCATAATCTTCAAGTAACTTATTTCCTACCTCAGAGCCACCATATTTAAGAAACTCATTTATCAGCGCCTGGAGCCTTATTATTTTTTAGTCCTTTTAGTACTGTCGCTAATTCTTCCTCGCAAAACAAATCCTCCTTCACATCCAAGGTATTACAAACTTTTTCATTTTCCTCTATGTCTTTTCCTCCAACTCCATCTCAGTTTAGCACATTCTCAAAATGTTCTGCTCATCTCTCTTTAACTCTTTCCTTATCACTGTTTTTGGCCCCGTTCCTATATCTAACTAGGAGAAGTCTGGGTTGAATACTCCCTCTCAATTTATTAACACGCCAGTACAATATTTTACTATTATGGCGTCTAGCTGCATCTTCCAGATCCTCGGCAATTTGATCCACGGCCTCCACTTCACAGCTCTTTAGTTCATATTTTAATGCTTTCTCCACTTTCTTTACATTCCTTTTGTTTTCATATGATCTATCACCCATATAATTCTTGTACAAACTCCTTCTCCTCTCTATTGAACATAAAGCTTTTTCACTAATATTCCTAGCTGCAGTTTCAACTCTCTTCCCAAGACACCATCAGCAACTTAACAAATTGTTTTTTTAAATTATTTCAACCATTTTTCAGATTGTCAAATTTTTAACTCTCAAGTTTAGTATTCAACTGTTCTTGGACAGTTTCTCTCAAATTCTCATCCTGGAGTCTACCAACATCATAACTTCTCAGGAGGTAGTTACCCTTCCGAAATTTCAGCTTTAAATCAACCCTAGACACTAATAGATGGCGATCTTTACTTCTTAACATCAATAACAGCACTCCTATATACCCTAGTATCTTGTATTGATCCTGTCAGTCTTCGGTTTACTATAATATAATCGAAAAGGTTTGCTGTCATACCATCACATGGATACCCTGTCAGCTTATGGGCCATTTTATGACCAAGCACCATGTTGGTTATAACTAGATTGTTATACCTACAAAATTGCAAAAGTCTGTAGCCATTACTATTTCCTTTTCCTACACCAAATTTACCAAGGCTAGGATACCATCTATCCCTATTTCTACCAGCCTGGGCCTTTAAAATCTCCGAGTAAAAACACCATATTTCTACCTGGGACCAGGTCTATTCGCTCCTGTAACTGTAAGTTAATTCATCTGAGTCACTAGTATCTCCGTCAGTCGGTTCAACAGGGGCATACACTTCTGCAACTGATAGCCTTAACTTTTCAATCACAAAATAAGCAATTAGTGTCCTACTATTAATGCCTTCCTAGCCTAAACAAGACTTATCAGCTTCCTTATTCATCATGAACCCTACTTCATGTCTAAATACCCCATCCTTCCTGCCTGAGTAAACAAATTCTATATCACCTTATTTTAGGCTTTCTACCCCTAGGATATGAGTTTCTGAAACTCTTAATAAGTCCAGTTCGAATCGTCTGAATTCGTCAATTCGTCATCTCAGATACCAGTGCAGGACGGGGATCAACATATCTTCTCAAGTCTACACCAAAGCACTTAAGTTGGCTTAGAACCAGACAGCAAGAAGTTCCAGTGACCTCCAGTACGAATGGAGGCTTCGGGCAATCCCGAGCCCCTCTTGGTCACAACAGGCTTTTCAGCATTTGGCGATGCTCTTCTATCAACAAGAGTTGAAATCCTGCACAGACAGTCTCAAGCCTATTATCTCCAACTCATTATACATTCACACATATTATGCTACTGCGGGGAGACAAACCTTAGTAGATAAATTAGCTAAGGTTTTGAAGCCCGAAAACACCCGTCAAAACAGACTAAGCCCCGAAGAATTATCCATTAATCAGAATCCCGTGCGAATGCTGAGTCGCTTATTAGGCTATAATTTCCTCGAGGGGCGCCACTCCTTAAAAATAGAGTTAACCGCGAGGTCCCTAGTCCTGCAGGTACCCCGAAAAGGTCGAGGCAGCCCTTTCCAGAGGCCTTTGTCCATAGATCTGGATCAAACGCCCTGCCACAGTTGTACTCCTATAGAGGATCCTCCCATGATGGTGTTCTGCGTCACCATGCAATTCATGTCCTTACTGGGAGAAGGTTTGTAACTTATGGGACTTGTAAACACAGCGGTGGGCTCTGTCGAGTATACTTTTGAGGCGCCTTCTTCCTCCTTTTCCACCATTATTTATGGCCCCAGTCGAGGGCACCTCAGTTTCTTTTATGAGTCCCCAGGGACAAGGTCCCTCTTGGTCCGTGCCTCCTGTGGAGGTACCTACATATCTGTGGGGCGGTCTCCTATGACCACCTGGGGACACGCTGAAAGATCTGGGGAGGCCCCTACTAAACTGATACCTTGTGAAAGATTGGTTAATAGAATTCTAGACAAACCATTGTTTGCCATCCTGGATAGGGACCAGGTTAGGAAAATGAAGATTTCCACCGACCAGTGTGTCATGGAGAGGTACTAGATTCCACTCTTTCTCCTTCATTAAACGTATGCATATACGTATAAGATTTTGTAGACAAATGTGTATATCCTGCATATTATACAAGGTAATCGCGCGGAAATCAATTAAAAAAAAAAAAAAAAAAAAAAAAAAAAAAAAAAAAAAAAAAAAAAAAAAAAAAAAAAAAAAAAAAAAAAAAAAAAAAAAACATATTCCAAGGCTCCTGGCTTGTGAATCAGTCATATCCTAGTACAACTCTTAATATATAATAAAAACTGAGTCAAACTGAATTGCTGGTGGGATATTAAACTGGGGGAGGGGGATATGCTGGCGCGTTTACGAAATGAGTCAATTAATTGCCTGGATTGTAAACCCTTAAAAAAGGTGAAAACTCGACTAGGTCAAATTTACATGTGATACTTTCCTTCGAAAAAGATTTAGTCCATGACGTTCTTTTATTTATACCTCTTTCATCGGCTTGCTTTGATTTTTGTTTTTCATTTAAAACTATTGTTTTAAAACATACATACACATGTATTCAATTGTTAAAATTCAGTCTTTACGTGGTTTTCTATCTCAGCTGCAAGCCTTAAAATTGTTTCCTTTAACTTTTACTCTTAAAGTTGAATTCATCAACTTTAGACACTAAACATATTCAGAGTACTAACTTTAAAAATATTCCTTTGGGAAAACTTTTAGAAACTTTGGAAAGCACTTCATACCCATGACCCCCCCCCCACCAATGTAATATACATCATCATGGCAGTATATGTTGTACCTCAAAAGTGGAAAACATACCATCAAAACTGCCCTTATTTGTGGCAAACCCGATGAGATCATTGTAGGTATTCTCACTGGGTTTGAAAACAAAAACGCCTGAATTGAAACAATCTGGCCATCCAGGATCCGACACTGCAGATAATTCTTCTTTGTCAAATAGCTCATCACAGTTCTGTACAACCTACATCAAAGTTAGATTATTAAAACCATTATTATCGTTAAATTTAATTACTATTAAAATTAATTTTAAGTTAAAATAAACTAATAAATTTAAAATTATTAGAAATAATTTACTATGGATTCTTGTTATAAGAATATAACACTTGCTTTTCTTGACATAACAAAATTACCATTTTCTGCCGAAGATACAGCCATTTTTGGGCAAAAATTGTGTGCATCGTTAAAATTCGCAATACAAAAACTTTTTACAGAAACACTGATCTTTCCAAAAACTCGTTCTAATGGTATTTCCTTGAGAAAACTATAAAATTGCCAATTTTTTTTCAATGGTAAAATTGCAATTTATTTCAAAAGAACTGTCATTTTCTTACAGAAATGTGCAGTGCTAAAAAACAGCTATGCGAAAAATTCTAAAAGGAAAACGGATGTTTCGCAAAACTCAATTATATGCCATTTTCTTTGAAACAATAAAAGAAAAAAAAATTAAAGTGTTCAAAGATAAAAGATTTTTGGTCAGATGCATATTGTACTTTATGGGTTTGTTATAGCACATGGCGTTCTAGATAAGGGAAAACAAGAATCGAGATATTGGCAGACAGCTAACGTTTCGTGAGCCTATTTGAATTGACCCATGTGAAATGAGCTCTTAATTATTCCAAGGTTTCTAGGTCGTTTTAATAATCAGACTTTTCACGAAGGTTAGCAGTGAGTAGAGATAAATCGTCCTTGTTACACATAACAAATTGATAAAATCCGCTTTAAAATTCTTTTCTTTATACTTTTGCTTTAAAAGTTGAATTTGTTGCTATTTGTGTGTAAAACTACAAAGAAAAGGAGTCTAAAACCTTATACCATGAGCTTAGATGATTTATAATTGCCATAAAAATGAGGCTTGTCATACCCTTGACCCCTCTCTCGTAACGTTCATCTCTTGTAACGTCCATCACTCGTAAAGTTCGTTTCAATGTTTGTACTAAAAACTTTCAATGGCATGACAAATGCTCAGTTGGTAATAAGGATTGCTGTATCGATTTTCAAAAAAACTGAAATGTTTTCATGTTTTCACAAAAGAGCAAAAATAACGTTCTAAAGGAGGAATTTGTTTTGAGATCTAATCATTTTTGTTCACTTATGAGAGCTAAATAGTTTCTGAAATGATGTTACATCCCATTTCGACAACGCTTAAATAATAATAATGATAATAAAAACACCACTAATGAGGGAATGTTTCGATACTAAATGGCTAGTTATATCATTTGGATTACAAAGCTCAGAAGCTAAACGTAATTTTTTAAACTAACATTAAGATATCAAGCCCATGTTTAGTTTACGAAAAGAAAAATAGAACAATCTTTCTTGGGCACTACCATTGCTTCTGCACACAGATAAGGTGTATTGAAGCAGTTTTCAAGTTCATTTCAAAAGACGGCAAGCATTGTAAATGTTTGTTAGAAAGGCTTCTAGGTTTTCGAAGGAGGAGGAAAATAGGCTGAAAAAAGGAATCATGGTTAGCCCAGGTATCAGCAAGTTTATGAAGCATGGGAAATTTGAGAAAAGGGAGTTTGGACTACGAAATTGCAAAAAAAAAACTATGTACATTAAAGTTACTCCTGAAAGCTATATGTTATATTATCCCATAGGTATCTATTACGAATTTTGAGTTCGTTTTTGTATATTCATATTAATGTCTAAATGTTTCTTTTCATAATACACAGTATACAAAACACTTTGTCATTAAAAGATGTTTTCAAAGATAAAACCAAAAAATCCAGTAAATTCAAAAACGCATGGAATTTTTTATCAAATGTGTATATATTTTTATTCTTAAATAGATCCCTTCTGGGATCTATTTAGATCACTTTGTGATCTGTGATCTAAATAGATCACTTTTTGGCATACAATGCAATCCTTTACAAGAACGACACCTCTGTTTTTGCTTCTTGACTGACGCTTAAGTAACATAGAAAGCTCATGGCGGTCACAAATTCAAATCACACATTGAGCTCACAGTAAGCCATTATAAAATCACCCTACCTATCCATTTATAACTGAATAAAATGAAAATATTGAAACTGGGTAAACCTTTAAACTATCCAAAATACTAAAACATTAAATATTTATATTAATAAATAATTCTGCTAGCTAAGAAACAAACTTACAGCTAGAATCAGAATTTCCTCTTAAATACAAATATGACATTTATTTCTGTTGCAAATTCAATTTTAACCTATCTTTTCCAACCTTGGCCAAATACATTGCCCGTATTATATATTTACAGACAACAACCCCTTACAATAGAGAATGTGTCCACCTCAAAAGGTTTTCCTATCTGAAGTACCTTTAAGTGGCGTTTTGTTTTTAATCCAACTTTAATAATAAAGAGTAAAACCAAAGTGAGAACCGAGAAAATAAAAGATGGACAGTAAGTCCTCTGAGGTTTCCTACAGAGATATCAAGTGTCTAACATTTATGATGCTGAAATGTTAAGAAGAATTTGAAGGTTTAAGTATTTTTTTTCAATTTTAAAATAAATCCAAGCTAAAATTTTTTTTCTCAATTACCTTTTCTCAATTACAAGAGAAATATTTGTTCTGTTTCAATTATTGTCAAGAGTAATCCTACTTAATCATGCCCAGGCCAGCTTCGTTCATGCACAAAATGTGTCTTTTTTTTTAAATAGAGCATTGTATTCCTTTCTATAAAAGAAAATAGTGCATTCCAAAAGAAAACTTAGGCAATAGAACACAAATTTGCAAAACTATTTAAAAATAAAATTAAGAAAAAACTTGCTGAGCTGAAAGAAAAAGAAAATTCTAAACACTGACAGAGCATGCAAAAATTTACCAAATAAAATTAATTTGTCAAGACATTAAATTGCAAATCGAAATGACTGCAAAACTTAAATTATTCTATGAAGGCTTGAAAGTACATATGACTCCTAATTAAAATAAAGAAATACCAGAGTGTCAGCATCTAAGAAAACGGCCGTCTTAAATTGTGTAAGCTTCCAGGCATGGATCTTTGTAAAGGTGATACCAAGTTCTGGTCTAGCAAGGAGGGCTAAGTGTGCAGAGTCTTGGGAGTCAAGGACATCAACAACCTCCACAACATCAAAAGCCTCTTGCAACCTCCGTCTAAAGTAGGTAAAACAATGTTAAGTTAAATAATAAACTAAGAAAAGAAAATTCAATAATATTGCCTACGGATTGTTCTGGGTACCCGGCTGACTGACCATATTTCTAACAGTAGGTTGTACGAAAAATGTGGTTCAATCCTGCTTTCTAGGGCTATAATGAAAGAAAGGTTGAGATGGCTAGGCCACGTTCTACAGATGAAGGATGACAGATTACCAAAGATTGTCCTTTTTGGCCAACCATCTGGGGCTACACGGAAAGCAGGTCGTCCTTGTCTGAGTTGGGAGGATGTCATGAATAAAGATTTAAAGGAAATGAGAACTTCCTCGGAAGGTGTAAAGAGGGAGGCTTTAAATAGATTAGGTTGGAGGAGGAGTGTGCGTAGCTGTGTTGGCCTCAGGCGGCTTGGTGCTGCAGTGAGTTATTAGTAGTAGTAGTAGTAGAAGTAAGACAAACGGTTATTAAATAGACAAAATAGGACAGGACAAAAAGGAATCAGAATATTGGGAAATGATTTACTAAATATTTGACTAGCCCAAATAAAAAAAAATGGAAAAAATGTCTAAAATAGGAAATAAAATGTTAAGATAAATAATAAACTATGGAAAGCAAGTTCAAAAATATAAAACTATACTGATACTTAAAGTAAGAGAAATAGTTATTAAATAGCCCTATTGGGACAAAAAAAAAGAATCAGAACATTGGGAGTTAATTTATAAATATTTGACTAACCCAAGAAAAAAAATTGGACAAAAATGTCTAAAATAGGAAATAAAATGTTAAGTTAAATAATAAACTAAGAAAGGGAAATTCAATAGTATAAAAAAATGCTGATACTTAAAGTAAGAGAAATGGTTATTAAAAAGCCTTAATGGGACAGAAAAAAAAAGAAATCAGAACACTGGGAATTAATTTATAAACAATTGACTAGCCCAGATAAAAAAATTGGGGAAAAATGTCTAAAATAGGAAATAAAATGTTAAGTTAAATAATAAAGTAACAAAAGGAAATTCAATACACGAAACTATATTGATACTTGAAGTAAGAGAAATGATTATTAAATAGCCTTAATGGGGCATAGAAAAAAAAGGAGACAGAGCATCAGGAATTAATTTATAAATATTTGACTAGCCAAACTAAAAAAAAAATGGAAATAAATGTTAAGTTAAATTATAAACTAAGAAAAGGAAATTCAATACTATAAAACTATACTGATACTTATAGTATCAGTATAGGAAAAAAGGACAGAAAAAAAAGGAATCAGAACATTAGGAATCAATTTATAAATATTTGGCCAAACTAAAAAACTTGTGGAAATTGTCTAAGACAATAAATAGAATGTTAAGTCAAACAGTTCGTGGTAACGAACTGTAGTAAGGAGCGATCCGGCTCAATAGTAACCAAAACTCTAAAAAATTGAATTTTGATATCAATAGCTACATCAAAAGAAACGCATTTAAATGCTGATTTTAAATAGATAAGCTTCATCAAGTTTAGTCTTACCCATCAAAAGTTACGAGCCTGAGAAAATTTGCCTTATTTAGGAAAATAGGGGGGAACACCCCCTAAAAGTCGTAGGATCTTAACGAAAATGACAACATCAGATTCAGCGTATCAGATAACCCTACTGTAGAAGTTTCAAGCTCCTATCTACCAAAATGTGGAATTTTGTATTTTTTGCCAGAAGACAAATCACGGGTAAAATATTTGTTTTTTTTTTCCCCAGGGGTCATCGTATCGACCAAGTGGTCCTAGAATGTCGCAATAGGGCTCATTCTAACGGAAATGAAAAGTTCTAGTGCCCTTTTTAAGTGACCAAAAAATTGGAGGGCATCTAGGCCCCCTCCCACGCTCATTTTTTCCCAAAGTCAACCGATCAAAATTTGAGATAGCCATTTTGTTCAGCATAGTCGAAAACCCTAATAACTATGTCTTTGGGGATGACTTACTCCCCCACAATCCCTGGGGGAGGGGCTGCAAGTTACAAACTTTGACCAGTGTTTACATATAGTAATGGTTATTGGGAAGTGTACAGACGTTTTCAGGGGGATATTATTTTGTTTGGGGGTAGGGCTGAGGAGAGGGGGCTATGTTGGAGGATCTTTCCTTGGAGGAATCTGTCATGGGGGAAGAAAAATTCAATGACAAGGGCGCAGGATTCTCGAGCATTACTATAAGAAAACAATGAAAAATAAACATGAAAACGTTTTCTCAAACGAAAGGATGAAGTAGCATTGAAACTTAAAACGAACAGAGATTATTACGCATATGAGGGGTTCTAAAAATACTTTAGCATAAAGAGCGAGGTATTTAGGAGGAGATAAATACCTTGCTCTTTATGCTAAAATATTTTTAGTAATTTCAACTATTTATTCTACGGCCTTTCTGATTCAGGGGTCATTCTTAAAGAATTGGGACAAAACTTACGATTTAGTGTAAAGAGCGAGGTATTAACGAGGGTACAAACCCCCTTGTATACATAATAAAAATATAAGGTTATGAAAGTTTGTTACGTAAGTTAATTCTTAAGTTACGTATATTTTTTACTAATAAAAACGTTCGTTAAAAATTAAAAGTTCTAGTTGCCTTTTTAAGTAACCCAAAAATTGGAGGGCAACTAGGCCTCCTTCTCCACCCCTTATTTCTCAAAATCGTCTGATCAAAACTAAAAGAAAGCCATTTAACCAAAAAAAGAATTAATATACAAATTTCATTTTAATAATTTATGTGCGGAGAGCCAAAACCAAACATGCATTAATTCAAAAACGTTCAGAAATTAAATAAAAAAAACTAATTTTTTTAGCTGAAAGTAAGGAGCGACATTAAAACTTAAAACGAACAGAAATTACTCCGTATATGAAATGAGTTGTCCCCTCTGCAATCCCTCGCTCTTTACGCTAAAGTTTTACTCTTTGCCACAATTCTACTTTTTAAAACAATTAAAAGCTTTAGCGTAAAGAGCGAGGGATTGCGGAGGGGACTCATTTCATATACGGAGTAATTTCTGTTCGTTTTAAGTTTTAATGTCGCTCCAGTTTTTTTCAGCTGGAAGTAAGGAGCAACATTAAAACTTAAAACGAACAGAAATTATTACCCACTGATTACATGGTCACTGCTGATTACATGAGTTGGTTCTTTGAGGTTGATTGCCTGACAAACACCATGTCACAGCAGGTCATCAACAAACTGAAATCTCACTTCGTCCAATATGGGATTCCCAAGCGACTTACAACTGACAATGGCCCCCAGTTCAGTGCAAAGGAATTTGAGCAATTCATGACTGACTGAGGAATATTACACTCAACCTCAAGTCCAAACTACCCTCAGTCCAACAGCTTAAGTGAAAAGGCTGTTCAAATAGCTAAAAGACTCATGGTGAAGGCTGCTGAGAGCAAGAGTGACCTGTATCTGGCACTATTGGAGTATCAGAACATACCCGTTGATGGATTTGCCCCAGCTCAAATAATGGTGGGACGCCAACTGAGATCACTCCTGCCCAGCATCACACAAACATTGCAACCAGGAGCCTTCCAATTTGACCAATTCAGACAACAGAGGGAGAAGGCCCAAGAGGCACAAAGTAAACACTATAATCAGCATGCAAGGAATGTGGAACCACTGAAAATGGGTCAGAAAGTGTGGGTTCAGTTGACTGACCAGGGAACCTGGAAGAAGGCAACAGTTTGCAAGACTGGCAACAGCCCTCATTCATACTATGTGTATCTCAAAGAAGGAGGGACGTTCTGCCACAACAGAATAAACATCAAATCAAGACAAGACCCAATGGTGACTGACCTGCACAATGGTGCTAGTTGCCAAGTCAAAACTTTGAGCATCTCACCATCAAAAAATGTTCCCAATCCCTTAGCTGATTCCCAAGAGACTACGGACCCCCCTACAGTGGAGTCTCCAACACCAAAGCAAGGTGTCACACACAAAGAGGTGGAGGCCACGGATCCAGCTCAGGCAGAGCAGATTAACCATGGAAGAAGGGCAATGGCAACTCATTCTGGTTGTCAGGTGAAACCCCCAACAAAGTTGAATTTGTAGAAAAGATGGGAGATGAAATGAACTTATTGTACTGAAAAAAAAAAGATGAAATGAATTTATTGTACCAAATAAAAAAAAAATGCAATGAAATGAACTTATTGTACTAAAAAAAAAAAAAAAAAAAAAAAATTGTTCTGGTTGTCAGGTGAAACCCCCAACAAAGTTGAAGTTGAACATATTCAATAAAAGAACATTGTTGAATCACATGAAGAAAAGAAGGAAGATGAAATGAACTTATTGCTTGCTTTTGCTTATATATTAATGCTAATGCTTGCTTGCAGTTGCCTTATTATGCTTTTGTTATGGGTGCTTGAGTCAAATATATGTATTAACTGAATAGTACATCAAAGAAATCATTGCAGAATGTAATTGTACCATTACAAATTAATATATTTGGAAAGAGCATTGAATGGAAAATGTAATAGTAGCCTATATCTTTTATTCTTCTCTTATTCCTACCCTATAATAAATAGTAGAATTCTAGACAAGAGGCTTTTGACCTTTTGTAATATTCTGAAGTAGTTGGGCCAGGAGAATGAAATTTCTAGGAATAAACTGTGCCTTGATGTTTTCATGCCTCTGTCTTTGCTGTTTCCCAACTTTTCAGGCTTAGAGAACTGAAAAGAAAACGCATCTACAGCCTAAATGTCTTCACTTAGAAAAAAATTTTCTCTAAATTTTGGTTTGAGTCCACTTAACTTTGATACTAAGTTTTGGTAAAATTCTAGACAAGCTTCTTTTTGCTATCTTGGAAAGGGCTTAGGTTAGGAAAATGAAACTTTCAGGGATGGATCTATAGACTGAATTATAGGTGCCCAAGTTGATTTAATCTATAGATACAGGGTTGAAACAACTGAGATGCTTGGAAGATAGATAGGATATGTGTAATTTTGGCTGTATGCAAAAAAGTAATGTTATCAAAACACCAACTAAATACTTAGATCAGACATCAACAAACCAATTATTGTCTGATATAGCAAACCAAATTCTTGGGTTTTATGAATAATGGACATGTACAAAAGTGTGCCAAGGGTAGGTGTTTTGAAGTACCTATCTCCACTCCTTTTCCCACTGGGGAGCACTGACCTTTATACATTTGTTTTATAAAAGCAAATTCTTGCAAAATAAATCCTCTGGTTAAAGGAAGTAGGCTACAAAAAAGTACTTTTAGTTTCACAGCTATGTTTAATCCCAATATGAGAGGTTTCAAAAATCTGCAAATACATTTCTTAAATTTAGAAGAAAATCCATTCATATGGCTTAAAGTTCTCAAGTAACAGGAATTGTATTTTCAAAACTAAAAGAAACTGAGAATTGAAAACTAGGAAACTGAAAATTAAGGGATTATATTGTTTTGCCAAATTCAATAGGCCTGGGTATATACCTTGCTAGTAGGCAAATTTCCAAGACTTAGAAATCAGAAATTAACATAATAGCTTGGCAATACCTCCCTTGAGTGTATTTTTGGCCCTGAATTCATTACAGAAATTATTTTTTCTTACTTAGGCCTAACCTCTTTCCAAGAGAGCCAACAGTAGCTTGTCTAGAACTTTACCCTAAGTTTCAAATACATAATTCCAATAAACACTGTGTCCTTGGGGACAGGGGTGTTTGCAGTTTTGAATCCCCCTCCCCCCAAAAAAATATTTGAAGTGACCCTAAAAGAGGATATGAATAGAGAAACACAGTTTTTCTGTTTTACTGACCATTTGTTAGTTTGATGCATGCATTGTAATTCTGTTAACATAACAAAGAAAATTGATAATGAACATAAACCTAGCCTACCTCATAAGTTGGGATACATCTGGAGTAATAAGGATAGCAAGTTGCCCTCGCGTGGCAACCCTTTTTAAAGAATTTGCTAGGACTAGAGCCCCAACACAGTAGGTTTCATTTGTAGCTAAGGTTACCCATCCTTCAGCCATTATAGCTTTATAATTGAATTCTGTTAAATAGCCAAGGAATGTAGTGAACTTGTTCAAAGGGCTTTATTCTATATAGTAAGCGTTTAATGATGATGCGCACTAATATGTACAAGAAATAATAATTTCAAATTTTATAGGATTTAAAAAATAATCTCAAAATAAAAGTCAGATTCCAATATCTTAGTGTCAGTATTAGAACTAATGTATGCAGTAATATTTAAGTATCATAACAAAATGCTGACCTTTGGGTCTTTTATGATTGCTACACGGGCGATATTTTGACTGACCGACATTTTGTCGTATCGGTATTTTAGTTCGATACGTCGATATTTCAGATAAGGTTTTGGCTCTGATATACTCTTTGAATTTTGCCAAAATTGAATAACGAAAATCGCAATTAAAAAGCATTCTGCAGGACTTTTTTTTTACTGCAAAAGATACAAAATGAAATAATGAAAAAACTAGCTTCGATTATAGAAATGGATGTCACAAATACTCAAACTTGAAACTACTCCAGTTCCAAAAATTGTTGGGAGGTATATGGACTAACAACAAGTCCTTTCACCTCATCACTACTTGGTTCAAGACGAAGATATTCAAAAACATCAAAATTGCTTATCCTGATTACTTATCTGCCCTGTGGTGGCGCAGTGGGTTTGACCTTAGCTTGGTAATACGGGACCCAGAGGTCGAATCATGCTGCAGGAATGCACTGCAGGGCCGACGCAAGGGGCCTTAGTAGTCAAGAAGCGTCGTTAATCTGATACAATACCGATTACTTATCCTGAGCGTTTCATGGCACGTAAATGATGTCAAATGTTAAATGGATTATTACTTCAAACGGTCTCGATTATTTGTCAGATAAGTTAATCCGCTAAATCCAGTAAATGAAGAATAAGCGAAGGATAAATGACATCATAAGTAAGCAAAAACTTAATTCTTTGTAAAAAATATAAAAAAATATTTGAAGTTACATGCAGGGAGCGAGGGGAAGGGGGAGTAAATGTGAAATGTGACACACTTTAGGGGAATTGTAAGTTAGCTATGTTTCCACTGGAGAAAATGTCATTTAAATTCTTACTCAGATAGTTGTCCGTAGCGTTTCAGTAAACGAGTTGTCAGATATGGGTTTGCTTTTGATTTTGACCGAATACATCTGGGAAAGTTATTGTGTTAAGCCGATAAGATGGATTAGACATGATGGAACCAGGATTGCCACCCGGTGAAAAATCACTAGCTCCTTGAAAAAAACACTAAATCAGCATATAAATCTCTAGGTTATTGAATAAAAATCACTATTTTTATAATCAGGGGTGGATCCAGGGGGCCCTGGGCCCCCCAAGATTTTTATGGCGCCCTCATGCACACTCTGTTCATTTTTTAAATCTTTTTAAGTATACTTGTCAATTTGATCAGATATTCGTAGGTGATTTACCCAATTAACCACAAAAAGCAAAGCTTTCCTATGAATGTAAAGAGCAAAGTTGAAACTTAAAGCAAACAAAAATTATTTATCTTCAGCCAGTTCAGAATATATCTGCCAAATTTGCAAAGAAATCTTTGTTTGCTGCAAAGGTTTTTCTACGAACATGAACGAAAACGAAACCCTTTGGAACATAAAACACATTTGTTCTAAGACGTTTCATAAACGTTGTTAGACAGTAAGTCTGTAAGTTGTATGTTCCCATTCACAATGGTATATGATTGTTAGCCATTACCTGTAATAAAAATAATGAATAAAAAAAAAATCTGGACACGAGCATAGAACGAAATAGAGACGAAGACTGATGGCTGAATGGGCAAGGGGATCGAAGGATATTTCCGGATATTTTGGTAAAACATCCGAAAATACCCGGAAATCGAAGGGTAAGTTTTTACTAATAATAAACCCCCTCAATCCTCAAAAATCCTAGTTTTGTAGTTTCGTGACAAATTAAATAGCGAATGGCACAATTGGGCTTTCGTGTGAATAAATTTATCCATCTATTTATTTTAACTGTATAGCTTATTTGGTTGAAATTAGATGAATGAAATAATTAAAAGCAATTTAGGCCAGAAACAGATACATTAGGTCGGAGGGGGCGACCCTCCTCCTAAGACACTTCTGGCACACTTATTCCGTTCTTTTTTCTTTTTTCTAATCTTTTTTAAACTAGACTTTTTAATTTAATGCCCACCTCGAGTCACATTGGCACCCTTGGTTCAGCAGCCCCCTTACCCAAGATTTTGCTCTTGATCTGTTAGAGATTGAGATTCAGACAAGAAACTGCTCGCAGGATCAGTTTACGAATCACTTCGTCATAAAATTGTAAGATAAACCTCCTTTTCATGATAAATTATGCTTGCTAGATCTACACCATTAGAATGTGTGTTTTTTTGTTTTTTTTTTTTTGGCAGATTTGTTATATTCGTTTTCTTGTGGTAAGCCCGTCGATTTAGGGTATGGTGTGTGTCTTGGCTTCAATGTTGGGGATATGACAAGGCAACTTACAACATTAATTTATGTTAAAGAGTAATTTTTTTGAACGGCCCCTGTCCACTCCCCACTTAAAAAAAAATCTTAATTTTAGTTTTGTGACTAATTAAATAGCGAATGGCCCAACAGGGCTTTCATGTGATAAATCTGTCTATCTATTTGTTTTAACTATATAGCTAATTTGGCTAAAATTAGATGAATGAAAGAGTTAAAAGCAATTTAGACCAGGAACAGATCCATGGGGTCGAGGGGCGACCCTTCCCCTAAGATGATTCTGGCTCCCTTATTCTGTTCGTTTTTCTTCTTCTTTTTTTTATCTTTTTAAAATAAACTTTTTAATTTGGTGCCCAACTCAAGTCATATTGGCGCCCTTGGTCCAGTGACCCCCTTACCCAAGATTTTGCTCTTGATCTGCTTGAGATTCAGACATGAAACTGCTCGCACAATCAGTTTACGAATCATTTCGTCACAAAATTATAATTTTGACAAACAAACCTCGTTTTCATGAAAAATTAATCATATAATTAATTTTGCTTGCTAGATCTTCATCTTCCAAATGTTTTTTTTTGCTTTTTTTTGGCAGATTTGTTTTATTCGTTTTCTTGTGAGCCCGTCGATTTAGGATATGGTGTGTATCTTGGCTTCAATGATGGAGACATGACAAGGCAACTTACAAAATTAATTTATGCCAAAGAGTAATTTTTTTGAACTGCCCCGTTCTACTCTCCAATCAAAAAAAAATATTAATTTTAGTTGTGTGACTAATTAAATATCGAATGACCCAATAGGGCTTTCGTGTGATAAATCTGTCTATCTATTTGTTTTAACTACGTAGCTAATTTGAATTTGGTTGAAATTAGATGAATGAAAGAGTTAAAAGCAATTTAGGCCAGGACCAAATCCATGGGGTTGAGGGGTGACCCTTCCCCCAATATATTTCTGGCGCCCTTATTCTGTACGTTTTTCTTTTTTTGTTTTTTTTTTAAATACAATTTTTAATTTGGTGCCCAACTCACTTACAAAACATGTCAGTTCACAGTATCATATGAATCACCAGTGTAGAGCTGCAGCACTTTTAGCTCCGTTCAAGCAAGACCGTCCAGATATCAGGAATACCTTGGACTCTGAAAGAATAAAAAAAATACACCAAAACCGTGAACTATTTACAAGCATTGCGGAAACAGTTGAACGTGGAGCAGAGAATATACCCCTCCGTGGCCACCGGGAAGATGTTAAACTCGACAATCAGGGCCCTAATGTAGTCGCAGCAGAAAATGATGGTAATTTCCGTCACCTACTTCGGTATCGTGTTCAGGGGGCGATTCGCTGCTTCAAAGGCTTGTAGAAACTGCACCTGGAAATGCAAAATACACTAGTAAGCAGATCCAAAATGAACTAATCGGAACGATTGGAGAACTTATAAAGTCCGAAACAGTCAGAAAAGTAAATACAGCAAGAGTTTGGTGTCTCATCGCTGACGAATCCACCGATAGAAAGACAAGAGAACTCCTGGTAGTAGCGTGTCGTTATGTTTACAAATCAGAAAAGGGTTACGTAATCCGAGAAGATCCTGTTGCCATATTCGACGCTTTTCAAACCTTATCGGGGCTCTCTGAAGATGAAGGGACCAACACCAGCCAAAACTTTGAAGAAAGGCTAGACGGCAAAAGCCTCGGCAGGCTACTTTTGAGTGAAATCACCAAATTTGGCTTAGACATGACAAAGTGCATCGGCCAAGGTTATGACAAAGCCGCTAGCATGTCAAGCTTGGTAAATGGGGCTGCTGGCGAAATAAAGCGGAGTTACCAACTTGTGGATTATTTTCACTGTGTAAGCCATGCCACTAATCTTTCATGCTCAAAGATAGTTCCTGTCCCAATTCTACGGAATGCACAAGATGTCGTACGAGAAACTATCTCTCATGTTAGCTCGAGTGCCAAACGAACAAGGCTTCTGAAGAAACATCTAATGTCAGACAACTGCAGAGCAGAGACCCTGATTGGTCTTTGTACCACAAGATTTGTAGGGAGGCATGAGTCAATAAGTCGGTTCTGGGATTCCTTGTCGTCTATTATTTCCACTCTGAATGAGATGGAAGGCTGGCTTGACCGAGAGGCCAGTAGTAAAGCACATCTAGTACGTTCTTGCATTGAGAAACCAGACATGTTGATCGGACTGGTCTACTTGAATTTGTTTTCATCTCTACTGATACTATTGGCAGAATCACTTCAACAAAAGGACGGCGATCTTGTGAGAGCTTTAGAACTCATAAGCAGCGTCAAGACAACATTAGAGGAAATGCGAACCCATGCAGAAACTGAGTTCCACTGTCTCTATACGGAAGTCGAGAACATGGCAAAACACATCGATGTTGCCATGAAAGTCGTCCAGCCACGCATAGCCTCGCGCTCTGTATACCGAACGGGAGTACCGAATCTGGATCCAAAAAGCCACTATAGGATGGCGGCATTCATCCCAGCCATGGATGCCATTCTCCTTGATTTCTCGTTAAGATACAGCTCCCATTTTTCTCATGCGGCTAAACTTTCCTCACTAATTCCAACAATTGTCCATTGCAAGAATTGGGACGATCTGAAGGAAGGATACGAGAAGTACAAGAACCTTTTAAGTGGAACATGTACTGACTTGAAAATTGAATTCCAAATCTGGAAGAGCTACTGGTCGAACGTAGCAACGGCGAAGCCAAAAACGGCTATTTCGGCTCTCAACGGCTGTCAGGAGCAAATTTTCCCGAACATCTTTGTATTACTCACAATCCTTGCGACGCTTCCAGTTTCAACATGCGAGGCAGAAAGAATTTTCTCCAAGGTCAACATAACGTGTTCTGCACTCAGAAGCACAACGTCAGAGGAAAGATTAGAGGAGCTGTTGTTTATGCAAGCATACAGGAACGAACTGCCAAAAAACAGAAGATGTAATAAATTCGTTTTCGATCAGAAAAGCTCGGAGACTGAATCTGATACTCTAGTATGGCCTTTGCTTTCTTTCTTTTTTTTTTTTTTTACAATTTTTCGCACCTTGAATTTGATAAAAGAAAGGAGAATAACCCAGCTACAACTCTTCTTATCCCACGATACGAAACAAATCTACATAAACGAGACGTACAGACTAACCGAAAAATCTGTCAAGAAGAGAACCGGGTCCGAAAAAAAAAGAATGCTCCTACAACTAGTAGTGATATTTAGATAAGTAAGGCGATTTAGGTGATCTAGAAAAGCATAAATGGGACGGTATGATATAGATTAGTACAGCTAGGATTATCTAGATTAGTAGAGGGAGATCTATTACTTTGATTTTTATGTATGGGAGAAGAGGGGGGGATGAGATAGAGAATAAGAGTAAAAAAACATATAGTAAAAAAAAATATTAGTGAAAGAGCACACCCACATTAAACATACGAACACATAGAAAAACACACGCACAAGTACAAACTCACACACATACACACACAAAAAATAAAAAATTAGACATAGCTTTATATTACCACAGAAAAAATAGCTAAGTGTTGGGAGTTGGTTTTATTGTTAGGAGTGCGGGGGGGGGGGGGGGCGGGGCGGCGCTGGAGAACCTTCACGTTGGTGCCCCTGTTACTACTAATCTAACTCCAGCATTTCATTAGAATTTATTTTCTAATAAATTCTAAGTATTTTTAAATTCTATGTATTTCTTATGGAAATTGAAAGAAATGAGACATTAAGTTTTTTGGTTACAAATCATACAATGTAAGGCTATTAAAGGCTAGTATTATGGGCTAGTAAGGGCTAATACCCCTTACTCTCAGGACCCCACCCTTATGAGATACTGATTTTTTTTTGTAGTTTGCAATTCAAACAAGGAGTAAAAAATACTTTCAAGGATGGGTAAATTGATCTTCCTTCTAGTTTACATTTCAGATAAAGAAGGGGGAGATGTATATGGTCAAGTTATTACATTTATATCATTTCATCAGAATTCTCCTGCTAAAAAAAACAAAAAACTTTTAAATGGCTACTACATTGCCAGCTGTAAGATGGATGGAACATGAAATCAAATGAATTAACAAGCATTCTACAGGCGTATGATTATAAGAGAAAGGTATGTCCAGTAGAAAATGGAACTATTTTACATTACAATATTAATACTTTGTGATAATATACATGATATTATTTCAATATGAAATATGTATTCACATTAAAATATTATATTTTTCTCATTCATTATTACACTTGTGTGGTTTTCGAAGAAATTAGGAACTTTAAATATATTTGTGTATGACTCCTGTGGTGGCGCAGTGGATTTGACCTTAGCTTGGTAATACGGGACCCAGAGATCGAATCACGCAACAGGAATGCACTACAGGGCCGACGCAGGGACCTTAGTAGTCAAGAAGCGTCGTTAATTCTTAAAAAAACAATAATAATTTTTGTGTATGAAACCCTGCCATGTTATGGGTAGGGTTTATAATAAACATTATAATATAAATACTTTCCTTATTGAAAAAAAAAATCAGCTTTGACAGCGGGGGATAGACCCATTATATGTTTTGGTTCTGGTTCCGATTAAAGAATCCTCGAAAAAAGGAGCCCTTAACACAAGTAAAAACCAAATATTCCTTTGCTTGTCGTGGACGTTTTCAAAACATTTTCTAGCTTCCAAAGCCACGAGGAAGGACCCCCACATTGCAAGTGCTTCTCAGATATCCTGCAGCTACCAGGCGTGCAGTTGGTTTTCAGTATATTTATAGAAAATGTTGGGACCTTGTGGTGGATCAAGGGGCTTTTTTACAATTCTCTACCTTTTGTAAAAAAAGTTGTATTTCCACACTTAGAAATTAGAAATTTCCCCATTAAATACTTTTTTTTATCCAACTCTAAAGAAAAAAAAAAAAATCTTGTCTACTCATTCAGGAAGTCTCAAAGAAGCCATAGTAATTTATTCATCAAAGAATCTGCTCGCGTCTATTGTTAATACGCATTTTACTGCTATAGGAAAATGGTATTGCCTTTCAAAGAGGTTTTTTTGTCATTTTACATCAGCACCGACCAGATTTACACAAACAAACTGGTCTGACGAAAGCTTTATCTATACCCCCCTATCATTACTCTCGAATCATATTGGCGCCCTTGGTCCAGCGGCCCCCCCAAGATTTTTCTCTAGATCCGCCCCTGCTTATAATGCTCTTTATCCTTGTAATTAATAATTGTTCTTTCGCCTTCTATGCAGGCGTATCTACAGGAAGAGAGTAAAACTACCCCCCCCCTAGATGTGGAAAAATAGCTTTAGATTGATGTTTTGTTTTTTCTCAAGCGAAAATTACCCTTGAAATTACGAAAAATGCCTTTTGCATTTTTATGCAGAGAATAGAACAAAATCATAGCTTCCTCCCTGTATTTTCCCGAATTGGTTCCCTTGGTATATACTTCGATAACTGAAAATTGATTATCGGCGATCTAACCAAAATATTGATTTTTATTTTTTATTTTTTTTTCCTTGTCGATCCAAAACCCCAGTTTTTTCCCCCCAAAATATAGAAACTATTTTAGTTTACTCTAGTTGAGCTAATATAATTACTGGGACACCAACGACAGTTTTGAAAATGGCCTTCTTATATTTTCATGGGAAAAAATGTATCCTACCCTTCACAAATTTCGATAAGCATCGGTGTTATTACTTCGTTGATAAAAAAAAGAGGTACTTGTTAATTATACGGAACACACCCAAGAAGTAAGTTATGTTAATCCTAATGAAATGTGCCAAAATATGATGAAAATATAATACTTTGAAAGTATGATGAAAATATAATATAATACAATAAAATTTTGATCCGGTGACATTGGGGAAAAAATGAGCGTGGGAGGGGGCCTAGGTGCCCTCCAATTTTTTTGGTCACTTAAAAAGGGCACTAGAACTTTTAATGTCCGTTAGAATGAGCCCTCTCGCGACATTCTAGGACCACTGGGTCGATACGATCACCCCTGGGAAAAAAAAAACAAAAAATAAATAAACACACATCCGTGATTTGTCTTCTGGTAAAAAATGCGAAATTCCACATTTTTGTAGATAGGAGCTTGAAACTTCTACAATATGGTTTTCTGATACGCTGAATCTGATAGTGTGACTTTCGTTAAGATTGTATGTCTTTTAAGGGGTGTTTTCCCCTATTTTCTAAAAAGAGGCAAATTTTCTCAGGCTCGTAACTTTTGATATGTAAGACTAATCTTGATGAAAGTTATATATTTAAAATCAGCATTAAAATACGATTCTTTTGATGTAACTATGGGTGTCAAAATTAATTTTTTTTAGAGTTTCAGTTACTATCGAGCCGGGTCTAAAATTTGAAAATATTCGAAAGAGTTAAAGTTAGAATTATCAACTTATCCGTTGGGGATTGTTTGACAAAGAATATTCTTAAAATCTGGACAAATCTTGGCATCATTGTGGTAGAAACCTTAAATTAATTAAACATTGCAAGAGATGCCAATTGGAAGAGAAAATTGACTCCTAGAGTTTGAAGATTCCTTCCTCTTTGTGCCTTTGTTTAAAAAACGAATTCTATAAAAATTACGTGAAAGTTTTTCTTGTGTAAATCATGGTATGGGGAATATACGTTTCCGAAGGGGGTTACACTAAATATCGTTTTTTTATGTCAATAATTCTCTTCAGAGCTCGGATTCCTGGTACTGCACGATTAAACTGATAACAAAAAAGAAAAAAAATGGGCTGGTACTGCTTATATGCAGACACAAATTTTCTAAATTATAAATAAAATATACATATTTTGTTTAAATTCATCTTATTCTATTCTCAGCAAATATTTCGTACAGCATGCTGATGCAAAGATAAATGTCCCACAAGAAGTGCTTGTCAGAGGCGTAGCTAGAGTATTTTTGTTGGGGGGCAAGAGGGGGTGCTATTAAATCAGGTGCTATTCAAGCGGTAGTGAAAAAAGTAATTATTTAACAAACACGCTACTTGATGAATTTGAAACACAACATAATACAGTATAAACAATAAACACACATTAAACACACATTAGTCATGCATGTAAGTTTTGGTGCTTCTATTCTTATAAAAAATTGTCAGTAATAAGCTGCTACAGGCGACAGTAGTACAGCGTAAACAAGCTATCCGGTGGTAAAGGTAAATGTCATATATACTCGGAGCAGTAGTTGTGGGCTTTTAAGGTCTGACAACATCCCTGTCCCTTCTAATCCCGTTCTCGACACTATTTTAAGCTTCTTCAAGACTCATGTGCGTGTTACGTCATGGGGAATGTTTTCTAGGAGATGTAGCATGTTACGTCATAATGAATACTTTCTAAGAGACGCAGGTGCAAGTTACGTAATAGCAAATGTTATCTAAGAGATGCAGGTGCATTTTACGTAATAGTGAATCTTTTCTACGAGATACAGGTGTTTGTTACGTAATAAGGAGGGTTTACTTTGGTTTTTATGCAATAGGCTTTGTTTACTTTTGGCTGCTATGTAATGGGGCTTTGACTGTTGCGTAATAGGACGTGTTAGAGTCCACTAGTCAGGCAGGGAAGTGCTGTTTAGGATATTTTTCTTCAAGACGTTTTTTTTCACGATGCTTCATGACTTCCTTAGACATTTTAAAAGACATTTCCCCTCAAGACGTTTCAAGAAATCCCAAGACATTTTTAAGACATTTTTCTTCAAGGCGTATTTCTTCATAATTTCTTTCGATTCTTACCTAATAGTTTCTCTGACTCTTAAAAACCTACGAAGGAAGGGTGGGAAAAAGCTTCAGGGCTCACCAGTGGTGGACCTTTAAGACGTCAATCCCTAAAAATCAATTCCAACGGGATCCCTAGCATCTAATTTCACTGAGGAACCCTAACCTAACCACTAGAGCCCTTAGCAACCAATTTCAAAGAAGGGGGTGGCCTAGCAACAATGGAATTCAATTCCATCGAGCCCCTAACCTAACCATCGGGGGCCCTATAAAGCAATTCCAATAGAAGCCCTAGCATCTGATTCTGTCGAGGGGCCCCCTAGCATCCAATTCTATCTGGCCCCTACCCTAACCACAGGGGGCCCTAGCATCAAATTCCAACGGGGACCTAGCATCAAATTTCGTCGGTGGGACCTAGCAATAAATTCCAATGGAGGTGCTAGCATCCAATTCAACCAGGGCCATAGCGAGCAATTCAAACGGAGACCCTAGACACCAATCTCACTGACAAGACACTTTTCAAGATATTTTGAGATTTCTTCGGGGGTAAAAGGGGAATGTTTACTTATGTTAAGAATGACGCAATCTTGCGGGATATGCTATACTTCAGGCCCTAAGGGGAACCCCGCTCGTAACTGAGCAAAGCGCAAACGTGGGATGCTAAGTGATGACAATGCACACATGGGATATTACATAATACTTTTAAGATTTCATTATTTTAAGACGTTATTCTCAGGGAACCTTTATATCCTAATGATTTTATGTCCACATTAGGATTTAAAAGGACCATTTCCATAAAAAGGAATGGAGGCCTAGACAGCAGGACCAGTAATTTATTCCTATTATTTTGATTCAGGAAATAGATTCTACGCAATAACCAATTCCACACACCGAGAATTCCCATGTCCGGCTTAATGATTAAGCAATTGAATGCTTGTTTCCTATGACTGCAAAAATTGAGATGCAGAGGGGAAAATCGATTACAAGAAATTGCTTACACTTCACACCGGCATGTCAAGTAATGGTTTAGAAGGTACTATCAGACAATATTGCTATCAGAGATGAAATAAAAGCGAGAGTACCATTATGGCAATAGTATGCTAAACTTTCATACATGATCAAAAGTTATTCCTTATCCTCTTTATTACACAGAATTTTACACTTATATTAAGGACATTCTTGAATGAGCATACCAATGTGCAGAGGCTACAAGATCCTTAAATTGCATTGGTGATTATACTGAAGTTTTATCGTGGATCAAAATATCTAAAGGATACAAAATTTTGTGCATACAGATTTTAGGAATAAAAACAAATTTACAAAGCAATATTAAAACACAGAAAAATTAGTTAAAACCCGCTAACAGAAAAAAACGGGAAAAATTGTCATAACATCTATCTATATATATAAAAATATAGTGTCCGTATGTTACATTACCGTTATTACCGTTACAAGAGCTCAAACAATTGAGGCTCTTTTTAAATTTTATTAAATTGCTTAAAATATAAAAAAACTGGTGATTACACATATATTTCAATATTTTGACAATATATTAAAGCAATTCCTAAACCTTAAAACAGAAAAACCAAAAGTTTGAAGTTTAGTAGAAATTGTTGAAGTTTAGAATGCAAAGTGTCAATTAAAGTCAAAAAGATATCACTTAAAATGTAAGAAACTGGTGATTGCACAAATATTTCTATATGTTTTGACAATGGAATAAAGCAATTCGAAAACCTTAAAACAGAAAACCAAACCAAATTCCGTCATCAATTCGAACTAAAACTGACATAGCGTTGCCGGGACCCAGAACACAAGGGACAATGAGAATCCATATATAGAAGCCTGCCAGGTGCCATTCTTGGGCCCGGCGGCGAAGCCACCGGGACCCAGCACTTTCTGTGGTTAGAACACAAGGCACAATAAGAATCCATATATAGAAGCCTGCCACGTGCCATGCTTGGGCCCGGCGGCGAAGCCCCCGGGACCCAGCACTGTCTGTGGTTAGAACACAAGGGAAAATGAGAATCCATATATAGAAGCCTGCCGCATGCCATGCTTGGGCCCGGCGGCGAAGCCGCCGGATCCCAGCTAGTAAAATATAGAACCATTAATCAAAGAAAGGTGGGGGTCCTACCAACCGATTCAAGAGGGGAGGGTCTATATTAGAGATAAGTTTAAAGCTATTTCTGAGAGCCTTCAACAAAAATTTTACGCTTTTGAGCGCTAGAACAATGTACCCTCGGCTGAGAAGCGCACATTTGAACAATATTTTCTCTCCAAAATTTGAAATAATCTTTTGAGAAGTAAATTTAAGAAAGATAAAGATTTTTGGAGAGCTTTTAATGAAAATACATGGTTATATTAAAGCATGACTATGCACCCCGGGTTGACAAGTGCACACTTTAATAATATTCTCTTCAAATTTCACATAATCTCTTTAGAGGTAAATTAACTCCCTATCAAGAGCTATTTATGAGAGTTTTTAATTAAATACCGCTTTTCTTTGAGCAAAGAATATACATCCACCGCTGTAAAGCACACATTTGAAAAATATTTTCTCTTCAAATTTCACATAAACTCGTTAGAGGTAAATTTAAGCCATATTAAGATATTTTTAAGGGCTTTTAACGAAAATTTCTCGTTATTTTGAGCCAAAACTATGCACCCCGGTTGACAAGCGAACATTTGAATAATATTTTCTCTTCAAATTTCAAGAAAATCTCTTTAGAGGTAAATTTAAGCCCCATTACCATATTTTTGAGCACTTTTAGTGAAAATGCCTCGTTTCAATATGTGACCGTGGAATTATATGGCTAGTCAACCCTAAAAACCAATTCCTGAGGGGGAAGGTTGTTATTAGCGATAAATCGAAACCTTTTTAAGAGTTATATGTGAGGGGTATTAATGAAAATCCTTTATTTCATTAGCTCGGTGTTAGATTTCAGTAGCCCCAATGTCGGAAAATTCATTTTAAACCACCCACCTTAACTTAAAGCTATAGAACATGTTATTCCAAGCAATCCAAGCAACCGTGGAAATATGTGGCAACACCATGGCACCCCAATGATGCATATTATCATTCCTAAGACCTTTTTCAGATTTTTCTATGATATAAATATGATTTGAATCCATGGATTCATGTTTTTCAAAAACCCAACCTCCGTGATACATCATGTCAATTCATTACGAAAGTAAAACAGTTCAAAATAGGGATGATACCTTTTTATTGACAGTGAATAGATATAAAATTATTTAACTGGATCTTTCGAATACATATACAGTGTTCATCATCAGCAGTAAAAATAAAAGACGTGAATAAAAATAAACAAATATATACCTAATAAACTAATTACATATAGTTTATTGCGCTTATTTTTTTCAATGCAACAACGGAGGCTAATCTCTTTGACCTTTTCGGTTCCGGTTCATTAGAATTATCTGACATATTACGTGGACAGAGGTCATAGCTCTTAGGTGAGGTGATATTTACTTTATTTGACCTCAGTAAATTATCATAAATTGAGTTTAATCCAAATTCACCTGTATCTCTGTTTATGGAAATATTCTTGAAGAGAATCTTTTTAATTTCGATTATTTCCCTGAAAATTTGCCTCAAACCCTGGTCCCTAGAAATCAAAGAAACATTTTCGAACAAAATAAAATGATTTGGAAAATTAAAGATATGTTCCGAGAGGACCGACGTGAAATCTTCAGGTTTGGTATTTTGCTTTAAAGACGATGAAATAGAATTATGATCTTATAGCAATATCGTTTTTAAATTCTGGTTAGTACGTCCCACATAAGAGCTTCCACAAGTACATGGGATTTTATAAACCCCACTCTGTTGCTTTACGGAAGTCCGATCCTTTTCAGAATTTAAAAAAATAGCCAAAGTATTACTACCTCTTAAAGCTACCTTTAAACCATTATTTTGTAAAATTCTTTTAAGTTTTTCACTCAAACCTGGAACATATGGTAGAGAACAAAAAATATCTTTCTTTTCTGTTGTTTCCAAAATATCGTCAGAACATTCTAGAAATTTTTTCCTTCTTTTCGAAAAAGTCTGGAAAATTAACCAACCCGGATAATGGTTACTTAGTAAAATCTCTTTTAACAACAATAATTCCTCCTCAATGAATTTTGGAGAACAAATTCTAAAAATGCGGTCAGTTAAAGATATGATTAAACCAATTTTTACTTGGCGAGCATGACCGGAGAAAAACGACAAAAATCTGTTATTGTTAGTAGGTTTTCTGTAAATCTTAAAATCCAGACTATTTTCATTTTTTAAAAGAAGGACATCCAGAAAAGGAAGTTTATTATCCTCTTCTAATTCTATTGTAAATTTTAAATCCCCTCCCCAAAAATTAAGATGTTCTAAAAACTTTTTAATTCCTCCACCCCATAATTCCATACTGAAATTATGTCATCCATATATCTCCCCCAAAATTTATGTTTTAAAAAGTCTTAATCTAACGCTATTGTTTCAATATTTTCTACAAAACAATTTGTGCTAATAAAGGACTTATAGGGGCCCCCATGGGTAAACCATTTACTTGTTCGAAAAAACCCCCTCTGAATTGAAATAAAAAAATAAAAGAACATGTTGCACAACCTAATTAAATTCATAATTACTCCGACTTCCAAAACTGTTTCACCACTAATTAAGTCAAAATTTCTTAGTATCTTTCTCTCAAGAAGAATTTCTGCGGCTTTTACATCAATACTCGTATACATTGACACTATGTCGAAACTTGAAATTATAGAATTTGAAGAAATCTCAACTTCTTTTATTTTTTTTACAAGTTCTGACGAATTCTTAATGTAAGAAATTTGTGTAGACATGAGTGGTTTACACAATGACACTAGCCACTTACTCAGAGCACTTGTTGGTGACTTGTTACTCGCAACAATTGGTCGTAATGGCAGATTTGGCTTATATATCTTTGGAAGTCCATATAATTTAGGGCACAAAGAACCTCTTGGTAAGAATTTGTCGAAAAGTTGAGGTGTAATCTTCCCTTCTTCCTTCAAACTCTTTAACTCGTTCTTAAACTTCTTTGTGTATCTTTCTAAGGATACATTAGCCAAATTATCATCCCTATTTTGAACTGTTTTACTTTCGTCATGGAAAGGCAGTGTGGTCTTCGAAGTTTTCTATGTCAATTCATTACACTGTGTCACGCTATGACTGGTATCCTGGCACACCCTCATCATTCCTAAGATATTTTCCAGGTATTTTTTTTGTTAAAAATCATGCATTAAATCCGATGGCTCACGTTCTCACAAGCCAATTCTCGGTGACACACCATGTTAATTCACGCCACCGTGTCAAACTATGACTAGTCCCTTGGCGCCCCCTGATAATTTCTAAAACATTTTCTAGATACATTCTTGCTTATAATCATGCATTAAATCCAATGCTTTCTGTTTTCGCAAGCAAACCCTCCGGGATGCACCATCTCAATTCCCTCCACAATGGCAAACTACGATTGACCGTATGGCATGGCCTCATCTTTCCTAAGACATTTGTTTAAGTAAATATGAATTAAATCCAATGGTTCATGCATTAGCAAGCCAACCCTCTGTGAAACACCATCTTGATTCACACCACCTTGCCAAACTATGATTTATCATCTGGTACCTTCTTGTACCCCAATTCATCATTCCTGAGGCATTCTCAGGTATTTTCCTGTTGGATTTATTGTCATACATTAAATACAATGATTGTTGTTCTTGCAAGCCACCCCCAACGTAATATAACAGTCGCAATTCATACCACTGTGTCATACTATGACTTGCCTTCTGACACCCTTTAGCTCCCCCCATCATTCATAATACATTTTCCAGATGTTTTCTTGTTAAAGATCACGCATTAAATCCAATTATTCATATTTTAGCAATCCCCCCCCAAACATGATGCCCCCATGACAATTAACGCCACTGTTACAAAATTCAAATGGCAAACGACACCCTTCTGGCGTACATATCACACCTAAGGGTTTTTTTATTTTTTTCTCTAGAAAATAAGCTTATAAACTAAAAAATGATCGTTGTTTTTAACTGAACAGGGAAAACTTGCCATTTCATTGCTAGATTGCGACGTTCCATGGCAATTCCCGACCTTTGATACTAAATGGCTCAAACAACGTAGAATTGAAAACGTTTTCTAAAATGAGCCTTATTCTTATTTGGACAACATGCAGAAACCCTGACCAAAACCATAGACATTAAGACCAAACCATAGAAATCCAGGCAAACTCATTGAAATTATTTCAAAAAAGTAGAAATCGACGGCAACCTCTAAAATCAAAACCAATACATAGAAATCATAACCAAAGCATAGAAATCCACATGAATTTATAAAAATATGGGTCAACCGTAGAAATTAAGGCCAAACCATAGAAATAAACATTAATCCGAAGTAATCAAGAGATCAACATGTATAAATCTAGAACAATCAATAGAAATTAAAACCAATACATAGAAACCAAGACAAAACTGTAGAAATCATAACTAGTGCATAGATACCCAGACCAAACCGTAAAACCCAAACCCTAAAAACCAAGGCCAACTTCTAAAACCAAGACTAATCCGAAAAAATCAAGGCACCATCTAAAAATCAAGATCAATACATACAAATCATGACCAGACCACAGAAATCTAGAGATATCCATAAAAATTAAGACCAAACCGAAGAAATCAAGGCATATCTCTAAAAATCAAGACCATAATAAAGAAAATAGGCGATCAATATGTGAAAATCTAGAGCAAGTCCATAGAAATCATAAGCAACTCATAGACATCTAGACGAGCTCACAAAAATCAAGAGATAAATTTGTAGAAATCCAGAACAATCCTTAAAAATCAAAAACGATACATACAAATTAAGACCAAACTCTAAAAATCAAGACATGACTATAAAAATCGTGAAATCAAGACCGAAAATTTTCTTGCAAATCATAAGCAATGCTTAGAAATCCACAAGAATAGATAAAAATCAAGATAAAGCCTTTAAATACAGACCAAACCATAGACATCAAGACCGAACCGTAAAAATCAAGAAATCAACAACTAGAAATCCAGAACAATCCTTAAAAATCCAGATTAAACCAGAAAGAACAAAACCAAACCATAGAAATCACGGTCAGCCTCTAAAAATCAAGACAAATCCAAAGAAACCAAGGTAAACATCTAAAAATCAAGACCAATACACACAAGTTATGACCAGACCATAGAAATTCAAACGAATTCATAAATAATCAAGAACAGAAAGAAAAAATCAAAGCCAATCTCTAAAAATCAAGACCAATCTGAAGAAATCAAGATTTAGAAATCTGGAACGACTCCATTTAAATGATAACCAATACTTAGAAATCCAGACGAACTCGCTGAAATCAAGAGATCAACACGTAGAAATCCAAAATAATCCTTAGAAATCATGACCAGTGCACAGAGATTCAGACCAAACCAGAAAAACCAAGACAAAACTCTAGAAATCATGGTCAACCTCTAAAAATCAAGACCATTCCAGAGAAATCAAGGACAACATCTAAAAAGAAAGACCAATACATACAAGTCTTCGCCAGACCCTAGAAAACCCAATAAATTCGGAAAAATAAAGACCAAACTGAAGAAATCAAGACCAATTCGAAAAAATTAAGAAATCAAAAGGCCAACATCTAAAATTCAAGACTAGTCTGAAGAAATTGAGAGGTCAATATTTAAAAATCTAGACAAACCCAATAGAAATCATAATCAATGCTTAGAAATCCCGACAAGGTCACAAAAATCAAAAGATTAACACGTAAAAGTTCAAAATAATCCCTAGAAATCAAGACTAATACATTCAAATCAAGGCGAAACCATAGAAATTCAGACCAAACTTTAGAATAGAAATGCGGTGCATAGAATCTAGACTAAACTGTAAAAACCAAGAGTAAACTTTAGAAATTATCTCTGAAATCAATACCAATCTAAAAACAATCAAGGGCAAAATCTACAAATCAAGATCAATACATAACAATCATGACCATACCTTAGAAATTCAGACTAAATCTTTTCCTCGAAATGGCACATTTACTATATTAAAGAATCTCATTCGTCAGTCAAGTCGTATCTAAATCTCTTCTATGCAGCAAATGTCGGTGTGAGCAGAAGACATTTTTAGCCCTTGAAAAGGGCTCTTGGGTGATTTTTGTTCAATTGTCAAGGTTAGATTCATTAAAACTTTGCATCTGTTTTGTCTTTTTTGATAAAAGGAGCAAAAGTTTAGGTCTTCTGATATCTGATGCATTTTCCTTTATCAGGTATCTTCTCATCTTCTTCGGGCATCTTCTTATCATCTCTTATCAGGTATCTTCTTATCATCTTCGGGGCCATGAATTGAATGCAGGTATTTCTCACAAGTTAAGTTTTCCAAGTTAAATAATTGAATGTGTTTATGACATTCTACTATTAAGAGATTGTCAGTTGGGGGGTTTCCCTTAGCATGAACAGCTAGCACACAAAAAACTCCATATTTCTCGAATTTGCTCTTGAATTTTTTTTATGACCAATTTCATTGTGTGGTCTTACGATTTTATCATAAAAGCCATATTGAATTATGAAATTTAATGTTGCACACCATCGTTTTTCATTATGCTTTAACATATTGTATTTGAGATTCCATTTATAGCTATAGACTACATGACATTGTTCATTTAACAATTGGAATGCCTCTTCAAAAATGTCAATCCGATGTATTCTGAGTCAATTACATCGAAAATTATAATAACTGTAGAAAAAAAAAAATCAATCTTGACACAGTGAGCTCATTTTCAATACCGACGCATACGAATCGTAAGATCTATCGAGCCACGCATAGTTGACCTTCAAAAGCTGTTATTGTTATATTTTGAGGACCCCAAGGCACCAAAACAAATCACGCGAGATAATGTCATCATGAAATGTAAATATTGGGCCATCTAATCCAAGATACCTACAGCCAACATCCAGCTGCCCCCTTCAATTTGTTAAGGCCAGAGATCCATGAGTGGAAATTATAATCCTACTATTACCATCTATTCCACTGTCTTTATAGATGGCAGCATAACTGGATAGGTTGGGTCACGGGAAGTTGAATACTTCTAAGTTGGGTCTATCTAAGTTAGGTTAATGTGCCTGGCCACGTTAACCTAACCTAAATAAAGCTAACTTAAAAGTAGTTAAGAGGAAATCCGAGAAATATGCAGTTTGTTTTGGTGTGCAAGATGTTTATGTTAAGGGAAACACCCCAACGGATAAGCTCTTAAAAGCGGAATGTGATAAAAACATTCTATTGTTCAACTTGGAAGAATTGAGTTGCAAGAAATACCTGTATTCAATTTATGATCTTGAAGATGAAGTTCGATATTTCACTTAATGGGTGGATGAGAAGATACCTGATAAAGGAAAATACATCAGATATCCGAACCCCTAAACTTTTGCCCCTTCTGTGAAGAAAGACTGAAAAAAGCAGCAAAGGTTTAAGTGAACCTAACCTTGACTATTTGACAAAAATTATCCAAGAGCCCATTTAAGGACAAAAAATGTTTTACACTCATATCAACATTTTCTACATAGAAAACATTTAGAGATGACTTGACTGAAGGATGAAATTCCTTATAAGGTAGATATGTCATTTCTAAGAAAGAATTCGTCTGGATTTCTAGGGTATGGTTATGATTTGTATGTATTGATATTAATTGTAGCTATTGCCCTTGATTTCTTTGGATGGGTCTTGATTTCAGTGGTTGATCTTGATTTCTAGATTTTACTTTTGGTTTTTTACAGTTTGGTTTTGATCTCTATGTACCGGTTATGATTTCTGCAATATGTTCTTGATTTCTATGATTTTGTCTTAATTTCTATTGATTGGTCTGAATATCTAAGGATTATTCTGGATTTCTACATGTTGATCTCTTGATTTTTGCGAGTTCATCTGAATTTCTAAGCATTGGTTGTGATTTCTATGGGGTTACTCCAGATTTGTACATAATGACCTGGTCTGGTCAAGACTTGTGTGTATTGGTCTTGATTTTTAGATGTTGCCCTTGAATTCTTTGGATTGGTCTTGATATTTGGAGGTCGATCGTGATTTCTAGAGTTTGCTCTTGGTTTTTTATGGTTTGGTCTGGATTTCTATGTACTGGTCATGGCTTCTAAGGATTGTTCTGGATTTATAGATGTTTATCTATTGATTTTTACAGTTTGGTCTTGATGTCTGTGGTTTGGTCTGGATTGCTAGGGTTGACTCTAATTTTTATGATTTCATGTGGATTTCTATGCATTGCTTAAGATTTGCAAGAAATTGTCCGCATTCCAATTATTTGGTCTTGATTTCTACGTGTTAGTTTCAATTTTTACACTTTGGTCTTGATTTCTAGAGTTTGGTCTTGATTTATATGCATTGGTATTGATTTTTAGGATTTTTCTGGATTTCTACACATTGATCTGTTGATTTATGTGACTTTATCTGGATTCTATGAGTTGATAATGATATCTAAGATCTTGGTCTAGATTTTTACATATTGATCACTTGATTTCTTCGGTTCGGTCTTGATGTTTAAAGGCTGGCCTTGATTTCTTTGTTTCGTCTCGATTTTTATGAATTCGTCTAGATTTCTATGGTCTGATCATGATTTGTGTGTTGATCAGCATTTTTAGATGTTGGCTTGATTTCTTTGGATTGGTCTTGATTTTAGAGGTGTACCTTGATTTCTAGAGATTGGTTTTTACGGTTTGGTTTGGGTTTCTATGCACTGGTTATGATTGGAAGCATATCATCCTTGGAAGCATAGCTGTTTGACTTTCCGACTATTTTGAACAAAATTGGTATTCCAAAATTTTGATAAAATATCTTTCGGGACAGTGCAGTTAAAAATGGGAAGGGAGGGGGTTAGTTGCCCTCCCACCATTTTTCAACATCTCCCCCACCATGCTCTGAAAGTTTAAACTTTACACCTTCAGCCGTTCTCAAGATATTGCAGATACGCCTTTATGAAAAACTAGATGCACATAATGTTTTTGATATAGTTAAACATGCCTTTCAAGATTCCCCAAGGTTTTGCCAGGGTTCCCGTGAAAAATTCTTGGAGTACGTCCCCCGGTCCATTCTTGGATCTGCCAGTGACTAAGCAGAATGTCATAGATCAATGTCTAGTTTTTTTTTAAGATTTAGGCAACAAAATGAAATAAATTATATTGTTTTTGCCTAGAAACTGCGCTATTTGTTAGGGGACTACAATCCCCTGCCCCTCTCCTTGTGACAAAAATTTGTAACTTCCTTGGTTTATCCTATATTTTCAAACATTTTCTCTACTAGGGACCAAGTACGATAAAAATTGAAACAAAACCTCCCATAGCCACAGGTACGGGTATTATACGTTGCATAAGTTTCCCTTGGTTTATTTATAAAAGGGTACGTTTATACTGACTCTCCAAAAAGGCTAAGGGCATTAAGGTAGAACCTTTATAAAATATTGAGGGGGATGCCAAACAAAATAAAACACTTTATATGCAGGAGGACTGCCAAAAGGATACAATAGCAATAACTAAGGAATGGCTAGGGGTATTAAGTTGGAACTTCAAAATCATGTTGAGAGGGGAGCTGGGAAAGGAATGGAGAGTACCAATTCCTCTTGCCCTTTTAGATGCTCCATTATACACTGATAGAAATATTAGAAACATTTTAATGAAATAATTACAATGTCTAATAGCTTTGCTCCCGTGAATGCCATGCCCCTACAGCCCCCAGTACCAGGATTGTAAATTATCCAACTCATCCAATATGCAGGATTTATGATTCAGAAAGTGGAGAATGTTTGATCCTGGGTGTGTATGAAAAAATAAGGGTTTTCGGGGAATATTAGCAAAATAAAGATACTATCTCAATCCAATTTATCAAAAAGATATATCTGCAGCATCTTAAGGAAAAGATAAGGAAACAAACTCTAAAGTTTCAGGGCTGCTACTGCTTTGTAACACAGGAACCAGAGTTTGATCTCAGCTGCAGCAGCCCGTGACAGGACCCGGAATTTGACTTAGGTGAAGAGATCACGGATGGTTTGTTCAAGTTGAATGAAGGTAGTGGATGTGCAAGTAGCAATCCTTCAATTTTCAGGAGTAATATGTATAAAAAATGAAAATGAAACAAATAATCAAGCTGAACATGAAGGTATTAACAGTCTTAGATGAAATTTTAAGGTCGGATGGCCGATTTGGAGACTCAGTAGTTATTTATAAAGATTCTCTGAGCTGCTTAGATTCTATAATAAGCATTAAAGCTCCTTAACAAGAGCTAAGAGCTCATATGGCATGAGCTCTAGCAAAACTATAAGAATCAACAGACGTATTTAAAAGGAAAATCAGAGGCTTAATGCCGGTCGGGATTTAAAATAAGAGCTCTGAGACACGTGGTCCTTCTAAATATCAAAATTCATTAAGATCCAATCACCCACTCGTAAGTCAAAAATACCTCATTTTTTCTAATTTTTCCTCTCCCTTCAGTCCCCCAGATGGTCGAGTCGGGGAAAACAACTTTATCAAGTTAATTTGTGCAGGTCCCTGACACGCCTACCAATTGACATCGTCCTAGCACGTCCAGACGCACCAAACTCACCAAAGCACTGGATCCCCCACTAACTCCCCCAAACAGAGCGGATCCAGTGCAGTTACGTCAATCACGTATCTACGACATTTGCTTAGTCCACCCACCAAATTTCATCCCGATCTCTCCACTCTAAGCGTTTTCCAAGATTTCTGGTTCCCCCCTCCGAGTCCCCCAATTTCGCCAGATCTGGTCGGGATTTAAAATAAGACCTCTGAGACATGAATTCCTTCTAATATCAAATTTCATTAAGATCCACTCACCCGTTCTTAAGCTAAAAATACCTCAATTTTTCTCATTTTTCCAAATTGTTTCATTGAGATCCGATCACTCTTTCGTAAGTTAAAAATACCTCGTTTTTCTAATTTTCCAGAATTAACCCTCTCCCCAACTCCCCCAAAGAGAGCAGATCGGTTCCAGTTATGTCAATCACGTATCTAGGACTTTTGTTTATTTTTCTCATAAAGTTTTATCCCGATCCCTCCACTATAAGCGTTTTCCAAGATTTTAAGTCCCCCCCCCAACGTCACTGGATCCGGTCAGGATTTAAAATAAGAGGTCTGAGACACCATATCAATCTAAATATTAAATTTCATTAAGATCCCATCACCTGTTCTTAAGTTAAAAATACTTCATTTTTTCTAATTTTTCCGAATTAACCCCCCCCACTCCCACCCAGATGGTTGAATCGGGGAAACGACTATTTCTAATTTAGTCTGATTTGATCCCTGATACGCCTGCCAAATATTATCGTCCTAGCTTATCTGGAAGTGCCTAATTTAGCAAAACCAGGACAGACAGACCAACAGACCGACCAACAGAATTTGCGATCGCCATATGTCATTTGGTTAATACCAAGTGCCATAAAAAGAGAAACTGTTAAGGCAACTTCAAGAGACAGTTATGAGAGTTTCAGATAAGGTTAAAGTCATAAGGTTATTATGGGTGCCAGGGCACCTTGGGATTGGGGAGAATGAGCTGGCAGATAAGAGAGCTTTGCATGCAGCTACCAGCATGGACAATAAACGGAAAATTTTACCATATTCAGCAGCATTTACCTATTTACGAACACAAACTCAATGGAAAATGGAGAAGGGGGCGCTTAAGAAGAGAAAAATAGATATAAAAGTAGTAAATTTTACATTTGAAATCAGCGTTAAAAGGAAATTCTTTCTATTCATTATTGTTATCAAAATTTCTTTCTTTAGAGCTTCGGCTAGTATTAACATGGATCGTGTCAGAAGGGCAGAATTGGTATAATCGCAGACTTTTATAATTAGGTAGCCTATATTCTGCATATTAGCCCTAGCTCTAACTCCCATATAGTCTTAAAAAAACAGACAGTTCTGTCGCCTTGTTTCAGATAATTTTACATATATTATGATTAGTGTTGTGATTTTGATAAGAAGTATTTGCATACATTACTAATTACAATCTGGAGGATTCGGTAAACAAAGTTCTTATGACTTGAAATTCATGACGCAAGACTCTTAAAAGAAATGGATTTAACTATTTTTGCTTTACAACTCGCAAAGTGAAATTCTGTATATTGAGACCATAACAAGAATCATTTATCACCAAAAACTCTTATTGAATTTTAATTTGTAGTTTGAAAAAATGCATAGCTTGCCATTTTATGAAAGAATTAATGTTTACGGGGGTATTTATGTTCGTCTCAGATCAAATTCAGAATCATTCATTACCAAAAACAGCAATCATAGCCACTAAATTGCATTGTTTTCTATAAATAAAGCAAAGAAACAAACTAATAACATTACTGAATAAAAACATTGACATTAAGAGGCATAGAATAATTCAAATGATTGTTTGTCTTCCATTTGTCAATCGGTTTTTCAGATAGATGCTGGCACTGACCGATCCAGGTGGAGGAAATAGAGAACGGTGTCTTTCAGCCAGATCTGGCTGGGATTTAAAATAAGACCTCTGAGACATGAATTCCTTCTAATATAAAATTTCATTAAGATCCGCTCACCCGTTCTTAAGCTAAAAATACCTCAATTTTTCTCATTTTTCCAAATTGTTTCATTGAGATCCGATCACTCTTTCGTAAGTTAAAAATACCTCGTTTTTCTAATTTTCCAGAATTAACCATCTCCCCAACTTCCCCAAAGAGAGCAGATCGGTTCCAGTTATGTTAATCACGTATCTAGGACTTTTGTTTACTTTTCTCATAAAGTGTTATCCCGATGCCTCCACTCTAAGCGTTTTCCAAGATTTTAAGTACCCCCCCCCAACGTCACCAGATCCGGTCAGGATTTAAAATAAGAGGTCTGAGACACCATATCAATCTAAATATTAAATTTCATTAAGGTCCCATCACCTGTTCTTAAGTTAAAAATACTTCATTTTTTCTAATTTTTCCGAATTAACCCCCCCCCCCCACTCCCACCCAGATGGTTGAATCGGGGAAACGACTATTTCTAATTTAGTCTGATTTGATCCCTGATAAGCCTGCAAAATATTATCGTCCTAGCTTATCTGGAAGTGCCTAATTTAGCAAAACCAGGACAGACAGACCAACAGACCGACCAACTGAATTTGCGATCGCCATATGTCACTTGGTTAATACTAAGTGCCATAAAAAGAGAAACTGTTAAGGCAACTTTAAGAGACAGTTATGAGAGTTTCAGATAAAGTTAAAATCATAAGGTTATTATGGGTGCCAGGACACCTTGGGATATGGGAGAATGAGCTGGCAGATAAGAGAGCTTCGTATGCAGCTACGAGCATGGACAATAAACGGAAAATTTTATCATATTCAGCAGCATTCACCTATTTACGAACACAAACTCAATGGAAAATGGAGAAGGGGGCACTTAAGAAGAGAAAAATAGATATAAAAGTAGTAAATTTTACATTTGAAGTCAGCGTTAAAAGGAAATTCTTTCTATGCATTATTGTTATTAAAATTTCTTTCTTTAGAGCTTCGGCTAGTATTAACAAGGATTGCATCACAAGGGCAGAATTAGTATAATCGCGGACTTTTATAATTAGGTAGCCTATATTCTGCATATTAGCTCTAGATCTAACTCCCATATAGTCTCTAAAAAATAGATAGTTCTGTCGCCTTGTTTCAGATATTTTTACATATATTATGATTAGTGTTGTGATTTTGATAAGAAATATTTGCATACATTACTAATTACAATCTGGAGGATTCGGTAAACAAAGTTCTTATGACTTGAAATTCATGACGCAAGACTCTTAAAAGAAATGGATTTAACTATATTTTGCTTTACAACTCGCAAAGTGAAATTGAAATTCTGTATATTGAGACCATAACAAGAATCATTTATTACCAAAAACTCTTATTGAATTTTAACTTGTAGTTTGAAAAATGCATAGCTTGCCATTTTATGAAAGAATTAATGTTTACGGGGGTATTTATGTTCGTCTCAGATCAAAGTCAGAATCATTCATTACCAAAAACAGCAATCATAGCCGCTAAATTGCATTGTTTTCTATAAATAAAGCAAAGAAACAAACTGATAACATTACTGAATAAAAACATTGACATTAAGAGGCATAGAATAATTCAAATGATTGTTTGTCTTCCATTTGCCAATCGGTTTTTCAGATAGATACTGGCCGTGACCGATGCAGGCGGAGGAAATAGAGAACGGTGTCTTTCAGAAAAAAGGACGACTCTCCGAACTAGTGCATTGATTATAAACGCCTATTAAGTAGGATTGGGCAATTTAGGATACCAGGAGTATCCTCATAAGAGGTATACTTCTGGTTCATTATAACCTTGACCCCCTTTTCTTTTAATCGCTCCAGATATTTGTTCAGATAGTTTATATTATACACTTGCAGAATTTAGAAAGGCCCTGCGTATTCAAGAAAAGGACAAGTCTACCTGATGTTAACAGTTTTCAAGGTAGATATGGACAAACCCAACCGGTGCCAACTAATTACTGAGTGCACTACATAATTGCACTCTTAAGTTCCAATCCTTCAACCAAATTTAAAAGTTGCATCAGAATGGAAATGAATCCAAGTTTTACTTTATTTGATAATTTTGTATTTACTTATTACTTTTTGTTAATAGAATAATCTTTTGGTAATTAACAAAATAAATTTTTTTTAAAGGAAGAAGAAATATTATTAGAGTAGTTAATCGTAGATAAAGTTTGCTTAAAACTTCAGAACAAAATGTTACTTTTGCTAAGCAAGTCCCATCTATGTTCATTAAAATCTAAAGTATAACATATAGTTGATTTACATATCTTATGTTTTATTTATGAGACCGAAACATGCAGTTTTTCTGTTTTCTGTAAGAGCATTCTTTTGCCGGCCTTAACATACTGAATCCAGGCGGAGGGGGCAACCCCCAGCCCCCTTGGTGTGGGCAAAAATCAGGAAATAGAAAAGAATAATTACCGAATTTGTCTGATGATACATGACAACATTGTGGAGGACTAGCACGGAAGTATATTTCTGGATGTACTTCTCAGCAGTTTAATTTAGCTCTACTTCTCAGCTGTGAAGTAACTCTACGACTAATAAGAAGCTTTGGTGGGATCTTCTATTTATCTAATTTTTTTTATGAGCAAACCTGCCATGGAGAACTGCTTTCTTCCTTTCAAAGTCGTTGACGTCAATGAATAAATTTCAGCTTGACAACATCAAATATTATCACAACACTGGCATTTAAGTTTCACAACTTAATTTTAAACTGAAAACTTTACTTAAGTTTTCATTGCAGTTTCAGGTAAATTAGAGTAAAGTGATTTGTGCAGTAAACAGAAAATTCCAGCTCCTTTACCGAATGATTGATCATCTAACACAATCCAGATTCGTTATTTTGGACTTTATATAAAATGGTAATAGCAATTCAAAGAATCACTTAAATAGATTGTTCAGTTTTTAGGGTTTTCCACATCATTTCAAGATACTCAATCACACGGCCGGATAAAGGAGGGATTGGGACTAATGGGGCCCCGTATTTGAAAGGATCCCGTGTTACCATAAAAATGAGCGAAAAAAGGTTTTGAAATTTAAAGCGAAATCATTTTGGAGATGAAGGATAAATTATGAGGTATTCAAATAACTTTAATATTTTGTTTAAGTCTGTATTGTTGGATAAGATTTAAAAATGTGTTTATTATTATTTAACATATACTTTATAATGTAGAAAACTGAAACCCCTAAATGTTCATCTCAAATTTATTGAATTTAATCGAGATAGTCCTATATTAGATAGATTTTACATTACGCTTGTGAACTACTTTACGCAAGTACACTAATATGCAACTATATATTACTAGCTGTTGGGGTGGCGCTTCGCGCCACCCCAACACCTAGCTGGTGGGGCGCTTTGCGCCCCCCAAGCCCCCCCCCCGCGCGCGTAAGTCGTTACGTGCCATATTAGTTACGCGCCATTGTAGTTGTGTCCCTGTGTCCCACCTGTGAATAGAGACATATATATATATATATATATATATATATATATATATATATATATATATATATATATATATATATATATATATATATATTCAAGAGTATGTTTTTAACTACGTAAAACATGCGAATACACAACATTCTTCGCTGTCCCATTGTCTGTGCATATAAATAGATTGTCAGGTTTACTGACTCTTGAACATGCAACATATAATTGTCCATGGGAAAAACAATCCGTATTCAGATCTATACCTCATTATTCTAATGATATGTCAGATCTATACCCTGTGTCCCGGTCGTCATTTATATTCCCTGTGTCCCGGTGTCCCGGTCTGTAATTTGATTTGTGTCCGGGTGTCCCAGTCTGTAATTACTCTTTGAGGTTCCCGGTCGTCATTTATATTCCCTGTGTCCCGGTCGTCATTTGTGTCCCGGTATGTAATTTCATCAGTTGACAAACATGACGTCAGTTGACAAACAACTTCATGACGCATACAGCTCAATTCTTATAATGACGTCAGTCGACAAACATGACGTCAGTCGACACACAAATATAACGTCACTCGACACACACACACACAGACAACTTATTTGTATATATATAGAAGATTAAACATTTAATATATATGGAGGGCCCAACAAAACAACCAATAGGGCCCTACACCTATTCAACCCGGTCCTGCTCATTCAGAATGCTATGTGTATTAAGATGTGTAAGTTTCTAAGTCTTAAATTTATTGAAAAAAAACAACTGGCAATTCGTGGCAGTTGCCAGAACTATTTTGCCAATATTATCAAATAAACATGTAAAATTAAATTTATTAAAAAAGAGGAGAATTGAAAAACTCAATTTATTTCCATTTAAGCATTCCTTACTTTGTCTTTAATCAGTCGATGTCCTGAGTTTCTGAAGCACGAGTCTCGCAACAGTGTCACGAAACATTTGTTTGGACGGCAAAATTTGATTACAAATATTCATTCAAGATTATTTCTGGTTAAGTAAAAAATAAAGGTTAGTAAAATATTATTACCTACCGATGCTTTCCCTTCATTTTGTTTATATATTCTACTAGCTGTTGGGGTGGCGCTTCGCGCCACCCCAACACCTAGTTGGTGGGGGCGCTTCGCGCCCCCCCAAGCCCCCCCGCGCGCGTAAGTCGTTACGCGCCATAATAGTTACGCGCCATTGTAGTTGTGTCCCTATGTCCCACCTGTGAATATAGATAGATATATATATATGGTTTTAACTACGTAAAACTTGCGAATATACAACATTCTTTGCTGTCCCATTGTCTTTGCATATAAATAGATTGTCAGGTTTACCGACTCTTGAACATGCAACATATAATGGTCCATGGGAAAACAATCTGTATTCAGATCTATACCTCATGATTCTAATGATTGCCCTTGAGCTTTGTTGATGGTGATTGCTAATCGACCATTCCCTGTCCCGGTGTCCCGGTCGTCATTTACATCCCCCTGTTTCCCCCGGTGTCCCCGTTGTAGTTGTGTCCCTGTGTCCCGGTCGTCATTTATATTCCCTGTGTCCCGGGTCCCGGTCGTCATTTGTATCCCGGTGTCCCGGTCTGTATATACATTCGTTTTTTAGTTTTGTTTTTCTCCTTTATTTTTTTCCTTTTTTTTTTTCTTTTTTAGCTTATTTAGATTTTTAGATTTTTTAGTTTTTTTATTAGTTTTTAGTTTTTTTTTCTTTTTAGTTTTTTTGTCCCGGTCGTCATTTATATCCCCCTGTTTCCCCCGGTGTCCCCGTTGTAGTTGTGTCCCTGTGTCCCGGTCGTCATTTATATTCCCTGTGTCCCGGTCGTCATTTGTATCCCGGTGTACCGGTCTGTATATACATTCGTTTTTTAGTTTTGTTTTTCTCCTTTATTTTTTTCCTTTTTTTTTTCTTTTTTAGTTTATTTAGATTTTTAGATTTTTTAGTTTTTTTATTAGTTTTTAGTTTTTTTTTCTTTTTAGTTTTTTTGTAGTTTTTACCTTCTTTTTAGTTTTGTTAATTTTTTTTTTTACTTGTGTCCTGGTCGTCATTTATACTCCCTGTGTCCCGGTGCTTTGTTGATTGCTAATCGAACATTCCTTTTGTCCTGGTCGCTTTCTCTTTGAGTGTCGTCATTTATTTTTTTCTTTTTTAGTTCTTTTAGTTTTTACCTTTTTTAGTTTTTTTTTAGTTTTTAGTTTTTTTAGTTTTTTACCTTTTTTTAGTTTTTTTAGTTTTTTTAGTTTTTTAGCTTTTTTATTTTTTTTATTAGTTTTTAGTTTTTTTGTAGTTTTTGCCTTTTTTTTAGTTTTTTTAGTTTTTTAGCTTTTTTATTAGTTTTTAGTTTTTTTTGTAGTTTTTGCCTTTTTTTAGTTTATTTAGTTTTTTAGCTTTTTTATTTTTTTTATTAGTTTTTAGTTTTTTTTGTAGTTTTTGCCTTTTTTTAGTTTTTTCAGTTTTGACGTCACCTGATCCAGTTTTTTCAGGTGACGTCACCTGATCCACGATCCACAGATCCACAGACAACTTATTTTTATATATGTATAGATAGTTTTTTTTTTTTTACTTATGTCCTGGTCGTCATTTATACTCCCTGTGTCCCGGTGCTTTGTTGATTGCTAATCGAACATTCCTTTTGTCCTGGTCGCTTTCTCTTTGAGTGTCGTCATTTATTAGTTTTTTCCTTTTTTTTTTAGTTTTTTATTGGTTTTTACCTTTATTTTAGCTTATTTTTCAGTTTTTTCCTTTTTTTTAGTTTTTTTTTATTTTTTATTTTTTTTAGTTTTTTACCTTTTTTTAGTTTTTTTAGTTTTTTTAGTTTTTTAGCTTTTTTACTTTTTTTATTAGTTTTTAGTTTTTTTTTGTAGTTTTTGCCTTTTTTTAGTTTTTTCAGTTTTTTTTTTAGTTTTTTATTGGTTTTTACCTTTATAGTTTTTTTAGTTTTTTAGCTTTTTTATTTTTTTTATTAGTTTTTAGTTTTTTTTGTAGTTTTTGCCTTTTTTTAGTTTTTTCAGTTTTGACGTCACCTAATCCAGTTTTTTCAGGTGACGTCACCTGACACATCCATCCATCCATCCACAGACAGACAACTTATTTTTATATATATAGATTATATCTAGGCAGCTATTACGCCTACTTAGTGCTGAAGAGAAAGAATAGGATACGGCATTAGACTTTACAGTCCCTACCGGCGGTGCTGATCTCCGTTTCTTGGCCCTTCAGCCAGGAAGTGCAATGGGGGGTTGGGGGCCAACCATCCTGTGCTTTCGCACACCCTTCCTGTTTACCTTCCCCAGATTTCACCAGGTACCCATTTAAAGCTGGGTCGACTCTGGCTAAGCTTACAGAGTCACGCCACTGACTCCCGTCCCTAACTGAACAATTGGGTACACTGGGATTCGAACCCGCGTCCTTTCAGAGAAAGAATAAATAACAGACAATGCCATGTTTAATTTCTATTTTTATTTTTCCCGTCTTCAATAGACCTTATTTTAACTAAAGGTCTCATTGCTATTATATTTCAACCAATCAGATTGTTAGTTACCTTCTACCAATCAGAGGCCTTATCTATTGATAAATTTACGGAAATTAACAGTAAATAGCTTTATTAAGCACAGGGTTCGATTCTATCAACTTTTCTTATTACGGAAATTCTTTGGCTAGCCCAGTATCCTCTTCACCTAGGAAATAAAATGAGCTACTTAACTTGACACAACTAGATAACTACTTCAAACAACTCGTCAACGCAATTTACTACTACTAGGATACAAACTTATCTAGATACAGATACAAGACCAATAGTTTCCTTAATGACCGGCCAATTTTCTTTAGTTGCCAAAAAGTGGCTATAAATAGTATAATCCTATTAGTTTTGTGTGGTAAGTAACGTTTTTGTGTGGTAAGAATCAAAACGGGAGATTGTTGACATAGACGATTTAAGAAGTGTGTTCAAATGTATCTTGTGTAAAACAAGACTTTCACAAATATAACTAAAAATTGGTATTCAGCTATTTGTAACATTCTGTTTGATTTTTGACTAAAACAAGATAAAAAAGTAGCAAGTTCGTACCCTTAAAATATGTATTTGCTGCGACATTTGGGGAAAATTTTTGGACTTAACAAATTTGTAGAAAAGGAAGTTAAAACCAAATAATAATAATAATAAGACCCTTACATTCAGAACACAGTTTTGGATCTTAGCCATCGATAATTCTAGATTATATGGGTAAACCCTTGCCTTGCAGAGTATACTTTTATTAGTCGTACAAAGACTGACAAAAATGAGTATGTAAAACATTTAAAGATACATTTTTAAATTGTTTTCAACTGGATGCAAGTCATTCTGATACAATCATACTCAATGTTGATGGCGTTGGTCACGTTTCCTAAAAAGAGAAAAAATAAATAATACTAGATCTTATCACACTGATCCAGCAAAAATTGTATACATAAATTTTTTCGCGGAAACTGCACGACATTTATTTTCTGAAAATTGGCATACTACCATTTTTAAGTGTGAAAAGACGATCCAGAAAGGCTATAACTTCGGGAAAGTGCATTTCTCCTCTCAGTCCACTGTATATTTTCCATGAATCGTCTTCTGACTGAATTTAAAGACCCATGAAGGTTGAAAATCTTGAGGATAAGTATTAGGAGTTTCACGACGCAATTTGTTTGTTGACAAATCCGTTGATTTAAGCTTTTAGAGAAAGGAATTCTTTTTTGATAGCTATAAAGTGAGTCTAAGATTCTTAACTGCTTCGTATTAAACGCAACACATTGTCCGAGAAAAATTACAATAATAATTTGTATACTATTGGATCGTATTTCGCTTACTGATTATTTTTATTTAATAAGTTTGTTCGTCACTAGATAATTGCTCAATTTCTGATGTTAAAAAATAAAAATTAGATAGGTCAGGACAATGGCAAAGTTCGTTTATTTTTATTATCTTAATCAATTTTTCATATATTTGACGTCAAAAATACCCAGACGTTCAAAGCCCTAATATTTTTACTCTCTAAATGGTTTTGATGGTTGTTTTACTCTCTTTATGGTTTTGATAGTTGAGTGGACCTCAAGTGGAGCCAAGATGTTGGTTTTGTTTTAGAAGATACTGGTCAAGTGGCTTTAGTTTCTTTTTGTTTTGTCTTTTTTGAACTGTAATCCCAGATCAATCGAAATGCAGGGTAATTTATTTGTGTGTGTATCGAGGTTGTAAGCCCAAACAAGCTTTGCTTCGGGTCATTTGCTTGTTTTTTTTTTGTTTATTTATATTAACAAGCCTATTTTTCTCTCTTAAAACAAATAAAATAAAAGTCCTGCAGTGGTGTAGTGGGTAATATGGTAATGAGTGTTAATAATATGGTAATTAGCTTGGTAATGCTTGGAATTGGTAAGAGACCCAGAGGTGAAATCAAGCCGCAGCAACATACTAAAGGACAGACGCAGGGACCCTAGTAGTAAAGGAACGTCGTTTATCCGATACAATACCAAAATAAAATAAAATTAAGTCTTTTGCGAAAGACATTATAAAAACTGTGTTTCTTTTCATCAAACCAATCTTATACTATACTATCCTAGGAGGTAATAAACGTTTTTTGTATAACTTACTCAAAAGATTGGTCAAATGGATACGGATTACTTCGTCTAACTTTATTCGGCAGCCATATAGCAATTGTTAAATTACTTCTAAGTTACGACTGTAAAGTTAACAATAAAAATAGGACGCGTTCCAATACGCCACTTCATGTGGCTGTTAATAGTAGCTAATATAGAAGTTATGAAAACGATGTAGGATTCATACACAAACCAAATGATGCGAAACTCCACTTTGATGTACAGTAAGAAAAAATAACGTCGAAACTAGAGTTACTTTTAAAGGGTAGAGGTGATGTTAACTTAAGAACCAAAAATGGCAATAGTCTTCTTTGTTCAGCAGCTCTATACTATAAATATACTATCCTACATTATAAAAGAATATATTATAACCACTGGAATTCAGGAAGAATCAACAGTATTTTAGGCAATTTAATTTCATAAATAACAACTTCCTTTTTTTCTGTGTATGTAATAATATTAACTTGACTTTCGAACGCCTGTACTCCAATATGGTTGGCCACTTTAGCAAAAACTCTAAAATCAGGAGCTTCAGCTTGATTATTTTAATATATGCAAACAAAAACATGCTCGAGAAGATGGCTGGGCATTAATGGACCATTGTCTTCAAAAGTATGCATTCAGAGGGATTTGAGCCAACGATCTACTGTACATTGACAATAATTGCTCACAATAATTTTTATCACGCAAATTTGTCGCCAAGATTAGTCGGAAGGACTATTTTCTGGAAAAAATTCTTACAAAAAGTTACAACACATGAAAAATCAGCCTAAGACAGTAAGAAGAGATAAGAGATAAGTGAACGACTCTTCCAGAGCCATGAAGATTGTCAAAAAAGCCCCCCCATGAGAGTTGAGATTGCCAGAAAACCGCAATTGGAGCTCAAGAAATATTTGGAGGCATTATTGCAAAACAATTTGTTACTTTTCGTGATCATCTTGAGAAATTTCACTTAACACCTTTCGTATTTCTATAAGTAATTAGCTCTTTACCCAACCTTATTTAGAGCGGTTAATTTTGCAGACAAAAATACTCGAAGTGAACGACTCTTCCAGAGCCATGAGGTTTGTCACAAAAAGCCCACCACGAGAGATGAGACGGTCAAACAGTAGCAATATGAGCTCGAAAAATATACTTAACAAGAGATAAGATATAGAAATCAAAAGGATACCAAAATTTCAGTATATAGCTGTGGTGGTTTAAAAAAATTTGTGGCTTTACAAAAATAGTAAACACATTTTTTTGTCAAAGGACACCAAATATTAAAAAATAAACGACAGAAAGAAGGTGATAATGAGATATACCCTTACCTAGATAAATATATCACACGGTGATGCAAAATAGAACTCTTTCTTTGATCGTACTGAAGAAAATTAACAGAATTGATAATTAGCCAAAATTATTCAAATTGATACAAAACGTGACGATTTATTTACTATTTTTATGTCATTACAAACCCGAACTAAACCCAAAGGTTAACTAAACTCAAAAGTGTGTGGACTCAATAAAGGGAGTTATCCCCCCCCCCGTGTTTCAGAAATGTTGAAAGTGTGAAACCACATTGACAATTCTTTTACTGGGTACAAAATAGTCTTTTATGTTATTTCCATATCCTGTTATGGTCTTAATGTTATCATTGTTAGTCAAATTTCATAAGTGGGTGATAGTATGTGAAGCAGCACATGTATCTCATGAGTATGTGAAGTAGTTTTTTCTTTATTAATTTAACAGTCTCGACATTGTTCCTCCCAATTTTGTTTTATGATTAATTTAGAAGTATTTAAACTACGACTTTAAAATATTCGTCGAAATTATCTAAAATACGATCAATTTAATTTGTCAACGAAATTTTCACTCTTAGGTTCATAATTGAGAAATGCCTTAGTTGTTAAACACCTTTGGTCCTCAGTTTTATAATTATGAGCTTTTATTAATCATGAGCAAGCGTTCGATTCTGTTGATGGAAGAGCTTTAGCAAAGGTCTTATCCTCGTAAAGTATACCAGACAAATACATTAAAGTGACTAGTACTGTGTACGAGAATAACACTGCTGCGGCTGAGGTAGGAAATGAGGTTAGCAGCTGGTTTTGTATTAAAGCAGGAATTAAGCAGGGTTGTGTTCTATCGCCCTTTATATGGATCATTTTGATAGACTTTGTCTTAAGGACCACAGGGAAGGCAATGGGAGACCACGGAATCAAATGGGAAGGAAAAAATCTCCTGGACTTAGATTCTGCTGATGAATTAAGCATCCTAGATGAAAATGTGAGCAAAATGAATGGACTTTTAGAGGTTTAGCGAGTTCATAATTATAGAATAGGTTTGAAAATTAATGTTATTGAAGACTAAATTACTAAGGCTAGGAATAAGTGAAGATAAAAAGGTGAAGTTGAGTTGCAAAAAGATTGATCAGGGGGGCAGCTTCACTTACCTGGGTAGTATTATTAGTAAAGACGGCGGGAGCAGTGAAGATTTTAAAAGTAGAATAGCCAAGGCTCAGGGTAAAAAAAAGTTTGGAAGAATAGGAAAATGAGTCTATAAACAAAGATTAAAATATTGGAAGGTACAGTGATAACAGTGGTCAAATATGGCTATGAAGCATGGGTACTCCAAAAAGCGGATGATGAGTTACTAGATGCTTTCCAGAGAAATTGCCTACGGATTGTTCTGTGTACCCGGCTGATTGACCGTATTTCGAACTCTAGGCTGTACGAAAAATTGGTTCTATTCCGCTTTCTAGGGCTATCATGGAAGAAAGGTTGAGAAGGCTAGAACAAGTTCTGCAGATGAAGGATGACGGATTGCCGAAGATGGTCCTTTTCGGCCAACCGTCTAGGTCTAAACGGAAAGTATGTCGTCCTCGTCTGGGTGAGAGGGTGTCATAAAGGAAGATTTAAAGGAAATGGGAACTTCCCGAGAGGGCGTAAAGAGGGAGGCCTTGAATAGATTGAGATGGAGGAGGAGCGTGCGTAGCTGTGTTGGCCTCAGGCGGCTTGGTGCTGCGGTGAGTTGTTGTTAGTAGTAGTAGTTAATTTAGTAAAATATGTTAATTTGATTTAGGGTTAATCTAAAAGACAAGTATGTTGGACAAACGTTTCTCTTTTATCATGCACAATTAAAATACGCAACATAATTATGATGGCTAGTCTTTGTAATTTCAAAGACAACCTAGGCTATCCGAGGTGGAAAGGAGTGGTCCCTAGCAAACCCCTCAATCCGACTAAACAATGATTAAAAAAAAAATTATTAAAAAATGATGTTATAAAAAGCGTTTTCAGGAGTGTACATATAAGCATCAATAATTTAAATGCATAATCGTATTATACAGCTGTTGAAACTAAAGAAAACAGCACACAGTAGCACAGGGGCGGATCCAGGGGGGGGGGGTTAGGGGGCGATCGCCCCCCTAGACGGGCTGTAAACTTTTTTTACTGCACTTACGGAAGTCTGCATTAACGCATGTTCTAACTACTGTAACTAGACTATAAAACCTTTTTACATTATGTTCATTCCACAGCTTTTCCACTATCAAGCTAGCCTCGAGTATTTTTTGTCATCTCATAGCATAGCAACAGTTCACCCGGTAAATTTTAGCTAGTTCTTGCCTCCCTGTTCGATGTAAACACTGGAAGTGGGTTGGGTTGCACAACACAACCGGACCTGAAGTGTCAAAAAAAACATTTCGTTCCAGTGTATAATGAAATTTGAATGTGCATGTGTCACGAGGATTTTCGTCGTTTAAGCGATATTGATGTCGGAAAAACGCGGACAAAAGACGCTTGACAGCTTTGTCGTTTCAAAGTCTTGCAGAATGGATAGTGCAACTGTAACTGTAAGTAGCTCTTCAGCTAGTTCTGTTGGAAGTGGCAAACACGGGCAAATTCCTAACACTTTGCAATCTTCTGTTAACCCTGTTAGCGTTCAGAGTGATCATCCAACAACACCCCCACCCCCTACCCTGTTTCCGGAAAACGATATTGGGATCCAAATCGGCACAATACATGCCATTGACGACCGAATACAGTGCGAGCTTCTGGAGAGGCCATGGTAACTCCCGATTGGATGCCACATGCCATATTCTGTTCATTTAAAGCGGGGAAAAGACGAAAAAAATTACTTGAACGATTCTCATTTGCAGAGTTTCCACTGGCTTGTATATTCTGCTGCCCAGAAAGGCCTTTTTTGCAAATACTGCCCTCTTTTTGTAACTGGGGCTAGCGGGGGTTCAAACAGACAGGTTCCCCTACAAAAGCTGGTCACAAAGCCTGTCACAAAATTTGCTAAGTAACCGGGAAAAGATGGAGACCTGACAGTACAAGATACTTCCCAGTAACAGAACCAATCTGTTAATAATTGCGTCAACGAACAGCAAATGAAGCAAGTAACAGAAAACCGAGAGAGGCTTAAGCCGATTCTGGAAGCATCACTTTACAGCATCACTTTCGATGAGACGACAGATGTATCACATTCATCGCAACTTAGTTTAGCTCTCTGCTATGCCTTCGATAACCATAGATGCGAGGACTTCATAGGTTCTGTTGACGTTCATCATGCCACCTTTGAACTTTCCACTGCAGACAAAGAGCCGACTGTCAACGGAAAAGTGACTGGCCAGCTAGTTCTAAGCCTTTTAGAAGAAATGGGTTTGAATTTACTCGACTGTGTTGGAATCGGTACGGATGGGTTTGCAATGATGGTATCCAATAACTGTGGTGCTGTAATTGAATTTCAGAAAAAAGTTAAAAATGCGTCTCGTTGTCCCTGCTTTAACCACGCCCTGAACCTTTCTTTGTCAAGAAGCTCAGCTATTTCGAGCATCAGAAATGCCATAGGCATTATAAAAGAAGTTGTTGCATTTTTTAATGCATCTGCGAAGAGAAATTACTTCTTGAATAAGGTTTTAAAAGCTCAGCTCATGGGAATCGGCGAGACGAGGTGGATCGAGCGACACGAGTCACTTATGCAGTTTTTGTCCGAACTTCCAAAAATCATGCAGGCTTTGGAACACATTAGTCACTGGAGTGAATCAGTGACCGCTCCGAAGGCAAAGACGCTTGTCACAGCGTTACATAGTTCGGAATTCGTGGTTTCCCTTCAGTGTCCACACAGTATTTGCGCTCTTGCCTCCTAGTCGGCTATTCCAGAAGAAGACTTTTGACTTGGGCACTGCCGATGGCCACGTTTCCGATCTTTTGGATGTTATAGCAAAGCGACGGGAAACGTGTGACGAAGAGTTCGCATTAGTATTCGAGCAAGTAAAAGAATTGTCAGATAAAATCCAATTGGCTGTTGAAATTCCAAGGATTTCACAAAGACAGGCTTATCGAAATAATCCTCCTCATACTATGCCTGAAGAATGTTATCGACACGTTCTTTTTATACCTATGCTCGACTAAGTCATAAGTGACTTAAAGAGCCGATTCTCAAGAGACACGCTGAACTCTTTCCGGTTAACCGTACTGCTGCCATCAAATATTGTGAATTGTACTGATGATTTGCTGCAATCTTCCGTCAAAGAGATCTCTAGCATGTACGGTCAACTTTTTGGCTTAACCGTGCCGTCTACCAGGGTAATACTTATTTCGGCAGAGGTGCATGTGTGGAGAAGTAGATGGCTTCGAGTTAAGAGAGAAGGAGGTATTTTTCCTAGTTCAGTGGAAGAAACTGCCAAGGAATGTGACACACACCTATATCCTTATGTCAGATCACTTCTTGATATTTATATCTCTTCCGGTGAGTGTGGCATCTGCCGAACGTAGCTTTTCAACTTTACGCAAACTGAAAACCTGGCTCAGAGTACAGATGGGGCAAACTAGACTCAGTGGTCTGGCCCTCCTTAATGAGCACCGCGACATCGATATCAGCATTGACAGAGTAATCGACTGATTTGCGAGCAGTGGAGCCAGGAAGCTTGAATTTTGCTTGTAAACAGCTGTCAGTTGATCAAATACAGTTTTGTAATCATTATTGTAATATATGAAAACCACATTTTTGTTAAACAAGAGACCGCCAGGGAAACTTAAACGTGAAGAATAAAGTCAACCTTGTGGCCGACAAAAAGGACACCACCCCCACTCTTTTCGGTAAGAATCACCCCCCCCTAGAACGAAAGGCTGGATCCGCCCCTGCAGTAGCAGCCATTTTCAATAAGTAATTGAGTGAGAGTTGTTATCTTCAGAATAAAAATAGAAATAATTGTTAAGATCGACGAAGAAGCATAAAAAAGGACTCAAAAGTTGCTAAAAGTGGCATAAAGAGGAGAAATGTAAGATTAAAATAAATTAGGTAGAACTTCATTAAAAATTAATTTACACAATCTTGCTAATATTATCAAAGTGTATATTAAATAGCTTCATTTATGTCTATGATTAGTTGGCATACAAAATTGCCCCAAGGAAAAATATCAGGCTTTAAAGCATCTTCAGTAAATCCATTAAAACGGACGGTTTCTATCAGGCGAAAGACCTCCGACACGCGTGATGAGGGAGGAGGTGACATATTAGAGGAGCGTGAATTGTCTTTAGACATCCAGAGCATCTTGAGATAATCGGGTTTCATTGGTATTATTTGACTTTGTGAGTTATTAAATTTTTCCTTCTTAGACTCACCATGTGAGTCGTTAACAAGAAAATATAAGTTTTTAGAAAAAAAGCCATAAAAGGTAAAAAAAAAGACCACAAAAGTAAATTGGTCAAAATGGACGGAGGCAATTCCTTCAAATGGGGCCAGACGTTTTAGAAGGGGAAAGGAAAACGGGGGCACAACTTCAGAAAAACGAAAATAGGCAAATTTTATATGAAATTGTAGAGACAATCTTGAGGTTTCTCAGTGAGGAGGGGGATTGTCAGAGGCTTCCTTTTATGTGTGCCTAATGCAGGTAGTCAAAAATCTTTCATTCTTACCGGACACGTTGTTTTTGCTATCTGAAGAATCAGCCATGGTAAAGCACCATGAGGTGGTGACATTTTTCTTGACATTTTCTGATGTTATGATGGACTGCCAAACGATAGGCTCCAATATCCCACTGAAAGATAGATTGCAATGAAATTAGTCCCTAAATCGAACCTTGAAAACTAAATTTTTTCTGCTTTTTTGCCAATAAAGTATTGGTTATTCACTAATTACTCACTGACAAAATTTTGAGTCCACTCTATGTATAATTGTAAAGAAAAGGAAAAGATGACAGATAGATGATCCTTAAGTGAAAATTTTATCAAGATTTAGAAAAAGTAAACAAAAAAATAAGAAAAAAGGGGAAAATTCGTGCCATAAAAAAACTAAGTAAATACGTTCGACAATACTAGTCAATGATTTTGTAAACAGGAAACAATACTTTTATTTATAAATTTATTGCCTGATTCTTAGAATAAAGTCAAGTTTTTCCCATCACTTAAGTTTTTGCCCAACAGTTTCTAGAGTTTTCACTTACTTGGTAACTTAAGTCCCATCCATCCTCATGGGATGTTTTGGAGCCACTTATTTCAAAATTGCATGGACCAGTGCTCGATATTCTCAATATGTGCAATTCTGGATAGTTGGGTGATATGTTGCCGATCAAAGTTGTCAATCCACCTCTTACGAGGTCTTCCCCGTGGTCGACACCCTTCAACAATCCGTTCGAGATAGATCTTGAGTGGTCGAATAGGGTCCATTCTCTTAACGTAACCAACCAGCGCATTTGCTTTCTTCGAACTTCACGTCTAGTAGTTTTAGTCTTCTACGGAGCGAAGGATACGCTCGTCTTCGGCTTTTATTGTCCATGTTTCACACCCATACAAAGCAATGGCTATGATAAGGCTGTTAAAAAGGTATGTTTTCAGATCGTCCAAAAGTTTTTATTATTATTTTATTTATTAACTCGTCTTTCTCCTCTCACCGAGTTGTATTTTTGTCACATAAACTCGCTGAGTTTATGAGCCATTTTTCAACCACTTCCAAAAGTTGAGTCACTTCCTAGTTTTATCAATATAAAAGCTTGCAATGACAGTGCAACAACATAACTTCCCAATTCCCCCTCTTGTATCAATAAAACAGCAAAAACGGGTGATGGGGTCCAGCAAAGAGAATAAAACAAACATTATCATACAAGACTTGATAGTGATAAGACAATTCTTTTTTCAATAGACAAGCTTATAGGAACGACATCTTGCAGAGAGGATGTAATAAAGGAAATGGAAAGGATGTGGAATTACCAGCCTCAAAGCTGAAAATTATCAGTAATTGTTTCGGTTTATTATCTCTCACTTCAGGTTCTATGTTCCAACTGCTTGTCTGTTTTTGTGTTTGTTTATGTCTGTTTTTCGTATGTGATGGTTCAAGGTGTGTCCTACTTCCACAGTAATTAGACCTGGAACTCAAAATCAAACTGGTTCCAGTTTAAACCAAAAGGATATAGAAGTTAGATATATGAAACGTATAAACATTTTCACAAGAATAAATGCAATTCGATAATAATCAATCGGAAGACTAAAAGGTCGAAAATAATAAGTGTAAACAAATGATATTTTTAACTCGTGGTTTTAAATAAGTTTAAAAGAATTTAAATTCTTATGAAATAAGTTTTCTTTAACTCGTAAATAAACTAAAAATTACAATTTTTTCTCTCAGTATAAGAATTGGAGCCCTACAATAGAAAACATATCTGAATTGACCTTGAAAATTCGACCAGAATTGTCTGTTTATTATTATTGATTTGAAAAAAAAGAAAAATAAGAACATTACCAGTACAATGGAGAGTTTTCACGACATAGGCAGCTGATCCAGAGTCACTTTCCGTGTATTTCTGTGGATGAACAGGAAGAAGAATATTTTTTTGTTCGAGTTTTCACGACTTGGAAACGCTTTCTACTTTTTCGGAAATCGAATCCAGACAGGTCACGGAAAAAGCAGTTGGAAACAACACTTGTGGCGTAATTTTCAAAAAGGCCAAAGAACATGGTTAGATTTGTGAAAGAGCATTTTTGTAGCACAAATTAAGAGGGTCAGTTCTTATTACAAAGTGCAGATAGGCTAGATAGTGGTCCTGAAAGTTATTCCACCAGTTTTCGTGCTCCTAAATTCACTTTCTATTTTGTCATTTTCATTTTCCGACAGTTTTCGAGACGTGCGACCGAGCAGGGAAGTGTTTCTGCAAGTCTCGCGAAAACCGCCCTTATGTTAATGTCACACAATAAAACCAGCAAATTCAACCGTGGGGGTTTATTTGTGACGGGCCACGTCTTTGCAACTGGAAAGTGGGAGTCACAAATATCCAATGGAAAGCAAAGCTGGCTTATAAGACTTTACCTGAAAATATTTTCACGTGCTAACCAACTGTCAGCATTGCGCAGGTACCGGTCTCCTAATTCACTGCCTTCAATCGGGAGTACAATCCGTGGTTGGGGTGTAAATCATTCAGCGCTTCCCGTGTTCTTCCCCTAGATTTATCTAGGTACCCATTTAGAGTCGAATAGACTCTGGTTAAGCTTACAGAGTCCAGGACACCAGGATTCGAACCCATGTTTTCAGGATTTCTAGTCTACTGCGCTAATAAATCAGATAGGATGGCTCGAATAGACCTGCTAGTAAAAATTATCGAAAGTAACGACTGAAAAAAAAAATATTTGAAAATTAAATTTCTCATATGATGCCATGTTCTCACATAGCCTTTTCCACGTTTAGTAGGACAAAAGTCACCAAATAATCGACATAATGCATAGGATAGTGGGATAGCACATAGGGTAGGAACACATAGGCTAATATATCCTAGCATTTAAAACCTGATGGATTCCTTTGTCAAATTGTAATCTAATAAAAAGTATATGAAGACATAGGATAATATATCCTAGCATTTAAAAACCTGATGGGTTCCTTTGTTAAATCGTAATCTAATAGAAAGAGTATGAAGACATCTGAGACATCTTCACCTCAAATAGGAGAGGATACACCCCTGTTTTGTTTCCTTAGGCTATTGATTAAGAAAAAAAGAAAATAAATGAAAAATGTAAGCTTTTTATAAAGCTATGAGTGCAGTAATTCGGATTCTGCTCTAAAACTTTCTAACCAAAGACACATTTAGTTACCATCAGGATTCAATTTTCAATTCTAGGCATTTCTAGTCCTTTTACAATATCGGCCTTGTATCTTTCCCATAATCACGAATATCAGATGAAAGCGAAGCTGGCTCACAAGACCGGCTACAAAAATTATCACAAATATCAACTGGAAAAGTAAATTATTTTAAAATTGACTCATACCATGTTCTCTCGTAGTCTTTGCCCTGGTACTTAGGACAAAGTACACCAAAATAAAGAAAAGAGTCAAAATTACTAAGCAGAAACACATTCCACTAACGCCAGAATTCATTTCTCAAGTCTTCTCAATTCTTGTCTTTTCGAAAAAATAGGTCTTCGTATACTGGCAAATATCAGATGGAAAGCTAAGCCAGTCGCAGGCTTCACTAGCCAGTTCGCAAAAAACGTCCTGATGCTATAGCAAGAACTATTAAGCCAAACCTATAGTTTACGAGACGGGATTCAGCCAAGAGATGGTTGAATTCAGCACAATAAAAGTCAGATCAGAAGCACTCGCTCATTATTATTCATTCGAAAAAAAAAAACATTAAAAAAATTATCTCAAAATTGTCAATAGATTTTTATTAGAGTTTCTTATAAAAGGTAAATAAATTATCTATTTAATGGGTTGATATTTCTCTACAAAACAGTTTGGCAAAAAACTTGAAAAAGGAGAGTAAATGACGAATATGATGAATCTCTTTAAAAACAATCTTCAAAAATCTAAATAAAAATAAAAATAAGCAAATATAGACAAAACTATAAAAAATAAATCAATAAACTTAAATTAACAACGATTTGCAACACCAAGTCTCAACTGCGTTAATATGGAATAAATATGCCACGTATCGTCTAGAAATTCGTTCTTCGTCGTTTTTTGTTGAACTGGCCATGTGGTCGAACAAAAGGATCCTAGTGTCACAGATTCCACCAATCCAATACTTCTCTACCAATACAAAAAGAAACAAACAATATATTTTCTACGTATCGTAAGTCAACAAGACATTACCTTTTTAATAGCTCTGCCAAAAAACCCATGGGAATGTCAAAATCAACAGACGTAAAACCTTTATCGTCAACTTTCAGTGAAGCAAATATTTTATCCATAACATTAACAACTTTGGCTTGAGGAATTTTGAGATTCTTCATTATCAAAGAAGACATTTCCAGCACCAAATGAAAGCGTTTGAGAACCTTGACGGATTCATTTGCATACTCAATGAAGTCAGAATTTATTGAATCAGGAAGGGCTGATAGAATTTCTTCCTTGTTGGCCAAATTCGCGCCTAAAATAAATAGAAATTCTAAGGGGAAAATATTTCCGTAAACCAGAAATACTATTTCTCCGACATAGGTAATTAAATTGTAATTATTGGATCCAAAGACTTTTAGCCTAAAATATCTTAGATAAATAACGTTTTACGACATGGAAAACTTAGCTTTAAATATTAAGATATAGCAATCCACATATTTTGAAACTTGGTTATCGGAAAAATATTTTCTGACCACATAGGCCCAATAGATCAATTATTTTTCAGAAAAAAAAACAAGGGTAACGTCATATATATATATATATATATACTAGCTGTTGGGGTGGCGCTTCGCGCCACCCCAACACCTAGTTGGTGGGGGCGCTTCGCGGCCCTCCCAGCCCCCCCCGCGCGCGCAAGTCGTTACGCGCCATATTAGTTACGCGCCATTGTAGTTGCGTCCCCGTGTCCCACCTGTGAATATAGATAGATATATATATATATATATATTTTTAACTACGTAAAACTTGCGAATGTACAACATTCTTGCCTGTCCCATTGTCTGTGCATATAAATAGATTGTCAGGTTTACCGACTCTTGAACATGCAACATATAATTGTCCATGAGTTCAGATCTATACCTCATTATTCTTATGATTGCCCTTGAGCTTTGTTGATGGTGATTGCTAATCGAACATTCCCTGTGTCCCTGTCGTCATTTATATATCCCCCTGTGCCCCCCGGCGTCCCCGTTGTTGTTGTTTCCCTGTGTCCCGGTCATCATTTGTGTCCCGGTGTCCCAGTTTGTAATTTCTCTTTGAGTGTCGCGGTCGTAATTTATATTCCCTGTGTCGCGGTGTCCCGGTCGTCATTTTTGTCTCGGTCGTCATTTGTGTTCCGGTGTCCCGGTCTGTAATTTCTCTTTGAGTGTCCTGGTTGTCATTTATATTCCCTGTGTCCCGGTCGTCATTTGTGTCCCGGTCTGTATATACATTCGTTTTTGAATTGGTCTTTTTTTAGGTTTTAGTTTTTTACCTTTTTTTAGTTTTTTTTTCTTTTTTTTAGTTTTGTTTTTCTCCTTTATTTTTCATTTTTTTTTCCGTTTTCATTCTATTTTCTTTTTTAGTTTTTTTTTTTAGCTTTTTAGCTTTTTTAGTTTTTTATTAGTTTTTAGTTTTTTTTTCTTTTTAGTTTTTTTTGTAGTTTTTACCTTTTTTTTAGTTTTTAATTTTTTTTACTTATGTCCTGGTCATCATTTATACTCCCTGTGTCCCGGTGCTTTGTTGATGGTGATTGCTAATCGAACATTCCTTGTGTCCCGGTCGTCATTTATATTCCCTTTGTGCCGGTGTCCCGGTCGTCATTTGTGTCCCGATGTCCCGGTCTGTAATTTCGTCAGTCGAAAACATGACGTCAGTCAACACAGAAACATGACGTCACCTGATCCACAGACAGACAGACAACTTATTTTTATATATATAGAAGAAGATATATATATATATATATATATATATACTAGCTGTTGGGGTGGCGCTTCGCGCCACCCCAACACCTAGTTGGTGGGGGCGCTTCGCGCCCCCCCCAAGCCCCCCCGCGCGCGTAAGTCGTTACGCGCCATAATAGTTACGCGCCATTGTAGTTGTGTCCCTATGTCCCACCTGTGAATATAGATATATATATATATATATGGTTTTAACTACGTAAAACTTGCGAATATACAACATTCTTTGCTGTCCCATTGTCTTTGCATATAAATAGATTGTCAGGTTATCCCCCTGTTTCCCCCGGTGTCCCCGTTGTAGTTGTGTCCCTGTGTCCCGGTCGTCATTTATATTCCCTGTGTCCCGGGTCCCGGTCATCATTTGTATCCCGGTGTCCCGGTCTGTATATACATTCGTTTTTTAGTTTTGTTTTTCTCCTTTATTTTTTTCCTTTTTTTTTCTTTTTTAGCTTATTTAGATTTTTAGATTCCGGTGTACCGGTCTGTATATACATTCGTTTTTTAGTTTTGTTTTTCTCCTTTATTTTTTTCCTTTTTTTTTCTTTTTTAGTTTATTTAGATTTTTAGATTTTTTAGTTTTTTTATTAGTTTTTAGTTTTTTTTTCTTTTTAGTTTTTTTGTAGTTTTTACCTTCTTTTTAGTTTTGTTAATTTTTTTTTTTACTTGTGTCCTGGTCGTCATTTATACTCCCTGTGTCCCGGTGCTTTGTTGATTGCTAATCGAACATTCCTTTTGTCCTGGTCGCTTTCTCTTTGAGTGTCGTCATTTATTTTTTTCTTTTTTAGTTCTTTTAGTTTTTACCTTTTTTAGTTTTTTTTTAGTTTTTAGTTTTTTTAGTTTTTTACCTTTTTTTAGTTTTTTTAGTTTTTTAGCTTTTTTATTTTTTTTATTAGTTTTTAGTTTTTTTGTAGTTTTTGCCTTTTTTTTTAGTTTTTTGTCCTGGTCGCTTTCTCTTTGAGTGTCGTCATTTATTAGTTTTTTCCTTTTTTTTTTTAGTTTTTTATTGGTTTTTACCTTTATTTTAGCTTATTTTTCAGTTTTTTCCTTTTTTTTAGTTTTTTTTTATTTTTTATTTTTTTTAGTTTTTTACCTTTTTTTAGTTTTTTTAGTTTTTTTAGTTTTTTAGCTTTTTTACTTTTTTTATTAGTTTTTAGTTTTTTTTTTGTAGTTTTTGCCTTTTTTTAGTTTTTTCAGTTTTTTTTTTAGTTTTTTATTGGTTTTTACCTTTATAGTTTTTTTAGTTTTTTAGCTTTTTTATTTTTTTTATTAGTTTTTAGTTTTTTTTGTAGTTTTTGCCTTTTTTTAGTTTTTTCAGTTTTGACGTCACCTAATCCAGTTTTTTCAGGTGACGTCACCTGACACATCCATCCACACATCCATCCATCCATCCATCCACAGACAACTTATTTTTATATATATAGATATATATATATATATATATATATATATATATATATATATATATATACTAGCTGTTGGGGTGGCGCTTCGCGTCAGCCCAACACCTAGTTGGTGGGGCGCTTCGCGCCCCCCCGCGCGCGTAAGTCGTTACGCGCCATATTAGTTACGCGCCATTGTCGTTGTGTCCCTGTGTCCCACCTGTGAATATAGATAGATTTATATATGTGTTTCAAACTACGTAAAAATTGCGAATATACAACATTCTTGGCTTTCCCATTGTCTGTGCATATACAAAGCCGTATGCACTAATAATGACGTCATATGCAAACGCTCTTTTTACAAACAAACAAACATGCATACACACAACTCGTTTTTATATAGATAGATAGATAGATAGATGCAATACAAATTAACTGCGTAAAACTTGCGAATATACAACATTCTTCGCTGTCCAATTGTCGCTGCATATAAATAGATTGTCAGGTTTACCGACCCTCGAACATGCAACGTACAATTGTCCATGGGAAAAACAATCAGTATTAAGATCTATACCACATTTTTCTAATGATTGACCTTGAGCTTTGTTAATGGTGATTGCAAATACTAATCGAATTGGGAATTGCAATCTTTTAAATTGAAAAGGCAGATCCGTTGGAATCATGGGAATGCGAGGAATAAGAACAGCCTCACCCTCAAAAGGCCCTGTCAAGATTGTGGCCTCTATTAGGTTTTCCATTGTTTTTTTTTACGGCAAGTCGAGTGCCATTGCAAAGCTTTGGTGGGTTTATATTTCTTAAAAGTATTATTGGTACGAAACCCTGAAAGATCTATGGAATTTAAAAATTCAGATGGATAATTAACCGCTTCATTTGGTTCCAAAACTGTGTCGACTGACTTGTAAAGGACTGCCTGGTCTCGAATCTTGGTCAAAACAATATTGTTGATTTCGTGGACGTCTATATTTTTGGGTGCGAGAATCGCTCTTTCACTTAGCCATTTATTATTTTTATAATTTTTTAGAATATTCGGAAATACTTTTTCAATCAATTCATTTTTGGACGTCACTAAATTACAGAAATCAGCAGGTAGTTGTATACGTCCTGAAATTGAGTCTACTGGGAGCTTTCCGTTTCCAATTGCCAGCAATTGATCTGAAAATGTTTGACCAGAGTCATCGTTTTGCAATCGGACACGCATATTTGTAGTTAATTTTAATATTTTTACGTGCGCCCATAAATTAGAATTTTTCAGGCAAGCATCCATTTCGTCTGCAGGAGTTGATCTAGGTATTATAGGTAATGTTTGCCTGAAATCTCCCGCAAGCAATATTAATGTGCTGCCAAAGGGTTTCGACTTCCCTCTCAAATCTTTCAAGCATTGATCCAGAGCCTCGAGCGATTTTTTGTGTGCCATTGTGCACTCATCCCAAATAATAAGTTTGCATTGCTGCAATACTTTACCCATCCCAGATGATTTGGAAATATTGCACGTGGGAGTTTCTGTAGAATGCAAATTCAGAGGCAATTTCAAAGCGGAATGAGCAGTTCTTCCACCAGGCAGCAATGTTGCGGCTATTCCGGACGACGCAATTGCCAACGCTATATCATTTTTTGATCGAATTGATGCCAGAATCAGTTTTATCACAAATGTTTTACCAGTACCTCCTGGCGCATCCAAAAAGAAAATTTCTCCAACGTTGTTATCGACACAATGCATTATCGTATCATAAATGTCTTTTTGTTCCGACGTTAACTTGGAAATGTTATTTTGTACATACGACAATAGATCACTCGTACTGTAACTTTGTTCACGATCCAATTCTACACATGTCGAAACAGCAGCGATACGGTTAGGTGAATGCATTCCCAAATCCTGAAGAGGTTTGTTTGCCATACGTACGCACAAATCTTCTATAATAACTAAAGTGTAGTTATAAATTTCTGATGTAAAATCAAAATTCATATCTGACGTCTCTAACTGTTTTCGATGGAGTATATCTTCGGATATTTTTCCCATAACTCTGTAGGAGCTGATGGAGAGCAAGTTGTTAAAATGATGCCAAACAATGCACGAATTTGACTTGTGGTTGACGTTTCGCACGCGTCATTGATGCAGTTATCCCAGTGTTGGTCATTCTCCAATAAATTCAGAGCTTGGCATGCACTACGGTAAGTGTCATGTATAGTACCGTTTACAGTTCTCAAATACTCAAAGGATGTCGGACCGGGTACATTCACCAAAAGCAGGCGTAGAAAGAAGCATTCATGTTGATTGGGGTGAACGGTGTAGAGTCTTCCTATCGTGGTATCTTTGAAGATGGTAGGTTGGCCGTCGACTGACTTACCCTGTTTTCGACGTTCAAATACTTTATTTTTAGTATTGCACGTGTAATACGAAGGCCCTTCAGTATACAGCAGTTTTTTTGCAAAAGAATCATTTTTGCAAAGCGAAAAAAAAGCTGTTAATGTTGTATCCGGTGGATTCAGGACTCTTTGTTGCACGTTGGTTTCCGTGAAATAAACACGTTGACCATTCTGTAAATGTACCGCTAAGTGAACAACAGCTGGACTACGTTCATGTATCGGAAATGAAAGAATTCGCCAAACAGCTTCATTACTGCTTATGTATCTTCCAGCCTGATATTGTACGATTTCGTCGAAATTTTTGATTTCGGGCTGCAAGCCAAAAACTGCCATGTCACTGCCTTTGTTGACGTATTTACATATGTATTTGATTGCCTTTACGGAGTTACAGTATTCAACGTTTATGTGTGCATTAAATGTTTTTGATAATAATGGGGAATATGGAACAACCCACTGGTTATCTACTTCGATGGTGGTACAGTTACGCTTCTTTATTATTGCTGTTTTACAGCCATCTTCAGTAGATCTTCTTCTATATTGTGGGTAACCATCATTGCCAGTAATTGTGTTTGATACTAAAAGTCGAGGATATTGCTTTGTGCACCTTCCTTTGGCCATGCATGGTGAATTTTCGTTCAGTGCACCGCAAGGTCCATGTATCATATTTTTTACAATAATATCATGTAACCCCTTATCGACATTTTTATCAGGTATTTCAGCGGAAATCACATCATCAATTTCGTTCGAAGTAATTTTTTTATGTAGCCAGATTAGTATATGTGCGTGTGGCAAACCTCGTTTTTGTCATTCCACTGAGTAATTGTTAATCTTCCAACGTTTGTGGTATTACCGTCATTTATAACTGCATCTCGCAAATGAATGTATTGTTCAGAGCGGAGCTTGGTCTGATTCAGGCGGATATATAGCAAACGTTCTGATTCAATTTTAGCATACATATCAACGACAAATTGGTGAAACAATTCACGGCATTTTAAAATATAATTTTCTTCATCCTGCCGAATCATTAGTCTATAGGAATAATAATGCATTGCACTGCATTTCTTTGTTAGTGGCTGGATTCATCAATTTAATATTAAAGTGATAGCCGTCGGCTCCATCCCAAAAATGATAGGATATTGTAGGGAGGGCATCGTAGCATCGATGAGTTTCAGCAATTCTTAACAACTGAGCGTTTCGCTTATGAAGAATAATATCTCGAGGTAAAAACTGATCACGGACCATAACGATTGCCACTTCGTCGATAGTTGGAGCATTGTATCTACGCACATGTTGGCCAGGAGGCGTTTTGTCAGCGGAAATAACAATTTTATGCGTATCAGTAGGCATCAAATCGATGGCTGTTTTGAACAGACGCACTAAATTATTATTTTCGTGGAAAAGATGTTGCAATTGGGAAACGATTGTCCTTTCAACGTTGGGAGAAATTTCGCAACGTGCATTCAATTCAGAATTTCTATCACTGATGAAGTACAATTGTAAAAATTTATGATTCTCGCCTGAGAATGGTAGAAGGAACCCTGCTCTATGATAAATTTGCCCTTTTACTTTGAAAGTAGACATAAATTGATTTGGGCTCCAAACGACGTCATTTGGAAAGATGAGTTGTATTTTCTGATTTGTGACAAAAAACGCTTAGATTCTGACGTAGTTCCAGTAAGGAAAGTCTTCAATGGCTCTGGTGGTGCAGCCAATAGAGGAAGTTTAACTTTTCCTGAGGCGCAACACATTCCCATTGTTTCACCATTGAATTTCAAGGCCTTGCAATAGGGACAAATTTTAGACATTGTCCCGATTTGAACACATCTACTCAAGCTATAATCATCGACTGGGTTGTACCTGAATGCCAGGCGATAACTTTCAGGTTGCTCTGATTCCTCGGCACGCTTTCTTTTCTTACTTTCTCTATCAGCAGCAAGCCTGATTTCTTGCTATTCTTGTGATTCCTCGGCACGCTTTCTTTTCTTACTTTCTCTATCAGCAGCAAGCCTGATTTCTTGCTGTTCTTGTAATTCCTCGGCACGCCTTCTTTTTTCACTTTCTCTTTTAGCAGCAAGTCTGCTTCCGCGTTGCTCTGGTAGTTCCTCGGCACGCTTTCTGTTCTTTCTTTCTCTATCAGCCTCAAGCCTGTTTCCTTGCTGTTCTTTTGATTCCTCGGCACGCTTTCTGTTCTTTCTTTCTCTATCAGCCTCAAGCCTGTTTCCTTGCTGTTCTTTTGATTCCTCGGCACGCTTTCTGTTCTTTCTTTCTCTATCAGCCTCAAGCTTGTTTCCTTGCTGTTCTTTTGATTCCTCGGCACGCTTTCTTTTCTGACTTTCTCTATCAGCAGCAAGTTTTTTGGCATAGACTCTTTGAGCATCTTCATCGGCTTTTGCCATTGTAAGTTCATCAGTCATTTTAAACTTAAACATTAATAGATTTCTACGTGAACAAATGTCTTAAATATCTTGAATGACGTCACCGTCGTAGCAAAAATGACGACAACTAACTTGATGACGTCAGTCAACACAGAAACATGACGTCACCTGACAGACAGACAGACACACAGACAGACAACTTATATATATATATATATATATATATATATATATATATATATATATATATATATATATATATATATATATATATATATATATATATACTTTTTAACTACGTAAAACTTGCGAATATACAACATTCTTCACTGTCCCATTGTCTGTGTATATAAATAGATTGTCAGGTTTACCGACTCTTGAACATGCAACATATAATTGTCCATGGGAAAAACAATCCGTATTCAGATCTATACCGCATTTTTCTAATGATTGCCCTTGAGCTTTGTTGATGGTGATTGCTAATCGAATATTCCCTGTGTCCCCGTCGTCAATTATATATCCCCCCTGTGCCCCCCCGTTGTAGTTATGTCCCTGTGTCCCGGCCGTCATTTATATTCCCTGTGTCCCAGTCGTCATTTGTGTCCCGGTCTGTAATTTCTCTTTGAGTGTCCTGGTCATCATTTATATTCCTTGTGTCCCGGTCGTCATTTTCTCTTTGAGACGGAAGCCTGTTTTCATGTTGTTCTTGTGATTCCTCGGCACGCTTTCTGTTCTTACTTTCTCTATTAGCCGCAAGCCTTTTGGCATTAACTCTTTGAGCAGCTTCCTCGGCTGTTTATTCTGTCATTGTAGGATTTATACTGAAATTTCTCTTTGAATCGCCCCCTTATATACTTATAATTACGTCATATACAAAGCCTTATATACCTATAATGACGTCATATGCGGACAAACACACAACTTATTTTTATATATCTACTAGCTGTTGGGATGGCGCTTCGCGCCACCCCAACACCTAGTTGGTGAGGTCGCTTCGCACCCCCCCCCCGCGCGCGTAAGTCGTTACGCGCCATATTAGTTACGCGCCATTGTAGTTGTGTCCCTGTGTCCCACCTGGGAGTATAGATAGATATATATATGTTTTTAACTACGTAAAACTTGCGAATATACAACATTCTTCGCTGTCCCATTGTCTGTCCATATAAATAGATTGTCAGGTTTACCGACTCTTGAACATGCAACATGTAATTGTCCATGGGAAAACAATCCGTATTCAGATCAACCGTTGATGGCGTCCCCGTTGTAGTTATGTCCCTGCGTCCTGGTCGTTATTTATATTCCCTGTGACCCGGTCGTCATTTGTGCCCCGGTATCCCAGTCTGTAATTTCTCTTTGAGTGTCCCGGTCGTCATTTATATTCCATCTGTCCCAATCGTCATTTGTTACCTTTTTTATTTTTTTTTTATTTTTAGGTTTTTCTTTTTTTACGACGTCATCTGCATCGATGCCGGGCGAGGTGGAAACGCCTGATTCCCGCCACAAGTACAAGTACAAGTAAGTACATCTGCAAACCCTAAAACATACAAAAAACAAACATGCTTTAATTTTTTTCTTTTTTAGTTTTTTATGTTTTTTAATTTTGTAGCTTTTTTCTTTTTTACCTTTTTTTATTTTTTTTTGTTTTTTTTTCTTTTTAATTTTTAGTTTTTAATCTTTTTTTTCTTTTTTAGTTTTCTTTTTCTTCTTTATTTTTCAGACGTCATATGACAAACAAACACAAATAGTCTGGTTACGCGTTGCTCTGGTAATTCCTCGACACACCTTCTTTTTTTACTTTCTCTGTCAACTGCAAGTCTGGTTTCACGTTGCTCTGGTAGTTCCTTGACACGCATTTGTTGACGTAATTTGCACATTCCTAATCTGGCCCTTTCTCTTTGAACCGCAAGCCTGGTTTTGCTTTTTGGTAACATTCTATCTTTTTCAATGTTTTTCAATTTGTCAATGCTCATTCTAACATTGACATTTGGAAAAATCTTTACGTGCCAAGCATGCTAAAGCTCAACAATTTATAATAAACCTATAAATTTCAGGTATCTGTTTTATGGTTTTCGAATTACTTTAATCTATTGTCAAAATATATTGAAATATTTGTGCAATTCCCAGTTTTTTATTTTTAGTCTTTTAGTTTTTCATTTTTTCTTTTTTTAGATTTTTGATGTTTTTTCAGTTTTTCTGTTATTTTAGTTTTTATTTTTTATTTTTTTTTTTTAGTTTCTTCTTTTTTTTTAATTTGTATTATATTTTAGTTTTTTCTTCTTTATTAAGTTTTTTATATTTTTTTTAGTTTTTTTTTTAGGTTTTTTCTTTATTTAGTTTTTTTCTTTTTCTAATTTTTTCTTTTTTAGTTTTGTTCTTTTATTTAGCTTTTTTTATTTATATATATAGATATGATTTCTCTTCTTTTTTAATCTTTTCTTTTTGTAACGGTGTAACAGACAGTGTAACAGATATGTGTAACAGACATACAACTTATTTTTATATATATATAGTATTATATGTACAGTCTTATATTATCCTTGTTACACAACAACAAAAATATTAAATACCTTCCGACGGCGTACTGGACGATTCCTCACCTCTAAAGTGAAGGTTCGCAGGTTCGATTCAACGTGTCGGAAGGATAGAGGAATGCTTTCGGTTCTTCACATAAGTATATAGTTTGACTGTATGAATCTTTAATTTTCCTCTATTTTACGTCCAACGACAGCAGGAAATATAGTTGTAGGCTCCATTTGCAGGGGTGTTACGAATCCTACTAGTATATTTTTACATGTTAAATGTAAAACTATCGGATATGTCATTTCTTACATTTTTGAGTAGAATGACTTAATGCCTGACAATCCTCCAGACTCTCCAGGCAATCCAAGCATTGCTTAATGCCTGACAATCCTTAATGACTCTCCTCCATACAGAGTTTTCACTATCAGAGTTGACAAAAAGTTTTGTCAACTCTGATAGTGAAAAAACTATTTAAAACTATTTAAAGATTAAAAACTGGTAATTGCAAAAATATTTGAATATATTTTGACAATGGATTATAGCAATTCTAGTTACCTTATCTAAGAAACCCATTTTTATCAAAATTTAAGACGAGTACATTTTGAAATTCCTAACAGATAATGAACTGTTTTATTTTTTATTCAATTAAATAATAACCGAAAAATCCAACTTATAAATATACCTTAGTCTTTTCTATCTTGTGTTTCTTTAGTACATCAAAGCAGTAGGTTCACACTGCTTATGCAAAGTTAATGGTAGAACTTTACGATAAAAGATAATTTCTTAAAACACATTGGCCTGCCATAACATAAAGAAAGAAAACGATCAAAAATGCAAAAAACAAACGACAGCATTTGTTTATGCTTTTTCCTTGATCATATTATTTTGTTCACGCTGAAGAACAGAGGCTGTTGTTCTCTCAAAATATTCGCTTTCTGTGTTTTCTTCAGTATTTTCATTTGACCTTTAAAAACCCCATTTTTGATCGTTTTCTTTCTTTAGGTTAAGGATAAAATTGAACTCTTGTTCACTTCATGATAATTTTTTTTAGCCAAAAACCAGTTTTTTTGCCAAAATATCTTTTAAATAGACATTCAAAGGGTTTTATTTTAAATAACATGATTTCAGATAGATGGCACTGCCATTACATTCTGAAATGTTTTAAATTTCTACTTTTTTAGTGTCTAGCACTTGTTACCACCTTTTTTTTTAGTGTGACTCAATGCTGCAAAAGGTCAATAGGTTCATAGTAGGCTGTAATGTCGATATTTAGTTTTAAAGGTTTGTGAATCCTGTTCATTTTTCAACAAACCGGGCCTGGCTACTTATCAAGGGTGATTCTTTCCTCTTTATCAAGAGGGTTACTCTTATTAAGGGTAACAAGTTCTTCTACTTATTAAGGGTGATACTTTCGTGATGTTTGTGTCAAAGAATAGTAACATATGAAACTCTAAGAGAATCACTTATAAAATAAACCATTTACGTTTCTTGTTTCTTTCAGTTTCTGTTCTTGTCAAGTCTCTTCCAGTAAGTTTCTTGTTTAGAGTATATTTTTTTTGCAAAAATGGTGATATTGTCTAATATTTCCAAATATCACAGTTTTTAATGTTTAACTACACTTGCATCATGTAGATGCATATGTTGTATATGCAATATACCAACTTGGTACGGTGATTTAAGAATTAACGACGCTTCTTGACTACTAAGGTCCCTGCGTCGGCCCTGAAGTGCATTCCTGCAGCGTGATTCGATCTCTGGGTCCCGTATTACCCAGCTAAGGTCAAATCCACTGCGCCACCACAGGACACTTGGTATGGTGATTTATTAAATAGACATTATTAAAACCTTCTGCTGTATAATAATATATACAGCAGAAGATAGGAGTCGTCATAACAGTAAAAAAACAACGTTATACCAAGTGAATGCGTAAAGAAAAGAGAGGTTGCGCATAAACACATAGCTAATAATATATTGAAAGAATATCATAATAAGAATACAAATTAAATCAGAGCAACTAAAAATATATAAACCAACTTCAAAGTACCAAGGAAAGTGAAAAGGAAATATGATTATTTTAGATAGTTAAGTGGAAACTTACCCAACCATACAAGTACCTCAACCTAAAATTACCAAGTAAATGAAAACGGAAGCTGGTTATTTAAATTAGTTAAGCGGAAACTTACCCAACCATACAAGTACCTCAACCTAAAATTACCAAGTAAATGAAAACGGAAGCTGGTTATTTAAATTAGTTAAGCGGAAACTTACCCAACCATACAAGTACATCAACCTCAAATTAGCAAGTAAAGTGAAAACGGAAGCTGGTTATTTAAATTAGTTAAGCGGAAACTTACCCAACCATACAAGTACCTCAACCTCAAATTAGCAAGTAAGTGAAAACGGAAGATGGTTATTTAAATTAGTTAAGCGGAAACTTACCCAACCATACAAGTACCTCAACCTCAAATTAGCAAGTAAGTGAAAACGGAAGATGGTTATTTAAATTAGTTAAGCGGAAACTTACCCAACTATACAAGTACCTCAACCTCAAATTAGCAAGTAAAGTGAAAACGGAAGCTGGTTATTTAAATGAGTTAAGCGGAAACTTACCCAGCCGTACATATGTCTCAACCTCAAATTATCAAGGGCAGTAAAAATGGAAGCTTGTTATTTCAATTATTTTAGTGGATTTTCATCCAACCATACATATACCTCAACCTCAAATTATCAAGGACAGTGACAACAGAATCTCATTATGTAAATTGGTTAAGTGGAAACTTACTTAACCATACATGTACCTCAACCTCAAACTGTCAAAATCTGATTGTTGGAATTGGTTAATAGATAACTTACGCAGCCATACACGTACCTCAACCCAACCTCAAAACACCAAGGACAGCGAAAATGATAATTGATTATTTCATTTGGTTAAGTGGAAGCTTACCCAACTATACATGTCTTAAACCGAATAATGAATTTTTAATGAAAATAATCTCCGTATGCAGTTATACAGTCTTTGACAATAGCGGGTGCCAAGTTAAAAAAGAAGAAGAAAATATGGGGTGAAACTAAGCAAAAAAGTAAAATAAATAAAAAATAAAAACAAGCTGCACCAAAAATCTTAGGAAGCAAAATGCAGCTTATAGTAAAAACATAGTAGATTTAGCTGATAACTAACTGGTGAAGGCGTGCACATAGTCGTGTTTGAATTTCTCAATTCCGCAATCGACTAGTAGTTGTAATGGTTCTACTTCTCCAAAAACCGGGTTGCTCGATCCACGAAGACTTTTAATTAAGGCCTTACCCAATAAAGTCTTACCTATCGACGAAATCTGAAATGTAAATAAATAGATAAATATGTGCAGTCACAAACGGAAAACTCATTAACGGAAGGAATCTGACAATTTCTAGGGGGAGTGTGATGCTTAAAAAAGTCAGCTTGTTTAATCATTTTCATCATTTTACCAAATGATTATTTTAATAAAATATTTTGGCATTTTTTAATTATGAGTTTCGAGCTATTTTTCCTTGACTGTCCTTAATCCAGCGTGGAAGAACGGAAATAAAGGAGTTACATTTTGTTAAATACTGTCTTCTTATTTTAAATGAGCTAAATTTAAATGGTTAAACTTTAAATGAGCCCCAGGATGACATAGTAGAGATCTCGTTGAAATATGGCATTAAAAAGCATCTTAAATTCCTAAATAAAGATGAAAGTAAATGCCATCAGATGTGTGGCATTAGAAATGCCGTTAACATTTTCTCAGCTTTAGGTGATATGTCATAATTGTGTATTAAAATCAAGTTGTTTCAACGCCTATATCCCTAGATAGAACATACTGAATGGGTGTTCTCTTCGAACAGTTTTAAAAATAATAACATTAATAGTAAAAACAACGGGGTTGTCGCCAGAAACTGAAAACATAAATTTGAATGATTGAATAAATTATTTTAGGACAAACAAGTACAAATTCACATGGCTCAAACTGCAATTTTATTTAATAATAATAATAATAATAATAATAATAATAATATATTATTAAAAATAAGTTCAGACCTGCGTAAAATGCAATCATACTCTATAACCTCAAGTCTAATAATCCGGCTAAACAATATTTAAAAACACAAGGTTATTCCCTGTAACACTATGAGTAATAAAGAGCAAAAAAAAAAAAAAAATAGACAACGTGTTAATTCGGAATGTGAGGTCGGAGAAAAATACCAGAAACCTGAAGATCAGAAAGAGTCTTAAGACGGACTTCATGTATAAAGCATCCCTCCCCCAACCTCAATGGCTTATTTGAACTTTTGCAAGAGAAAGTGGTCAGGGAGCTTGCCTTGACTACATAGCCTAAAGCTTAATTCTATATTGTTAGATGGATAAACTTCAAAGAGTTTAAAAGCACGTAATACAACATACAATAACTTAACATTTATTGGTATGCATAACTTTGTCATGAATGGACCATCATTTTGTAAGACATCTATTGAGACAAAAAAACATATATTGTACCTCTGCCTTTTCAATATTTTTCAAAACTGAAGAAATATAAGAAATTTATTGATACGCGATTTTACTACAAATTCCGTCAGAGAAGATTAAGTGTTCATACAAAAATCGTATTTTTATCATGTCTCTGTGTCGAACTCAGACATTGTTTTTGCATTTGTAAAGCCATTTTGTTCAGTGTCCAAACTATACAAACAATAAAAAAAAAAAAAATCTCGTTATTTTGTGAGTCATAGATTTTTTGACCACCATAAAAGTGGCGTCGTAACAGATAGCTTCATTTATTAGTAAACACTTGTAAATACCTGTACTGCAATAGTAAAGATACTGGATGCAGTGAATATGTAAAAGTAAAACACCCAAGGCAAAAGGTGTCTTTTTTACTTTTTAACAGAGTTGGATAACTTCAAAGAGATGAAAAATATCTAACATAAAATAATATAACTGAACATTTATTGGCATGCATGACTCCCATTTTTTTAGACAAAAAGAAATGACCGTCATTAGTGCAAAATCTTTTAAGTTGTAAATATTTAAGTCGTAGCTTTGCCCTATCGCTTCAATATTTTTCACAGCAGATGGACCACAAAAAAGACACGTTATTATTACAGGTTTTAATCACAATAGATTAAGCGTGCATACGGAAATCATACTTCAATGCTTTTTTTCCGTCGAAACCTTATATTATTTTTAGCATACGTAAAGCTGTATTGTTTGCTGTCCAGTCTCTATGAAAGAAGGAAAAATAAAGCGTAATTGTGTGATGGATTTCTTATCCATTGCACAAGTGCCATTGCAAAAAGGTATCACTATTTTCGTCAGGCAGTCTCGTCGTTTTTGTCCGTCACAACAAAATGTTTCATTGTGCTTTTTTCTGTCATCAGACGAAGAAAAATTGTTTTTATCTGTCGTTGTTGACAGTATGAGTTTTTTCTTTCCTTTACGAAAGAAGTAATTTTTTTGTGTCATTACAAGAAACCCCACAATTTTTAAGTTCGTGTTGTCTTTCGAGATCAAAATAGTTCATCACCAAATAAGATTTCGTTTCTTCACAAGCCTACTTGACTTTATCTGTGTTTTTTAGTTCCAAAGCTATGTTACCACGACATATTTTGGGTTTTACACTGCTACATTTAGGACAACTTTAAAGACTTTATTTTGATTTAATGAAAGCCCACCAGGTACTATTTCGTCAAATGCTTTTAACCGTTTCTGAGTCAATTCATATACTGTGACTCTTTGCCCCTAACAACCCTAACTTACAAATATATCTGCTGAATATGGCTATCATGATACAATGGTAGCAATGGTAATTTAATGGTAAGCAGTACAGTAAACATTAAAATTCAAACAGTTTTGTTTATAATTGTGGTTTTATTTGCAGTTTCACAACATCCTTCGTTCTGGCAATGATAACTGTCTACAGCGATTATTTTTAGTCCAATTAACATTGTAAATGAGAGCAATTCAGAGAAAAGCAGTATGGGAAACATTTTAATTCTGTGAAGCTTTTAATTAATTTGTAGTTTTAATAATCACTTTTAATTTTGAATTTTATAATTTTGTGCTGGTTTTAATTGGCTATGGTTTGGAAAGACGGTCATCCGTATGACTCAGCAAGTTCAGCCAAAGTCGACTCAGCTCCAAATGGGTAGATGAAAAATTAGGAAAAAAAACATGGGAAGCGTTGGATAACTCCCCCCCCCCAGCCACGCATTACGCTCACAGCCGAAAGCAGAGAATCAGGAGGTTCTTACTTGCGCAACGCCGACTGTTGGTTAGCATAGGACAATGTTTTGATGTTTTTATTTAATTTGCACAAATATTTTTTAAATCAACATGTTATTATATTTTCAATATTTTCCTATGCTATTTTAGTTAAAATAGAGCAATGCTTACCGAAAAAAAAACAAAAAAACCGTGACTGTTTAATATCCGGTTTGAATCAGTTTTGGTTTTTCAACATCTCCTTGCAGGCAAACATTCAAAAAGAGCTGCTACTCAAGTTTGTGAGATTTTTCTCACAAGTTTGTGAGAAAAAGAGACTAAAAATATTTTGCATTGAATTTCTGTGCTGAATAACAAAAAATGTACTTTATAAAATACAAAAAACAAATCGTACCTAAGCATAAGTACTAAAAATTTGTACATACGCACACCGAAATAAGCACAATAAAGTAAAAATAAAACCTGAACCTAATCAATAAACATGTGAACAAAAAAAGAACTAAAAACAAAAAACAACAAAGACGCTATTACAGACATAACCAATTTCGTCGTCAAATGAGTGATATTTGTCAACACGGGTGATGTTCGTCAAAATAAACAAAAGTTGAAAGGGGAATTCTACAAAAATACTATGGTACTTCGAGGACAATAGCTGCAATGGTGTGAATTTGAAAGGGGGAGGATATCATTCATATAAGGAAAATAACTTAAAGAAAAGTAAACTTACAAGGCATAACTTTCCTTCTCGGCCTGCAGCAAGAACATAATCAAGACCAGCTTTTAGATCCTCGTAGTTGGAACAATCTGAAAAATAAATAAATAAGCAGAAACTATTTCTTCATTTAAACACTGTTAATTTACGGTTATGCTTTTTTAATATGAGTGGCCAAAACTGTTAGCTAACATCTTCTTTCATGGGCCAAGATACGCAACTTATGTTCGCAATCATTTCCTTCCCTTCTACGTTTTAATGTCCTTTTTACCTTTTTTGGATATTTTATTAAATTTTACTTTTTTTTTTATCTTTAACATGTTTAGACCCGTTTTTATATTCATACTTTACACTTTAAAGAAAGAAAACGATCAAAAATGGGGATCTTAAAGGCCAAATGAAAATACTGAAGAAAGCACAGAAAGCGAATATTTCGGGAGAACAAACGCCTCTCTTCTTCAGCGCGAAAAAAAGAATATGATCAACGACACTTTTTGGTTGTTTTCTTTCTTTATGGTTTGGCAGGCGAATGTAGTTTAAGAAATTATCTTTACTTTACTTTTGTGATAAAATGACTGCTTTAAATAATGGTTAATAAATAATTTTTACCATATATTGTAAGTTTGAAGTACATCGTTGTTTTTTAAGCTTTACTAGATATTTTCAACCTGTTTTTTATCGGGCTCGAAATTCAAACTTGGTTCTTCGGGCTTCTGATAGCAATTTTTGAAACAAGTATCTCTTCTTATCTCTCAGATTAAAAGTCAGTTCTTTTCAATAGAATAAGTATGATTAAATAGACAAAATTCGAACTTTCACATCAGATACATATTAATATTATGTAACGTTAGAAAAACCTATTTCAGCCATATAAAAATCTTTGTAACATGAACTATTGTCGATGTTTGTGAGTTGAGATGTAATTTAAATCTTTCTCGAGTCTCGGTACAGATTTCTTTTTTATTGCCTGTAGAGGCGTTACCCGTATTTTGTATATATATACCCGTTTTCCTCCCCTTCTATATTTTAAATGTCCTTTTTATCTTTCTTGAAGATTTTATTGAGTTCTATTTTCTTTTATCTCTTTACATGTTAGAACCAATTTTTTAATTTATGCTTTATGTTTTTGATAAAATGATTGCTTTAAATAATGGTTAATGAATAATTTTTACCGTCTTTCGTGAGTTTTAACTATATCGTTTTTTTTAACCTTTACTAGATATTATCACTAGAATATTTGTTTATCGGGGCAGGGGCTCATGATAGCGATTTTTTAAAACAAATATCTCATCTTACCTCTCAGATTAAAACTAAGTACTTTTCAATACAATAAGTAAGATTAAATAGAAAATAATTCGAACTATCATAGCAGATACAAATCGATAGTAAGAGTTCGAGAATAACTGTTAAACAGTAAGCAAAGTTTCAATACCAATTAAGTACAAGTACGCGTCAAGGTTTGGTTAAGAGACTCAGGTGACGCACAAGTAAGCTACTGTCTCTGATATGACATAGGACAGACATAAAATTATCACCACTCATAAACAATTTCTCAGAAAAAAACATCCAATATATTTTTCTTTTCTGTCTTTAGCAGCACCTTCTGCATCTGAATTGACTTCTGCACCGTCTGCACCTGTACGTTACTGCCCCTGATATGAAACAGACATAAAATTATCACCACTCTTAAACTATTCCTCAGAAAAACATTCAAAATATTTTTCTCTTCTTTCCTTAGCAGCACCATCTACACCTGAATTGACTTCTGCACCGTCTGCACCTGTAAGTTACTGCCTCTGATACCTCCATGTTAACCCCTTCTTGGATCCTTCAACTCTCAATAATTTCATATGTGCCTAAGATGAATGAAAACATGTAAATTAGTACTTCCTCCACTTTCATTTGCTTGTGATGAACAGAAGCCAATTGATTCTGATTGTAAAAGTATAACAAGGACATACTTGTTTAAACTACATTCTGTATAACCACAAAGGATTGGCTAGGGGTTATGGACATTTACCAGTAAGGTGGGGCTCTAAAATGAAAAAATATTACTGTATGAATACTAACCAAGCATTACATTCCAAAAAGAATCAACGATATCTAGGTTTTTCCGATCAGAAGTAAATCCAATAATATCATTACCAGAAGGCTGGTCAAGTCTTTCTTCTTCTTCTGAAAAGAGATTTAAGAGGATTTTATTAGACAGTTCCCTGAATTAAGAAGGAAAGTTTACTTTATCTATATTTTAAACAATAGTCACCGGAAGCCGGATAATACTTTTGGATAAGATTTCATATAATTTTTAGTGACATTTTAAAAAATGGGACCCTTACTGGGAGCGTCCCAATTTTAAAACTGAGTAGCATGGGAAGGGTATTTCAATGGGTAGATTACTTTTAGGTAGATTGACTTTGTTTTCAGCAACAACAAAAAAGCAAAAACTAATTTATAGAACAATAAATTAGATATAGCACTTTAAAAAAAACAAGAGGGTAATTGACCACACATCACAAGATATTAAAATTTAACCGATTACAAGCATACATATAATTTTACTGGTTACATATTATACGCATACAAAAAGCCGATTAGAGATGAAACAGTTTTTATTAGCTATTACCTATAAAAACAGAAAAATCCTTAATTACTCAGCGCTCTCTTTGAAAGAAAAAATCGTCATTTTAAAAATTAGTTTTTACATTTATTAATGTTGACCCACTTGCATAACATTTACTAGCTACCTACATAACATTTATGCCATTTTTGCAAGAGCCTATGAAATTTGACTCCGGCTTATCAACTCTGACTTATCCAAAAAATACAACCTCTAACTTCTGAGGTTTCATAAAGTACTAGCTCCCTATAGTATCACCAGAGGTCTCAAAAATGACAATTCCAAAACTCAGATTTCCACCCCACCTTATTGTCACCAAGTTATTGTGTTAATGAATCACAAGTTTTAGAAATTCTATTTCTTTTTGTATATAAATAAACAATAATTTAGCTAGGATATTTAATGTTCGTTGTAACTGTATGTAAGCATAATTTATTACCCACAAAAAGAAAAGACAATAATGTGGAGCAAAAGGAAAAAGAAATGAAAAGAAAAGGAAACGAAAAACAACAACAAAATACTTGAAATACAAGCCAAAAAATTGAACAGCCAACTTTAGGAGCGAAAAGAGGCAAAAGAGAGCCATAAACAGAAATACAATTCAAACTTCTCACACATAAAGCTTAAGTAAGACCATTTATTTATATCTAACTATGACCGATCAAAATTGACAATGTACTTATTTTTGCAAATATCGACGAAGACGAATCCTGGTTAAACTTCGCTGAGGTAAGGATGCAGGGACTGTTTTGAAAAATATTTCATTTTAGTTGTATTAATTTTATCCTGTTGTAAGTTTTTTCTTCTTATATATTTATGCCTTGCTGAGGACGGCCCTTGGACACAGGGCTGACATATTCATTTTAATTTGTTTCCCACTGTCTTGCGAAAAGATTTCCCTATTGTTCTTCTTGTTTTTAGTACTTATTTTTTGTTTTTATCGCAGCTGTTTACTCTACCCTAAGAGAACTGTTGCCGCCCTATAACACTAAATTGCACTTAAACGTTTCATGTGCTGTTACAAATTATTTACTTATCGATATTCACCTTAGACCCTAGTTCCTATGGCGATTCCAGTGGTGCGATGACTGTCAGTGAGCAGCTTCCAATGTTCCTCCAAGTGGGCCGCTGCGAAGATTCTTCCACTCTATTACGAGACTCGTCTATGCTTCTCTCATGTTCTTACGTTCCACGGAGTGTCTTCTTTGGTCTTTTTCAGCAACAGGTGCTTTCCAATTACCAGTGGAGAAGCATCTTTGGAAGTTTATTATCTGGCATTCAGGGGGTATATCCGAAATTTCACAATCTTCGTTGTCTCACAACGGAGGCGATGTTTAGGTGGCTTCGACGGGTACGAATTTACTTATTTTGACACGGATTCAGCGAATATAATTATTCTCAAGGGCGGTAAGGCGTTTCTACTGTGCTGCAGTCAAATTTAAGCATTCCATAAAATAGCTCAGAACAGACAAAGTATTACTTCGAAACAACTGACTTCAGGTTTATGCAAAAATACTGTGGATTTCCAGACTAGTAGAAGTCTCCAAAATCTTACGTAGGCAGGGTTATTCTGCTGCATATTTTTTTTTATAGTCACACTGGAAGTTACTGTACTTCTTAAGTAGTATGAAGTCTGACCGTGTTCGATGTTTTCGCCCCCTAGTTGGATTAATGGGAGCGTACTGCTTTTGACATTGGTTTAGTCTTTGGGGCGTTAATGTGAAACCCAAAATGTTTAGCTTCTTTCACAAGTTTGTTCAGGAATTCCTGAAGCGTTGTCGGCTCCTACTAGGCCAAAATCATTGGCAAAGCCAGCATCTTGAAGAGCCTTTCCTGTAATTCAATTCAATGTCCATTCAGCTGCCTTCATGTTTCATCTCCAAATAGGATACAGTAGTGAAGAGGAAACAGCCTTGGTTGACACCGATTTCCATCTACAAATAGAATAGAACATAGCCTTGGTTGACACCAGTTTTCACCTACAAATAGGATAGGACACAGCCTTGGTTGGCACCAGTCACCACTTTGAATTATTGTGTTCCCATAGGAGGTTTAACACAGCATTCCGTCTCTTCATACCTGGCAATTACGCTGGTAACTGGTAACTACAGGAAGAATTAGCCTTTCAGGAATGTCGTGAAACAATAAGACCCTCCACAGGATTTGATGATGAACTGAATCAAACGCTTTCTTGAAGTCCACTAAAGTGCATACAAGCGTTGTCTTCATTCATTAGATTCTTGCAGCATCGTGCGTAGTATAGATAAACCAGAAACCGTTTATCTTTGACCATAAACCATAAACCGTGCGTAGTAAAGCCGTTGCAGGAGCGTTTTGGTCAACATGCTTGTTGTTCGGCAAGCAACTGGGGATCATGGGCAGTTTAGATTCTTCCTAGCATTATAGTCAAAAAGAGCATCGCCAAGATCAAAAGAATATTGATACTTCTGCAGTTTCTAAATTCCTTTATATATCTTTCCTTGAAGAGTTGGACTCCCTCTAAATGTTCAGCCTTCTGTCTGTTTCTGTTCTCCATTCTTAAGGGAAACTTTAAGCCCGCCACAGGAGCGAAAAGCAGGATAGCTAATGTTCTTTGCAGGCTAATTTTCACTTAAAAAATCCCTTATTGCTAAAGATGGTGGATCGTCATTTTTCAAAATCAGATTTTTACTATAGTCATTCCAATGGTGCAGTGTTTATTTCGAACTGACACGATTCAATGGACCTTCTGGTTTTTGTCTGAAATTCACACAAAATTTGAATCTGAGGATGATTTATTTTAGGACGGAAAACATTTCCAAGAAAAATTCCCAAAGAAACTGGAAAACACGATGAAAAAAGATTACAATTATAACTCTTTAAAGTGACAGCATGCGTATATAGTTTGCGGATATCTACTCAAAATTTAAAAATACACACATTGGTACAGTGTGTTTTCATAGGGGAAAAGAGACAAAAATAAGGGGACAGAGAGAGAGAGAAAGAGATAGATATAGAAAGAGAGAGAGTGAGAGAAAGAGAGAGAGAGAGAGAGAGAGAGAGAGAGAGAGAGAGAGAGAGAGAGAGAGAGAAAAAAAAAGAGAAAGAGAGGAATATGACTGGAAAACATAAAAAGTCTAAAGATATAAAGTCTATAATAATTGCATAGGCCTACATAAAACCTTAACAAGTTTTCCTCAGATATAACTTACGAAAATTTAGTAAATTTTCCGTTTTCTCCCCAATGAGTGACTTCAACTGTTCTTCAGGGCATTTCTTATTTCCAGTCGAAACCCACTTCAACTCACCAGTTGAGAACGCCTCAATCAAACTACCCAAGTGCTTCAACTGACTCCATAGACGAGATCCCGCTGAGCCCGGGTCTTCTGGATGAATAGTTGCTTTCTAAAACCATAAAAAAATGAACTAATGTGAGAATAAAAAATTTCTATTTGGCTTAACACTCCTTGATTAGCACTTAAATGTATCCCACAACAAATCTATGTCTATTAATGAAGTCTGAGAAATCTTAGAATGTAGACAACTATAGTCTGTATTGACATTTTTGCGACTTTTTTGGATATTTTTTTTCAATTATATCATAGCCAAAAGAAGGCAAAATTGGTTCTTTTCCTTTTCCAGAAAACTGAGAATTTTAAATCAGGAGGTTTAAATCAAGGAGGAGGAATAATAAGAAATATCGACGTCATATTTGCGTAAATTATGCCATGATTAAGAAAAAATAAATGTAATTAAATCTGATTATAAATAAATACTACTAGCAAACATACCTACATAGAACTGATAGAGGAAAATACTCTCTACAGACTGGTTTAAACGACTCCACCCCTCTGGTCGAACTAAAGAAAGTGGCCTAAACATTCCCTTCTCCAGCTGTCGAAGGGTGGAACCTGAGTGTATCTGAATTTGTGAAGATTTACTTAGCTCATGTAACTGCAGTATTTGCTTAGTCAAATAATGAACAATAATTTAAAAATTAATTTAGTTAATAAGTATTGCTCGTAAAACTGCTGAGGTAAAACAAAGACGGCGCAACAGTACACACAATGGAGAAAAATTAGGGTAAAAATGGTGTTCCCCCGTACACCCCGAAAAATCCTGAATGAATATGCTAAGACAAGCCCATCTGTAGATATTTATAGATATTAAATCATGATCAAAACATACAAAACTGGGATTTGTTTGGCTTGAATCGGGATACTTGTCTCAAAAAATAAATTTTAAAGTCGTTCAGAAAATAAAAATATATAAACGAAATCTTAAAAATAATCAGATTTATTAAGAATCCTTACAACATGCCTAACAGTTTTGTGCTGTCAAGAACGTACAGTCTTCAGTTCAATGTCAAAGTAAACTGAATCATAATGCCACTTTAGAAAAGGCAGTTTCTTGAAATAACGCGAATTGCCCTCAGCAGGTACAAGGTACAATAGAAAATCAAAAGCTCGAAAGGACTTATTTGTTACAATTGACATTTTGGACACTTTGTGGACTCATTGCACATCAAACTGTGTAAAATTGTGGATTCGGCACTTCAAAACACAAAAACGAAAAGCACACTAGCACAAAAGGGGACAAAAGCTGCACATCATGATTTTGTCTCATTATTAATTACAAAAAAAGCTGTACACAGAAAAGTGTTTTCAGAAAAGTGAAAGGCCATTTCGGTTGCAACTCGTTGTGATGCTCATTATCACATATCTTCTAAGGACGAACTTCGTCGCGCTATTTTTTCATGCATCATTGACTCAGACATTTTGTCCATGCCTTTTGCTTTAGCTCTTCGGATTCATTAATCTTGTCTAATCTTGCAGGAAGTCACAGATACCAAAAAAAAAATTCATTCCAACTTTCACTTCAAATTGTTTTAGCTTCAATTATACTGTTGCATAATTCAGTAACAACCAGGCGTGTTCCATAGCACATATCTGTAAACTATCCACATTACGCTTTAGCATGGTTATCGTGTTATTGTATTTGGCAAAGTTTAAGCTAGCGGCTGGACCCTACTTTTGTCTTCTGTGTGGATTTGTAAATGAGAATTTATTTCATTAGCATCCGAGTGTGAAGAGCTGTATGAGTTGTGAAATGAATGTCTTGTACGAGTGTTTGGGAGTGAATGCTGTTAATTGAGCTGAGAGGAACGTCGGTTGAAATGCTGGACAACGGTGTTTCTTTTTTGCGTTTTTTTTTACTTATACTATTTAAAGTTACATTTTGTTCCTAGGTTTTCTTTTTTAGGCTGTATTTTGTGTTGCTATGGTCCGCAGGCTTTTTGCAATAACTCTTATCTTATCTATTGTTCTGCAGTTTCAAGTCTTGGTGGCGCAAATCAACATTTTCAATTGAATTAAAAGATTCGGGCATAAATTTAATTTCTCCTTCTTATTTGTCCTTCACAGAATCATAACATTTATAAGATTTGTATTCTCCTGTAAGGTGATCGACGATCTCAGCTCTTAATTTTACTCACCTTTTTAACGGTGCTAAAATAACACATTCCTTAATTTCATTGTAATTTTGATCACTTTGCGAGCTTCCTGTTTGATTGATGACGCTCATTGTCGCATATCTTGTAACTGTGTATTATTTTTGTTTGCGATTCCTCCTGATTCTTTTTTTTCCTTGTCTTCTAGCCGCAGATTTCATTATGCATCATTTTTGTTTTTGATTTCATTTGTGGTTCGTTTTGATGCTTCGTTTGATGCGTCGTCACATATCTCCTAGCCATAGATTTCTTTGTACTTCATTTTCGGTCATCATTACTTCAAAAATTTTCACCACGCATTTTGCTTTGGCTGCTCGGTATCAGTCGTTATCCTGCACATCGTTTTGACCTAGATGCCAAAAACGATACGATCACCCTTGAGAAAAAATGATGTAAGTTGCTCTTTAAATGCATATGAATGTGATGCCAAAATTCGTTTCCAGAATTAATTACACTAATGATGACTGACAGTAATAGCACATCCAGCCAGGCCTCCTAAACTGTATTATGCAGGGTAATTTCGGCCTGATTCAGATTGAAACCAGTCTTGATATAAATCTGTCCAAGTGTGAATAGATTATTTTTAATAAATTATTATTAAATAATTTAATAATAAATTATTAATTATTAATTATTCCCACTATCCGCTGGGTTTTCTACTCCTCTGCTTTTTTTAATACTTAAAAATTGAAGCAGTTTGGCATTACTTTTCAAAATGATCGTTCTTTGACAGATTCTAATCTTATTAGTAATGCAATACGTAGTGTAACAGTTACTATGCTATGCGTCACACTATCTTAGGTTTCTTTTCTCTCTTTCTTCTTTTATTCTTATTTTAAAGCTTTCCAGAATCAAGGACTTAAATGTCTACTTACAATGCATTTCAAATGTTTTATTTTTTGTACATCTGCCGCGTCCAGGAACTCCCGTCTTTCGATTACTGAGGAGAGTCCTCCAGCTGTTGTAATCTAGCAAATAAGCATTGTTAGATTTAACGATTACATATACTCGCTAATGCCTCATAGTTTCAAATTCCAAAGTACTAAGATAAAGGTTGCACCTTTTCTGAAACAGAATCATACAAGGATTTTTAATCTGTACGACTAAAAGAGTAAAGCAAGCCCATGGTTTCCTGACATCCCCCTTCCTTGTCAGCTCTAATTTTCTGGCAGAAATAGAGGATGGGCCCAGCTTAACTATTAATAGAGGGATGTAACGAACTTTCCTAAAACCTTCCTTTTTTTAAAAGCCATATGCACAATCGTCAATCAATTATTACTACTTTGTCACCACCAAATTTCGACAAGAGCTAAGAGCTCATATGGGAACGAGGTCGGAAGAGCCAAGAGCTCATATGGCATGAGCTCTAGCAAAATTCTAAGAGTCAAGAGATTGATTTAAAATAAAAATCGGAGGCCTAATGCCGGTCAGAATTTAAAATAAGAGCTCGGAGACACAAGGTCCTTCTACATATCAAAACTCATTACGATCCGATTACCCACTCAAAAGGAATTTTTCATCTCCTTTCAGCCCCCCCCAGATGGTCGAATCGGGGAAAACAGCTTGATCAAGTCAATTTGTTCAGGTCCCTGACACACCTACCAATTTTCATCGTCCTAGCATATCCAGAAGCACCAAACTCGCCCAAACACTAGAACCCCCCCCCAAACTCATCCAAAGAGAGCAGATCAGGCCCGTGTTATGTCAGTCACGTATCTTGCACTTGTGCTTATTCTTCCCACCAAGTTCCATCCTGATTTTTCCACTCTAAGCCTTTTCCAAGATTTCCGGTTTCCCCCTACAACTCCCCCCAATGACACTGGATTTGGTCGGGATTTAAAATAAGATATCTGAGTTACGAAGTACTTCTAAATATGAAATTCCGTTAAGATCCGATTACTCCTTTGTAAGTTAAAAATACCTCATTTTTTCTAGTTTTTCAGAATTAAAACTCCCCCCAACACCCTCAAAGAGAGCGGATCCGTTCCGGATATGTCAATCACGTGCCTAGGACTTGTGCTTAGTTTTTCCACAAAGTTTCATCCCGATCCCGCCGCTCTAAGCGGTTTCCAAGATTTTAGGTTTTCCTCTAACTCCACCCAAAGTCACCGGATCTGGTCGGGATTTAAAATAAGAGCTCTGAGACACAATATCCTTCTAAATATCAAATTACATTAAGATCCGATCACCTTTTTCAAATTAACCACCCCCCCCCCCAGATGATCGAATCGGGGAAACGACTATTTCTAACTTAATATGGTCTGGTCCCTAATACGCCTGCCAAATTTCATCTTCCTACCTTATCTGGAAGTGCCTAAACTAGCAAAACCGGGACCGACAGACCAACAGAATTTGCGATCGCTATATGTCACTTGGTTAATACCAAGTGCCATAAAAACTCATTTACCATACTATCAGATCTTGAGGCCGTATTATCTTCAATCCTTGTCATACCGCATTTGCTTCTCCGCAAAATTCTTTACGGCCCCAGAACTAGGGGCCGTATTATTTTCAATCCTTGTGCCACATTTGCTTCCCATTACAAAATTCTTTACTGACCCAGAACTAGGGGACGTATTATTTTTAATTCTTGTCGTGTCACATTTGCTTCTCCTCACAAAATTCTTTACGGCCCCAGAACTTGGGGCCATATTATTTTCAATCCTTGTCGTGCCATATTTGCTTCTCCTTGCAAAATTCTTCTTACTTGACTTCCAAATTATTTTCAATAGTCTCTGTTTGTCAAGCTTTGTCGGGCTTTGATACGTTCAAAAAATGTTCTGTCCATCCCTACTTATCACTAATTAAGACCCCTGTTCTTCTCTAAATAAAAAGCAAAATAAACATTTCATTCCCGATGCAGTGAAAAAAAAAGACAATAGCTCCAAAAACATTGATGAAAATGACAGAGTGGGAGTTGTGGAGACGACAGAACTTTTGATATAAAATATAATTCCTTTCTTTTCTGCACTTAAGTCCACTTTTTACGTTTATCCAGGTGAATCTATATATAGAAAAAAGCCCTTTTTTCGCTTTTTTTCCATGGACAGATCTAAAGAGAAATTATGAGTGTATACATGTGTTCAGGTGTGATTGATCATCTGGTTAAATCAATGAAATGCTACTGTTGTACGCAGTGAAATTTTTTTAATGGGGCACTTTGCTACAAAACCTACAATATTTTCGTCCTCTTAGATGGAACACTAGAATTTGGCAATGTTACCATTTGGTGGACTCACCAAATTGAGTCGGTGCTCAGGCTACAATAGCCCTTGTTTCAAAGTGCATAGACAAACGCATTAGCTTTCAAACGGGCTCTTTAACAGCTTTCTACATCTACTAATGAAGAAAAACACATGAGTGATGAATAGGGGGGAAATGGTTTTCATGTATTTTCAGAAAGGGTGGCTATAGCCTCCGGTTAAGGACTTTTGGGTATATGAGTTTCAATGGTGTACTTTTCAATCCATCACCGTTTTCAAGGGTTGTCAAGCCAAATTATCATAAACACCTTTTGCCAATTTTGGCTGTTTGCCTGCGAAAAGATGTTTTAAGATTTTAGTATTTATAACAGCTGTACACATTAATAGTTCCCTGTTAAACCTTTTTTTGTGCATAACTGCTTAATTTAGATTGCAGTCAATATTATAGATGACTATAAAGTTGAAAAAAATACTTATCTTTGTACTTTTCACACTCCCAAAAGTTATCCAGGCTCCAAATCCCTTCCTTCCAATTTCATAGGAGGGACACGGATCTAGTTAATACTTATAAAATTAGAACGAAGATTGATGATGTTCAGCCGGATTAATGTTTTTTAAATTTAATCATTATCCAGGAGAACAAAACCTTTTGTTTTATTTTTTGGATAGTTTCGTTTTGAAGCAAGCACTAGCAAATCAATCAATCGTATCATAAAACAAGAACTAAGAGCTCATATGGCACTTGTGACGAGGCAAGAAGAGCTAAGAGCCAAGAGATCATATGGTATGAGCTCTAACAAAATTCTATGAATCAATAGATTGATTTAAAAAGGAAAATAAGAGGCTTAATACCAGTCAGGATTTAAAATAACAGCTCTGAGTCACGATGTCCTTCTAAATATCAAAATTCATTAAGATCCGATCACCCACTCGTAAGTTATATATTTCTAAAGTCTTTTTAACTTTTCCTCTCCCTTTAGCCCCCCAGATGGTCGAATCTAGGAAAACGACTTTATCAAGTCAAATTGTGCAGCTCCCTGACACGTCTACCAATTTTCATCGTCCTAGCACGTCCAGAAGCACCAAACTCGCCAAATCACTGAAATCCTCCCCCCAACTCCCCCAAAGAGAGCGAATCCAGTACAATTCTGTCAATCATGTATCAAGGACATTTGTTTATTCTTTCCACCAAGCTTCATCCCGATTCCTCCACTCCAAGTGTTTTCCAATATTTCCCCCTCCCACTCCCCCCAATGTCAAAAGATCTGGTCGGGATTTGAAATAAGAGCTCTGAGATATGAATTCTTTCTAAAAATCAAATTTCATTAAGATCCGATCATCTATTCGTAAGATAAAAAATACCCCAATTTTCACGTTTTCCAAAAATTCAGGTTTCCCCCTCCAACTCTCCCCAGTGTCACAGGATCTGGTCGGAATTTAAAATTAGAACTTTAAAGCACAAGATCCTTCTAAATATCAAATTTCATTAAGATCTGGTCACCCTTTCGTAAGTTATAAATACCTCAATTTTCAAAATTACCCCTCCCCCCCCCAAATTCCACCAAAGAGAGCAGATCCGGTCCGGTTATGTCAGTCACGTATCTTAGACAGGTTTCTATTCTTTCCATCCAGTTTCATCCTGATCTCACCGCTTTAAGTATTTTCTAAGATTTCCGGTCCCCCCCCCCAATTACGCTTGATCCGGTTAAGATTTAAAATAAGAGATCTGAGTTACGAGGTCCTTCTAAATATGAAGTTTCATGAAGATCCGATCACTCCTTCGTAAGTTAAAAATACGTCATTTTTTCTTATTTTTCAGAATTACCCCCCCCCCAATAGAGCGGATCCGTTCCAATTATGAAAATCACGTATCTAAGACTTCTGATTATTTTCCTCACCATGTTTCATCCTGATCCCTCCAATCTAACCGTTTTCCTTGATTTTAGGTTCCCCCACCCCAAACTTCCCCCAATGTCACCAGATCGGTGAGGATTTAAAATAATTGCTTTGAGACACGATATCCTTCTAAACATCAAATTTCATTGAGATCCGATCACCCATTCGTAAGTTAAAAATACCTCATTTTTTCTAATTTTTCAGAATTAACCCCTCCCCCAACTACCCCAAAGAGAGCGGATCCATTCCGTTTATGTCAATTTATGTCATGTATCCAGGACTTGTGCTTATTTTCCCACCAAGTTTCATCCCGATCCCTCCACTCTAAGTGTTTTCCAAGTTTTAGGTTTCCCCCTCCCAACTCCCCCCAATGTCACCAGATCTGGTCGGGTTTAAAATAAGAGCTCTGAGAAACATTATCATTCCAAACATCAAATTTCATTAAGATCCCATCACCCGCTCATAAGTTAAAAATACTTCATTTTTTCTATTTTTTACGAATTAACCGGGCCCCCACTCCCCCCCCCCAGATGGTCAAATTGGGAAACCGACTATTTCTAATTTAAGCTGGTCATGTCCCTGATACGCTTGCCAAATTTCATCGTCCTAGCTTACCTGGAAGTGCCTAAAGTAGCAAAACCGGGACCGACAGACAGACCGACAGAATTGGCGATTGCTATATGTCACTTGATTAATGCCAAGTGCCATAAAAAGGTCACAAATCACTTTGAAATTGAACTACCTTAACTAAAATTCACCTGAAAAGAATTTACAGCTTCTTGAGATAAGCCTTTTCCCCTTAGAAAAGCACACTTAGTACCAGTGTGTGGATGTAAATACCTACAAATTTACAATATATTGTTAGAAATCTTTTAGAGATATTTCATTCAAGTTGAACACTTCTATGGTCATATAGGTTAGATAAGTCAGATCGAAAAGTTAAAAAACAATGAAGTAAATAAGAATAAGTAATAAGAAATAAGAATAAACTACGTTACCACTTTTACTTTCTCTGTACCAATTGGAGGATGCTCTAGAGTTATTTTTGGGTTTGACCAATCACATTCGATAATCAAAGAGTTTTCACTATTTGCTTCCATATCCTTGGAGGAATGAAGTAAGTACCGGGCCCATGCACGAATTTTGCACTGGAAATAATATAAACAGAAAAATACGTAATTAGCAAAAGAGCCATTCAGAAGCCAAATAGTGCCAAAGGAGTAACTGGCTCTTCACTTATTAAAAAAAGGATTAACACTTTAAAAGCTACTGTCTACCAGCAGCACAAAAATAAGGATTAACACCAATGGAAGCACACCAAAATTTCCATGATCGAATAGCAGTCTATGTTTTAGAACTCAATTTACACAAGTCTATTCTATAGTAATGGCTAAAACAGCAGCTCTAAATGGGTACCTGGAGAAATATGGGGAAGGTAAGCAGGAAGGGTGTGCAAAAGCATAGGATGGCTGCTCCCCCCCATTGCACTTCCTGAATGAAGGGCCTCGAAACGGAGATTAGCACTGCCCGTTTGGACTTTAATGGTCTAGTCCCATTTTCTTTACCTTTTTACCTTAAACTATCAGCAGCTGCACTTAGTAAGTAGCCCAAAGTAGAAAAAATTCAAAAGCCAGATTATTCAAGAAACTTTCAAGTTAAAAAGATTTCTCATATAACACTATCTCGAAAATAGTAATTTTTGTATTTGAGTCAACTAAACAATAAGTTGTAATTACGACAAGAAATTTTTTGAAATACTGGAAAAACGAGCCAGAAACCCATCAAAATGATGTCCATTTGGAGTATAAAGCAGACAATTGGAGTTGCTTCTGCTTAAAACCCCAAAGAAATGATGTCCAGATGGACAAAAAAAAAAACGCACAGAATTGGAATTGCTGTGCTGAAAACCCTCTACTACAGGTTTACATTCCCTCATCTAGAACAAAAATGAAAATCAGGTTTTCCTCTTTTACACTAAGGAAAACTCTCTACATTCTCTCATATAAATTTCTACCAGCCACGGTGCATTAAAATAAAGATCAATCGCGAATCTTATTTTCAAAATGCTTGTGCAGTTTGTTGTAAAGGCTTTGTCAAATTGACCTTCCGATGATTCAGATGTGACGGAAAAGTTTCATACCTTAAAATATTCTAAATATATCACAGAATTATTCCCTTTTATTTTATAAGAATTTTAATTTCAAAAGGCTTTTCCATAAAATAATCAAACCGAACCAAAAAACTAAACATTAAACCTACATTAAACCGAAAATAAGAAGAAATAAAGTCAAATAGTTTTCCAAGCTTAAATCAACCCTAGATCACCATCAATAAATAAATGAAACCCAGAAAGAATAAAATTTAGAATAAATAACTGAGTCAAACTCAAAACAAACTGAACCTAATATGAGTAAGGCTACCTCTCCTTCTGAAGACTAGAACATAATTTACATTTGTCTTTATTTCGACCTATACGTTTCTATTTTTCATAATATTAAAAAAAAAAACGCGTCATAACCAAGATTACGAAAAAAAAAAAATAAGAATGTGGATTTACTGTTTAATGCAGACTGATACCATTCCTTAAACTCTTGACAATTTTGGATTTGTTAAAGTTAAAAAAAGTGAAAACGTTTAAAATATATTTTGTTTTCAGTAAAGTCCAAATTATGTTCTAATCTGCAGATGGTATGGGGGCGTCAGCCCTACCCACCTTAGTTCTGAGTCATTATCACTTCATGATTGTTACATTTCCCCTTTTTAAGAATTATACTGTATTAAAAGAAGGTAAACAGGAACAATCTTATTTGTGGAAAAATATGTCAATAAAACCAAATTAAAATAAAATTATAGCCTATAACGACGGAGGGCAGAGCATGGTATATTACAAAATAAGCTAATGGAAAGCAGTATCAAGTACCGTAAAGATCGTTGGAAAGGTTAACCCAATCAAATAAGAAAACTAAAGATAAAAGGCAATAGAAAAAAGCAGGGAGGGGAACACCACAATACTATTATAATGTAATCGGTGCTAGTGACAATCCAGCCCCCCATGTACTTTTTTGCTGTATGGCCCTGAAAGGAGTTACAACACCATCATGGGTCAAACCTCATCGATCCTAATAAAGAGCATTTCAGCTAAATAAAAACGTTGTTTATTGTTTCAGCTAAGACAAAGTCAAAGGTGTTTTCTTGTGTGTGATATGTTCTTCATAAACATTCATTTTTACAACGCTTTGTCAGTCATATTCAAGTTTTAGATTTAATTGCCTATTTGATCATCGGTTATGAATGATCTAGAGATTTAATCACATATTTAGATGTCAAATTGTCATTCAATTCCAGATTCTTTTTTATTCAATTGCCTTTTCACCGTTACATCAAAACGGTCTTCTTTTATTCTAATGATTGTTGTTACGGTTTGTTTTGATTTATTTAGGGGTTGTCTATGGCATTTTTTTTATATCTGCACAAAGGACGGATGATCAGAGGACTCGGCCGAAATATTTGAACTGTTTATACACTGAAAAAAGTTTTTGTGTAAACTTACCGTTACGTATTTACGAAAAAACTTTAAAAAACGCATCAAAACACGTTCTTATGCATTTTCATTGAGTGCTTACGATTCAGACAAATCATAGAAAAAAAACTTTAAAAAACGCATCAAAAATGTGTTTTTATGCATTTTTATTACGTTTTTAAGTCAGACTAACATTTTTTTTTGGGGGGGGGGAGGTCAAAAAGCCCTTTAAAATGAATTATTTTGATCTGTCTTCACTCAGATTTCCAGGATCTCTATCCACATCACCAACAGAGAGGGGTAGCTTAACACTTGCTTCAATCAAAGGTTTTAATTTATTCGCGTTTCCAGCAGTGCGATAAGTTGCAGCCTTTGATTTTACTACGATGCGCCAATCAGAAGTTGATCGGGTTAGTTCGCATATTTCGTCCAATCCTTCGGGACCTAAACAGTCAACGAAGGCCTTACGGTTACTTGATGACGCAATGTTTTTGGGACAATTTTTAAGAGCAACGGCATATGTTGCAGCTGTGGCAGGTTTTTGAGGCTGCTGCTGAAAGGGATGATTTGTGATTGTGCTACTCTGGTTCATATATTCCACAAGCTATCAACTTTCCTAGCTATTTCGTTAATTTCAGATATCAAAGTCACGGATGCATTGGATATAGTGCAGGTTTGATAGGGCAAAAGAATAAAAAATTTCGGCATGGCTTTGCAGTAGTGACTATGATTTTTCAAATGTCCATTACATCGTCCTCTTTTCTTCGTATGGTTCACTTTTTTGATAGAAATTCCTAGCTCTTTGTGCACATTTCCTTTGTTTTATAAACAAATCACGGTCATAAAAGGCGGTCGTTTTGCATGCCATCACAGCCTAACGCTATCTGCAAGTGATTGCGTAACAAAGTTCTGCAATGGGTTAAACCCTAACCTCTCCGACACGCAAACAAAATTAAATCCATATTCCGAGTGTAAATCAGAGCCAGGGACGGTTCAAAATTTGTTCTCAGGTAAGTTAATTAGGTATATCCATATCCTAAGTGTAAATAATAGCCAAGGATGGTCCAAAATTTTATTTCAGGTACGTCAATTAGGCAGCGCTTTAGAACGAAATACGAAGTGAACTGAATGAATGTCAGTCAACGACTGATGTCTGCAATAAAACAGAAGACAGCCCCTTTGGGAAGTGCCGGTACTCAAATCACCCTTCCCCAGCAGTTTAAGAGTCCGGCCAGTAGCAATGCGGCTCTTCTTGTTTGTTACCACACTCTTTTGCAAAATCTCTAGCCAAATTAGCGACATTTTTTTTCAGAAGAAACAAACATTTAACATAGAACTGTAGGTTCCAACATCCAGTATATAAATATGTTGTAATAAACCAACCCCTTCATAATACAAATTTGCCATTGACTAAAAAACGATTTGAAGCACGAAGTCCATCAAATTCTTAAACATAAGGTGGACAAGGTCATCCCAAAGGTTATCTTGACATGATAAGGTGCTGAAATAAATTTTCTTAAAACTAAATGCAAAACAGGTAAGCGAAAAGAAGAAATAAAGCAAAATCAATTTACACATGATCAATTTTCACTTTCACTTCCTGAGTCGTCACCGAATTGGATTTCGTCATCCAATCCATCGCTAACAAACACATTGTCCGAGACCTTGATATTTTCAGGAACTTCACCATAGACTTTCAAATTTCTGGCTTCATCGGGCTTGTATTTCTGAATTACATCTGCTTTTGCATCTTGAAAATCTCGAATGCCAATAAGAATAATATCTCCTGTGTTAATCCATACCTTTTTACGAAGTTTTCCTCTTATATGACATAGTCTTTTTATACCATCAAAACACGTTGCTTCAAGGTAACTTGGGCATATTCCTGCCCACCTTCCTTGAACACCAATTCTCTTTTTTCAATCTCATTTTTATTCTTTCCTTTCCGTCCCTTCTTTCCTCCTTTTCCAATATGTTTAGGCATTTTCAATGAGAGTCTTCAAACTGGATAGACTTATTTGATCTTAGTTGAGTACTGATCGGAATTATTTTATTATCACAAAATTTTAGCAATTTTGTGAAGAAGCTGTTTAAGGGCTCATTAAATAAGACTCTACCATCTGCATGATTTAGCAATTAACAATGCGTGAAACTTAGAGTAATATCCATTTTTGACAAAAAGTTACATTTCTGCATACATGATTATGTAAGACGTCATAATTGTAGGTTACAGCCATAAATGATGTTATAGTAAAATTATCTGATGACATTAGTTGCAACTGGGATTCATTCTTTACTAATCAGTTACAGATACGTAATGCAACGGTTCATGGGGTAATATTTGGCCTATATTTCCGAACATCAACAAACTGAATGAAAGAGTAAATTTATAGTTTCCTGAAAAAACAGACAAACAATAAAGATAGGGAAAAACAGAGAGGGTGATAGCTAGATAGTGAGAGAGCGACAGAGAGGGAGTGAGAGAGAAGAGGAGAAGGAGAGAGAGAGAGAGAAGGAGAGAAACAAAACTCAAGCCTACTAAAGTTCAAGGTAGTTAGCGGATAGTTTCTATGCTTACCATTGAGGGACTCGAGAGAGAAAGATGGTATTGCATCTGACAGTTGATTGAAATCCTAGAATTGTTTTTGTCAACAGTTGAACTAAAGGGATAGTTAGCCAAAAAAGTTATTTTTGAGTCATCTCTAGTTTCCTGTCCAATAAGGAGAATCCTGGCAGAATCAAGCGAATCACAATAAAATAAGGAAGGTTCATTTTTGCCCAGCAAAAACCTTTTAACAAGCACGGATCTGCAAATGAAGAAATATATTTAAAGCTTTTACAGGGAACAGTTTTACAAGGGCTAGCAAGTAGTCGCAATTTCAGGGCTCATTTCACTCCTTAACAAAACTACAAAACAGTTACCATATTCCTTATCAGGTCGTTTCTTATAATCCGGTTTCAATTCGAGCTATATGATAAAACACGCATCCGTGATTTGCCTTCTGGCAAAAAATGCTAAATTCCACTTTTTTGTAGATAGGGGCTTGAAACTTCTACAGCAAGGTTCTCTGATACGCTGAATCTGATGGTGGGATTTTCGTTAAGATCGTATGACTTTTAGTGGGTATTTCCCCCTATTTTCTAAAATGAGGCAAATTTTCTCAGACTCGTAACTTTGGACGGGTAAGACTAATCTTGATGAAACTTATATATTTAAAATCAGCATTAAAATACGATTTTTTTTATGTAACTATTGGCATAAAAATTCCATTTTTTAGAGTTTTGGTTACTATTGAGCCGGGTCGCTCCTTACTACAGTTCGTTACCACGAACTGTTTGATTCCTAATCTTAATTCGAATTCCTGCAGCTATATCTACCATTACTTAATACAAGCTTGACTTAGCATGACATATATAAAAATCAAAATTAGTTGATTACTACAAAAATGTAGTTTGTGGGAATTTCCTAATAGGGAAAATAATTAAATTTCTTGTTGCTACTCGTATTTCGTCAGGCAGGTTCCCAGACACTTATTTCTGAGAAGGGGGTGAGGGTAAGTTCACCAAATACTTAAGGTAAATTAAGATTAAGTTTAAAAATCGTCTAGGAGGGAGAGGAGGGTTTCCCTTGCGTACCTTGCCGCTCCTAATCTCTAGCCCTGTTTTTACATAACAAAACTTTGAGATTTCCTGTTCCTTGAATTTCTTAGTACCAGGGGACCAAGGTTCGCTTGCGAAAAGAATGACATTATTTTTTTAAGAACTTTAGATTTATTTCATTTTGTTCGGCAGACCCTTTCGCTTATTTATACGAACAAGTTATTCTATACAATTGACTATCAAATTAAATTGTAATCTGCTTTTTAAATATTCAGCATAGACACTCATCTTCAACAAAAATTCGATATCTATTACAAATATCTGTAACGTCATTCATATGAAAAATGTCAAGAAAATTCGACTATGGAAATTCAACTGTGACGATCGAAATGGGAAAAAATGTGGAACCTACGATTTTCAGGTTAGAAGTAACCAATTTTGCCAAAGTCGAGATCTATATGGATAATTTTTTTCACAATGGAAAATAAACATTACCAAAGCTAGAATCGTCCTAAAAAAATGTAGTCGAAACAATCCAATGTGTGAATTGTCTTCCATATAAATTTGATTAGTTCCGGTCAAAAAGTTTAAGAATACTATAGAGGTGAATGCTATTCATTTACCCTTGGTAAGCCCAGAACCTTAAGGTTGACAGTTCTTCACTTTTGGGGTTTCTAATTTCAGTAAGCAGATGATTTATGAAAAAACTATTAAGGAGGCTGGGAGGGGGATTTTTCCTTTTACCAAATTCGTTACCTGTGTAAATCGTATTTTTTTTTCACGCCAGAAAATGGTATGAGGCTATATTTAAGAAAAATTGAATAAATAACTGAATAGAATTAATGAAAAGTACTTGAATGTTTAATATACAATGATACTCAGCAATCAAAATATTTTCACTGAAATATTTTTTTTTCAAGCATAAAAGAAAATAACTGGATCATAAGCATAGCCTCTTTCAAGCTATTAGCCAGCATCTTTGAATCTATTATTTATTTATTTTCTGTTTTAATTGTTAACTTTTCAATGGTTTGTGTTTCATCCGTATAGCCCTTTTCCATTTTTTTTTTTTTTGTCTTTTCATATGCTCTATTGTGTGACATTTTATGTCTATTTATTATGGGCAATAAAAATTATTTATTTATTTAATATAATTCATTTTCGTCCAAGCGCAAATGAAGCAATAGACTTTAGACTTACATGGATAGGGGGTAGAGGGCAGTAGCGAAACTCCTGTTTGCAGTAATTTTTGTTCGTTTTAAGTTTGACTTGACCTTTCAATTTAATTTTTATTTTTTTAAGGTTTATCTATATTAGTACCTGTTGTATTTTACCTTTGCTATTATCGTTTTTTTCTGTTTTATTTAGTTTTCATTTATTCTTTAATAGAAATTTCTATTCTATTTGAGTATTTTAATATTATAGGAATTTATTTCTGTTGGGCTTAAATTTAATATAGCTCTTTACTTTTCTTTGAAAGGTTTTTTTAAGGAAGTTTTTTTCATAAAGTAATTTCTGTCCCTTTTGGATTGCCAAAGTTTTGTTACTGGTTGATATAATGAATATTTCTCCTGTTTTCATGTCTTCGGCTTAAGAATTAAAATATCTGGTTCCAATTAGATTTTAGAATTAGAGTCTAGCAATTTATCTCAACAAATCCCTCAATATTCTCTGAAAAATTCAACTAAATGCCATAAACCGCTTCCAAGATATTACAGATACGCCCTTCTGACAACCGGGATATATACAACATCTTTTGATTAAGCTCAACATCTCCCTTGACATTTTTGGAAAGTTTCAATATTCTTAACTGTTTCTGAGATATTACACACATTATTTTAACAAGCTGGGTGTACATAGTATCTTGTGATTTAGTTGAACATACCCTGAAAGTTGCAACTAAATATCATTAGCCAATCGGTCCTCAGATACTGCAGACCTGCACTTTTGACAACCAGGATACACATAGTTGTATTTTGATGAAGATAAACAGCCCCCTCAGCTTTGAAAGTTTCAACTTGATGTCCTAGCCTATTCCCGAGATATTGCAGATGTGGCATTTTGATAACCAGAATGCATATGATGTCTTTTGGTTTAATTCAACATTTCATAAGCCTTTCCTGGAATATTCAACTTACTAATCTTAGCCGTTCCTGAGATACTGCAGCTAGTGCCTTTAAGGATGCATATAGCGTCTTTAAGCTCATTCAACATCACCCCCTCCCTTCCCCAAACATTCTTTGAATATTTCAATTTGATACCCTTCCCTAGCTGTTCTTAAAATATTGAAGATATGCCGTTTAAACAAGCTAGATATATAGTGTATTTTGATTTGTTTAAGTATCCCCTTTAGAACTCCACTAAAGTTTCAGCTTAACACCCATAGCCGTTCCTAAAATCGGTATGAATCTCCCTTCTGACAACTTATATGCAACCTAATGTCTTTTGATTTAGTGTAAAATCCAATTAATATTCAATGGAATTTGCAATTTAATATCTTTATCCTATCGTGAGATGTTGCAGATAAGCCCTTTTGACAGCCTGGATGCACTATGCCATTTTGACAGGCAGGATCCAGTTAAGAATTTTTTGATTTAGTTGAACAACGCAGGAGAACTCAATGAAGAAAACAGACAAAACGAGACTTCGGCCAGTAGTGAATTACATAAAAAAACTAGTTTTTTAACTGAAAGTAAGGAGCGACATTAGAACTTAAAACGAACAGAAATTACTCCGTGTATGAAATGGGTTGTCCCCTCCGCAATCCCTCGCTCTTTACGCTAAAGCTTTTAATTGTTTTAAAAAGCAGAATTGTGGCAAAGAGTCAAACTTTAGCGTAAAGAGCGAGGGATTGCGGAGGGGACAACCCATTTCATATACGGAGTAATTTCTGTTCGTTTTAAGTTTTAATGTTGCTCCTTACTTTCAGTTAAAAAAAAAAATAGTTTTTCTATGCAATTTCTGAACGTTTTAGAATTAATGCATGTTTGATTTTGGCTCTCCACACATAAATTATTAAAATGAAATTTGCATATTAATTCCTTTTTTTGGCTAAATGGCATTCTCTTAGTTTTGATCAGACGATTTTGAAAAATAAGGGATGGGGAAGGAGGCCTAGTTGCCATGCAATTTTTCGGTTACATAAAAAGGCAACTATAAATTTTAATTTTTAACGAATTTTTTTATTAGTAAAAAATATACGTAACCTAAGAATTAACTTACGTAACTAACTTTTATATTCTTTAATTTTTATTATGGATATGAGGGGGTTTGTACCCTCGTTAATATCTCGTTCTTTACACTAAATCGTAAGTTTTGTCCCAATTTTTTAAGAATGACCCTTGAATCAGAAAGGCCGTATAATAAATAGTTGAAATTACTGAAAATACTATAGCATAAAGAGCGAGATATTTATCTCCTCCTAAATACCTCGCTTTTTATGCTAAAGTATTTTTAGAACCCCACATTTTTGTAGATAGGAGCTTGAAAATTTTGCAACAGGGTTCTCTGATACGCCGAATGCGATGGCGTGACTTTCGTTAAGATTCTGTGACTTTTAGGGGGTGTTTTCCCCTGTTTTCTAAAATAAGGCAAATTTTTTCAGGCTCGTAACTTTTGATGACGAAGACTAAATTTGATGAAAATTATATGTTTAAAATCAGCATGAAAAACTTATTCTTTTGATGCATATATTAGCATCAAAATTCCATTTTCTAGAGTTTCGTTTACTATTGAGCCGGGTCGCTCCTTACTATAGTTCGTTACCACGAACTGTTTGAAAGACAAAAAACCAAAATGACGCCGATATTTCGTCTGTATAAAAACAAGGCGTCTTCAGCGTAAAAGAAACAAAGATTAAAAAATAAAATAAACTAGAAACACATAAAAAACTCCAACGATATTAAACCATAATTGTCGCAACAGACCACTTGGGTTACTGTTACTAATAGTTACTTCGATGAAAGCACCTAAGCAACTGGATAAAAATTATATAACATAGAAATGCAAATTAAGTTAATTATACTATTTTGAAATAATACTGCTGTTTGTTAACACTGACACGAATCTCCTTAGTCATGTATTTAATCTCATCCCTAGATGATTTTGTAAAATCTTAATACCCTCATTAAGCACTGGTTCATTTTTCAGAAGAATGTTATAAATTGGATCAATATTTAAATTTCCTGTATCCCTATTTATTGAAACATATACAAACATATATTTTTTTATTTCAATGGTCTCCCTCGCCCATGGAGTATAACCTCTGTCATAAGAAATGGCCCTGGCATGACAAAATTTTACATGATGATCAGGGTTGAAGAAAATGTGCTCAGCCAACGCCGAAACAAAAATTACAAGTTCAATACTATAAATCCTACTAACCAATTGCCCCAAGTCATATCCTTTCCAGAATTAAGGAAACTGCTTAAAGGTCTTATTGACTGAAAACATTTATCAATTTTATATCTCTGTAAAATCCGTTTTAAGTTTTTTCCCCAAACCTGACACATATGGTGAAGAGATAAAACTTTCAGACAGAATTCAATTATGAAGACTGTGAAACTGCAGTTATTTTAATATAATATTTAATACGTCTATTTTCTATTAATTGATTTGTATATTTAATTGGATAACCATTGAAAAATAAAATGTCCCTTAAATAAAATATTTCCGAATCCAGAAATTCCTGAGAATAAATTCTAAATGCCCAATCCCCAAGAGAAATAACAACTCCACTTTTTACTGAAACAGAATGACATGAATGAAAATTTCTAATGACAGAGGTTATACTCAATGGGCGAGGGAGGCTTCTGAAATTAAAAAAAATATGTTTGCAAATGTTTCATTAAATGGGGATACAGGAAGTTTAAATATTGATCCATTTTATAACTTTCTTCTGAAAAATGAACCAGTTGTTAACGAGAGTATCAAGATTTTACAAAATCACCTAGGGATGAGATTAAATACAAGACCAAGGAGAGCTGCGTAAGTGATGGCAAACAAAAGGATCATTTCACAATGCAATAATTAACTTAATTTCCATTTTATATATTTTTTTATCAAGCTGCTTTGGTACTTTCATCGAAGTAACTCTTTTAGTAACAGTAACCCAAGTGGTCTGTCGCGTCAATTGTAGTTTAATATTACTGGAACTTTTTTATGTGTTTATTTTAGTGTTTTAATCTTTGTTTCTTTTACGCTGAAAACGCCTCGTTTTTATACAGGCAAAATATCTGCGTCGTTTTTTTCTTTTCACTACTGGCCGAAGACTCGTTTTGTCTGGTTCCTTCATTGGGTTTTCTCCTTTGTTTCTTTGTCATGGCTGGCCAGTTTGGCTTAAGATCTTTCAATTCCTCTAGTTGCAATAGCAAAAGTTGCATTAGACTTTACAGTCGCAGTTGCAATACTAATACTAGTAGTCACAGTTGCAAGCAGTATCAGTTGCAGTCATGAATTTTCGCACTCGTGGTCGCAAGTTGTCACACTTGCATTCTCAAGCAGTCGCAGTAGTAGTCAAGTTGCGTTTGCATTCGCAGTCATAAGTAGTTGCAGTCTTAGTCACAAGTTATCGTAATCGCAAGTAGTCTTAGTCACAAGTATTTGCAGGCTTAAATAGTCACAAGTAGTCATAATCGTAAGTTGTGAGAGTCGTAAAGAGTCACAGTTGCAACCAGTCGTAGTTGTAAATAGTCACTATCTCAAACAAAGTGGCTATTCCATAGTTTTGATCACTGTTTAGGGAATCTAAAAAGGACAAGGTCGCAGCCACAGTCTTAAGCAGTTGCAGTCACCACCAGTAGAATGTGCAGCCACTGTAATAGTAGTAGTGACCATGAAAGCTTCCAGTTAGTAGTAATTTCCATAAAGTTTATTTCTTTTGTGGGTAGGAACGATTATCCTACTTGCATCAAAGATGAATATTTCATTTTTGATCTTCTATTAGAAACATAAGTAATAACCAAGCTCGAATTTGAAAATAAGAAACGTACAGAAAAGGGGAGAGATCGACAATAGCACGAAAAGCTAAATTTTCTAATCTCTAGTCCATTCTGATGCTTCAAAGACTATCTTCTTAAACACATAACTTTTCAATAGCAAAAAAAAAAAAAAAATTTTGGAAGCTTTTGTACTAAAATTGTCCGGACTGTATCTTGATGGCCCTGAAATAACTTTCCTTTTTCAGACCACTTTTAACAAATTGAAACCATAAAATACAGAGGTTTTCCTGCAGTTTTTTTTAGCATATCTGTTCACACAGGGGAAGGAAAAAAAAATACTGACCTAAAGAAGCCACTTCACCTGGAAACAGTGTATATCCCCCATACATTAAAATTTTTCTTATTTCCTTCTCCTCTAAGAAAAATACCCTGACCTTCTCCTTTCAATCAGACCTATTTAAACTCTGTTTTCACTTCCATATTCAATGTCTTGTAACTTGAATAGTTTTCAAATTATTTCGGCCAAATCATAGAGGGCAACTAGCCAAAATAAAACACCTGGTATATAAAACATAAGAAATCAATGATGAAAAAAATAACCTTAGAAAAGAAAATGAAAACAAGAAAATTAAAAGGTATTTAATTCCCCAGAACCAAAATAAATTAAGCAGTATAATGAAAGCGTAAAAAGTACTCTCGGTTTTCTTTGGTCTGTTCTTTTTCAAAAATTACCTATTTTTACAACGTGGTTTTAAGAAAATAATGAGTTTAAAACTAAAAATCTATAAAACGAGTCAAAATGTGGGAAATATCTTCGCGAATTTTATAAATACTTCGCTGTCAATCTGGAGCTCCAAAATAGCTCGACTGCTTAGGACTTTTGATGAAGATTCTAGCAAAAAAAGATAAAAAAGAAACTCACTTCCTTTTTCTAAAACTACTACTGCTCCTACTACTAAATCATTGCAGTACCAAGTGGCCTTAAGCTGCCACACAAGCTGCCACAGCTAAGCAGACTCTTCCTCCATCCCAATCAATTAAAAGCCTAAATGTATGCCTTACACTTTTGAAATCACAACCAAGATCCTGGAAATTTATTCAGAATTCAACATTAAGATTCTTGAAATCCGGTGATCGCAAAACAGACCCGAAAATACATGTCAAATTCATAAAAGTGTAACAAAAAAACATCTACGTAAATTTTTGACGCGATTCTTTTTTCTAATTTTCTTGGCGACGCACCTCCCCTACAGAAAAAAATCCTGGATACACCCTTGCTTATGGTACATCGGTTTTGTAAATGTTTATACTGACTTTTTAGCCTTAAATAACCAATAAGCAACTTCCAGAAATATTACAAATTTTTCGTGGAGATTTCGAAATAATTTTCAAATGATTATTTTCCTAGTCTTTCACAAAAGTTTGTTAACCAGGAACAGGTTAATATCCTTTGGCATTTTCGCTTCAAAATGCCAACAGTTTATGTATAAGATTTAAATCCTAATGAAATTCAACAGAGAGATAATCACATATAATATAATACGGGAATAAATAATGTGGAAATAAATTCTGGAATTTGAACAAATTCTTGGAAATAATCAATAAACAATATGGAAATAAAGAAATTCACATATATATAGGAAATAAATTGTTTATTAACAAGTAACCAAAATGCATATTAAGAAATTAAGTTTTTGAGTCCCACACACTTAGAACGGCGCAATATAAGTTTGACTTCGAGTCCTTTTTCATCACTTGTGGATCTATGTTTTTCAGCAATAGTATAAATAAAACGTATCAGGATGTTTTCATTGTTTTAACTCTGTAGTGAGCTTCTGAGGATTGAAGACTTATCTGATTCAGATAACATTTTTAAATTTAGATGATAAGAAGTCTTTCGTTTCAAGAATTTTTTTCCTAACTATTTTAGTTGTTTCAATGGCTGTAATTTTGTTGTTTCAAATTTGTGGGAAAATACAAAAATAAAAACACGCAATGCTAATAAAAAAAGGGGTAATATGCAAGAGTCAGGTCAGGCCTGTTAGGCCCTGTCTACACATTACGATTATTTTCACAGTCTGTCAGCTTGCTCACGAAAGTTTGTTAACCAGAAGTGGATTTCTATTCTTCGGCATTTTGCTTCAAATGCCAACACTTTATGTATAACATTAAAATTCCATTGTTATTTGACATAGAAACCACAAATAATAGAATATAGAAGTCAATTCTGGAATCTAAATAAATTCTAGGAAATATTGATAAAGATTGTGGAAATCAATTAATTAACACATATTATGGAAATTAATTCTTTATTAACAAGTAACCAAATACATATCAAGAAATTCAATTTTTGAGCCATAAACACTTAGAATGGCGCAATATAAGTTTGACTTCAAGCTCTTTTTCATTACTTTTGGCGCTGTGTTCTTCCGTAATAGTGGAAATACAACAAATCAGCGTGTTTACACTATTTTAACCGTGAAGTGAGCTTCTGAGGATTGAAGACCGATATGAATACAACATCGTTTAGAAATAATTTCTAAACGATTATTTTCACAGTCTCTGGGCTTGCTCACGAAAGTTTGTTAACCAGAAGTGGGTTTATATCCTTTGGTATTTTTGTTTCAAAATGCTAAAACTTGATGTATAACATTTAAATTCTATTGTTATTTGACAGAGATAACCACAAATAATATTATACAGAAGTCAATCCTGGAATTTGAATAAATTCTTGGAAATATTAATAAAAATTGTGGAAATCAATAAATTAACACGTAATATGGAAATTGATTCTTTATTAACAAGTAACCAAATGCATATCAAGAAATTCAATTTTAGAGGCATACACACTTAGAACGGATCAATATAAGTTTGACTTCAAACTCTTTTTCATTACTTTTCGCACTATGTTCTTCCGTAAAAGTAGAAATACAACATATCAGCAGGTTCACACTGTTTTAACTGCGAAGTGAGCTTCTGAGGATTGAAGACTTATCTGATTCCGATAACATTTTTAATTTAGATGATAAGAAATCTTTCGTGTCAAGAATTTTTTAACTAAATATTTTAGTTAAACTGAAATTTTTTTAATCAATTTTAGTTAAAGCCTAAAATTTATTCAATTTTAGTTGATTGCCTACAAGATGAAAATTCTACACCGTAATACTTAAATTAAAAAAAAATCTAGTGGTAAACATCTCCTGGAACGTTCTCCCATATGTGGTTATCCCGTCGTATCTATTTCTTCAACCAAATTTTTCTATATATAAATTTCTTCAAATAAATTTTTAAAGATGACTAGAAAAATTTACAGAACTAGATATTGGTAGAAACTACTTTGGAATTAGATAACGATCGGCATATTGGGTTTTTATTGTGTTGGCACCAGATATTTAAAAAAAAAATTAATTTAAAAATGTATAAAATAATCTTTCTCTGAGCCCTCTGAGGACAATCAAACAGTTCGTGGTAACGAACTGTAGTAAGGAGCGACCCGGCTCAATAGTAAACGAAACTCTAAAAAACGGAATTTTGATGCTAAAAGATACATCAAAAGAATTTGATTTTCATGCTGATTTTAAATATATAAGTTTCATCAAATTTAGTCTTTGTCATCAAAAGTTATGAGCCTGAGAAACTTTACCTTATTTTGGAAAATAGGGGGAAACACTCCCTAAAAGTCATAGAATGGTGTGAAAATCACACCATCGCATTCAGCGTATCAGAGAACCCTGAAACAAAAATTTCAAGCTCCTATCTACAAAAATGTGGAATTTCGTATTTTTTGCCAGAAGACAGATCACGGTTGCGTGTTTATTTGTTGTTTTTTTTTCCCAGGGGTCATCATATCGACCAAGTGGTCCTAGAATGTCGCAAGAGGACTCATTCTATGGAAATGAGAAGTTCTAGTACCTTTTTTAAGTTACCAAAAAATTGGAGGGCACCTAGGCCCCCTCCCACGCTCCCAACTGACTTTCCCAAAGTCAAAGCATCAAAATTTTGTTCCGCATAGTCGACAACCATAATATCTATGTCTTTGGGGATGACTTACTCCCCCACGGTCTCTAGGCGCGGGGCTGCACGTTAAAAACTTTGACCAGTGCTTACATACAGTAATGGCTATTGGAAAGTGTACAGACGTTTTCAGGGGGATTCTTTTGGTTTGAAGGGTTGGATTGAGGGGAGGGGACTGTGTGGGAGGATCTTTCCTTGGAGGATTACGTCATGGGGGAAGAGAAACTCAATGAAAAGGGCGCAGGATTTTCAAGCATTACTATAAAAAAAAACAATGAAAAAATAAACATGAAAAAGTTTTTTCAATTGAAAGTAAGGAGTAGCATTAAAACTTGAAACGAACAGAGACTACTAAGCATATGAGGGGTTCTAAAAATGCTTTAGCATAAAGAGCGAGGTATTTAGGAGGAGATAAATACATCGCTGTTTATGCTAAAGTATTTTTAGTAATTTCAACTACTTATTCTACGGCCTTTCTGATTCAGGGGTCATTCTTAAAGAATTGGTATAAAACTTAAGATTTAGTATAAAGGACAAAACTATACGATTTAGTGTAAAGAGCGAGGTATTAACAAGGGGACAAACCTCCTCATACACATAATAAAAATATAAGAATATGAAAGTTTGTTACATAAATTAGTTCTTAAGTTAGGTATGTTTTTTACTAATAAAAACATTCGTTAAAAATTGAAAGTTCTAGTTACCTTTTTAAGTAACCGAAAAATTGGAGGGCAAATACACCTGTTTCCCCGCCCCTTATTTCTCAAAATTGCCTGATCAAAATTAAGAGAAAGCCATTTAGCCAAAAAAAGAATTAGTATGCAAATTTCATTTTAATAATTTATGTGCGGAGAGCCAAAATCAGACATGTATTAATTCAAAAACGTCCAGAAATTAAATAAAAAACTAGTTTTTTTAATTGAAAGTAAGGAGCGACATTAAAACTTAAAAAGAACAGAAATTACTCCGTATATGAAATGGGGTTTTCCCCTCCGCAATCCCTCGCTCTTTACGCTAAAGTTTGACTCTTTGCCGCAATTCTATTTTTTAGAACAATTAAAACCTTTAGCATAAAGAGCGAGGCGTTGAGGAGGGGACAAAACCATTTCATATACGGAGTAATTTCTGTTCGTTTTAAGTTTCAATGTCGCTCCTTACTTTCAGCTAAAAAAACTAGTTTTTTTTATTTAATTCTTATAAGAATCCTATGAAAATTACCCAAACTATATTCCTCTGTTTAGCTAGGTGCTATTAGTGCTATGACTAAATTAGTTCCATATTCGATCATAGGTTACCTAGCATCATCAGCTTTCAAAGGCATATAAAGTGTTTGAGGGTCGAGCATCACTACTAGTTCAGGTTCGTAGTCATCAACGAGTGGATTCGAGAGAGCTTCCAAATCAAAAGGGCATTCTAATGGATTCCCTTCATATTCTTCAGGACACTTCTTGTCTCCATCTTCTTCAGGTTTTGCAGAAATAAAGGCAGATTTCTTTTCAAATTTTAATTTCTGAAAGTAGAAAAAAAATTAAATAAAATCCTTCCTGCATATTAGCAACAACAAATTATTACGAATCAACTATTTACAATACTTTAATAAAACAACTTTGATAAGCCACGTTTGAGTTAGCATTACCCATCAGATCAACATTTGGTCTTTAGGGTTACATTTTATGCTTGGAATAGCATATTGAACACATTTGTTTGGTGGTAATTTAGGATATAGAACTTTCAAACCAAATTAAACAATTGTCATCTTTAAGCAAGTTAACTAATCTATCTTAATATTCTTTACCATTCTTGAACACAAATATCAGCCAGAGGCGCCATTTGGGCCAAATCTTGGGGTGGGCATGAACTCCATCTTGCCCCCCCCCCTCCGACTCACCTCGTGTCGCGTAAGAAAAAAATGTGGGTTTTGCCAGCACACCGATCGAATATTCTAAGTAAAAACGCATTTTCAGCACCCGTGTATTGCTTGGAAATGTACTGTAACCGAATGTGGAACTCAGCTACACTGACCTTGAAGAATAGTTATAACATCAAAGATCACAATCAAGGTTAAGTGATTAAATTGAAAGTGAAAAATTCGACCACACTACAGGCTGGCCTTCCTCAGCGAGAAACTTTCTTATTTAAGTAAACAATACGTCAACAAGCTGGTCGTAGTCCAATGTTTTACTAAATCCTTCTCTGCAAACATCAAAAGACTGAGACGATCGTCTCCTGTTGTAGACCGCAGGTAGTTTTTCACTATTTGCAGGCTAGAAAACAGACCCTCATTACTCTCTGTTGTCACAGGAGGTGTGGCAGCAATACTAAATACTTTAATTACTTCTGAGTAAACCACTGGTAATGCCTGAAGATGGTCGACAATGTCTAGGAGGTTTTCCGGCTTTTTCTCCTCATTGAGCAAGAAACACTTGACAATAACAGCTTGAGATTCGAAAAGAATGTCGTCGATATCCAGCTCCCCGTAAAGAGCAGAGAAACGCTTGAGCACCTCTGTGTCCATAAACTTGGTCGAGCTTGGATCCAAGGCTTCGAGTGTGCACAGCACTGGTAAGTCATCTGTGAACCTTCTGTCAAATTCGGCTAGTAGACGGTCGAAAGTCTCGGAGTACTCTCGCTTCATTTGATCCGCCAAAGTAGTAGTCCGATTTCCAAATTGGGTGAAGTTCTTTCCTAGCGTCGAAGTTGTCACAAATTGTTTCAGATGCTTGGTGATCTTTTGAGTTCTAATGCTAATGGCTATTAATACCTTTATATTTACCTAACTAAAAAGTTAATAGGCTTAATGATGTAAAGTCTTCTACTTCTCTCTGTGCTCTCGTCTTTAGAGTCTCATGGTAGGGTTGGCCTATAATCTGGGGTTCGACCGGTAGAGGATGTCAAGCGTCTCTAACTTTCCTAAGGTTTATGTGTCGAGCATAATAATGTTTATTTACACATATGATACAGTAAATGTACATAAGACGAGGACAGAAAAAGAATAAGAACTGACTCGAGTAATCTAAAATGGTGGCTTATATTCACTAAGCAAGGAAACAAACATCGAAACATTTAACAGGAACTGACCAATTTTAATCTGTCAACTTAGAGCAATTACTGCAAATATTCAGAATTTATACTATTAATATAATCATCTAGGAAATGGGCATTTGACAGAACCTGAGACTTTTATTATGCATATAACCTACTTTCAAAGTTTACAATCATGCAGTAATTTCAAATCAATTGGACAGAATGGTTTATGTCGGACATAATGGATTATTATGGCCGGCAAAGGGCCCTTTGTGGTGGAAACTTGGGCCCCCTGGAAAATCTGGGGTGGGCATTTGTCCACCCCTGACCCCCCCAAATGGCACCTCTGATATCATCAGTTCACCTACCATTTGTAGGTCAAATTAATAATTTTAATGTTGAAAAGGAAAACAAATGCCTTTCTTTTTCTTTTCCCCAGAGACGGACAAAAAGTTGGCATGGTGTCAACATTTTACAAATCAAATGCACACTGTGCTGACAGTGAATCAAATAAAACTTCATCATTCCATGTCGTATTGACATAGATGTTAATTCAAGCAAAGAAATTAAGCTAAGAAATTTATGCAATTAAGCTAAGACATTTCTACATAAGCACCAATTTGGTTTCCGCTCTAAGCACACAACAGAAAAAACGTGTAGTTTTATTAAATTTCATTCATAGTACCCTTGAATCTGGTAAAATACCCCTCCTTTTTTTGATGTATAAAGGTGTTCGACAGTTTAACTCATCGTATTCTTCTGGGTAAGCTTTCCTATATAGATATAAGAGGATCAGCTTTAACATGGTTTGAATCTTACCTTCATAAAAGAGAAAATTTGTTTAGTCCGGATATTCTACCGTCTTTTAATGTTGATTTTGGAGTGCCACAAAGTTCCGTCCTTGGGCCGACACTGTTCTTAATTTATATAAATGATCTGTGTAATATTGTTTCTAATAATATTCCTAGCGTTTGTTGCAATCGGTGTTGCAGCCGCGAATTCCATCCCTCGAATGCTGGTGAGACTAATAATAATGGCTTTTGCCAATGGCTTTTTATCAAGGATTTTGCTGATGATAGTAACGTCGCCTGCACTGAGCGGACAGAGTTGGCGTTGAGAGCCAAACTTGAAATTCTTAAGGAAAAAGTATACTTGCGGTTTGACTCCAACTTACTTGCTCTGAATGTATTGAAATCACATTTTCTGATATTTTCGAGGATGAAACAGATGTATCCATCGTTTATTGTACTTCAGACATCTAATGGACCATTATGTCGACCCCAGGAAAGATATGTGAGATTTCTTGGTGTTTTATTGGATGAAAATCTGTCTTTCAAAAAGCATATTAAGACGATCAGAGCAAAACTTTCGCAAAATCTGGACATCATTCGTAAATTAAAACACATTTCCGAGATCACTTTTACATGCACTGTATTTTTCTCTGATTCAACCATATCTGACTTACTGTAACACTATTTGGATGCCAACATTTCCTTCTCTGCTGCACCAAATTAAAGCCATCTAACAGTAAGCTGCTGTAATTATTAAAAAACAAATTTGCATTCCCAACATAACCTCCTAACTACAGACGCTGTATATACAATGTCGTGTTCAGCCCTTATTTTTAAGTTCCTCCATGGTGAGTTGACTAGGCGCTTTGAATCTTTTTTCCAAGATTTATTGCAAGATAAAAAAATTCGTATACGCTTCGGAATAGAAACCACATGCAAATTTCGCAAACGAAAACAGTCAGGTCTGATTTTAATCCTTCCTTGACGTGTCCTAAAGCATGGAACACACTCACGGATAAAATCCATAGCAACCACTCGTTCGGAACTTTTAAAACTCAGCTTAAAAATTTTCTTACATCAAACTATAAAACGGATATTTAAAGTTTTAATTATGACACTGATTAGTTTAATTTTAATTTATTTGTTATTGTTTGACTTATTTTTTTTTTTTGCTATTATTATTACAGGGGCTTGGATAGCTGTTTTTGCCCTATGCACTGGATGGGGTCAAAGGATAGATAGGTTTTAAATGCGGGGATCGATCAAGGATTGGTGTCTTCTATTGTTGCTTGAGTTTTTTATATTATTGTATTAACTTAATGAAATGAATTCTTTTGTTTATTTGTTTTAAGTTTTAGCCTCCATACTACGGGCCATGCAGCCTTATGGAGACCATTGGAATAGTGCTCTTGTCAGTATTTTTGTTGTAATAATAAAGGAACTGAACTGAAAAAAAAAGCACGGTTTAGATTTTTCAGAAATATGAAAATAAAAAAATTATGTAAATTATGTGACATAATGTCTAAAGAAAACAGTCAACCTGCTAAGATCATACTATGAGAATACTCTGAGCAACGTACAAATATATGGTGAGCTAACGGAACTATTTGAAACAACATATGGCGTCCGTCACGGATCTCCAGCATCACCTATTCTTTTCAACTGTGTTGTAGATTGGGTTATGAAGAGCGCATTGAAAGAAGATGATAGTATCGCCTTTTCAGCACAAGAAAAATTGCTGACATCGAATACGCAGACGATGGTCTCTACTCTCAGACTCTGCTCAGAAAGCAAAAAATTCGATATAATGAGTAGAAAAAACGGCAGGAATTGTGATTAGTATCCCTAAAACTAAGTATCTTTCAACCAAAGAGAACACTTCTATACAGCAGAGAACCTATTGAAAGAGTGGAAGAGCTCAAATACAAAAGGTCATCGATAGATGCTAAAGGTGGAGCCACTGGTGAGATTCAAGGCAGGATTAGCAAGGCTTGGTCCATCTTTAGCCAGCTCTGCAAACCCCTTAGGACTAGAAGGGATATCAAGCTCGTGACAATGTTCAGGATCTACTCAGTATGTGTGCGTTCAATTTTGTTATATGGATGTGAGACCTGGCCCCTCAGAATGGAGGAAGAGTGTCAGCTTGACACTTGACTGAAAATGCCTACGGGGTATTAGCAACATACGGCTGGCGCAAAGAATCAGCAACCAAGAGCTGATGATAGCATGCGGACAAAAGCATGAAGTTTTCACCATAATCAAGAAAAGAAGTCTCAAGTGGCTAGGTCACGTAATGAGGCACCCAGAAGAATCCATGACACGCCAGGTATTACTAGCATCCTCCGCTTCTTCATGAAAAAAAAACACCCGGTGGCCAGATGAAATCCTCGCATGAAGTCGTCAGAAAGGATGTCGAACCGCTTGGGGGATTCGAAAACAAGGTCACAAGTGGGACAAGGCGTGGCTGGAGTTTCTTCAACCATTTACAGAAGACAGAACCCAATGGAGGCATTTGGTCCAGCAGCGTCTTCATACCGAGTTGGGCTGAATAGCCTGTGTATCGTCTTAAGTAAGTAAAAGTAACGTCTCAATATTATAACTCACAATAAAGACAATTATGTTCCCCAGTATCTTTTTTAGAAGAACAAGTCAAACAATCAGGCCTAAAACGCATTTAATGCAGCATGACACCCCTCCATTAAAAAAGCCCCTTCTTCTTCCCCTTTAAAAAGAATTAGTTTTTAAAACCGTTTTCAATAAAGAAGTGTTGCAATGAAAAGTAAAGAGCTGCATTAAATCAAAAACGAGCATATTTAAAATAAAATATTTTTTCAAGCATAAAATTACCTCAGATCACCACCAATAAATAGATAAAACCAAAAACTAATAGAAATTATAATAAATAATCAAGTCAAACTCAAAATGAGAAGATAATATCGCAAAAAAAGAGTAGGGATTACGCCCCCTGTGTCTTCTGAAGACTAGAATACAGTTTGTCTTTTACTGAAACGATCTTTATTCGCAGTCACAAACGCCTTAGTAGCAACTATTAATCGTAGTAGTAGCATTAGTAGCAGTATCCACATAGCGCCTTTCATTTAATGTTTAACAACCACTCAAAATACCCCGAAAGTTTCAATTTAATACCCTAATAAGTTACTGGGACGTTACTGATACGTCCTTTTGACAGCCTACATACACAAAGTGTGTTTCGATTTAGTTCAACATCCCCTCCAAATTCCCTGAAATTTTCACCTTGATACCCTTAGCTTTAGTAGTATTAATAGCATTAGTAGTAGTAGTAGTAGCAGTAGAAGTAACAGTAGCAGCTTGCGAAATATTACCCTTCTGTTCTTTCAACATCAGTAGTATAGTATTTTAGAAGTCGTATAGTAATTACCGATTCTGTCTCACCTAGATCACCCCATCAATTTACGTAATTTTCAGTCCATTTTACACCATTTGTATTGCACAGTTTGAACATTTTCCATCCCTACATTCAAAATGAAAACAGGTCCTTGGAATTCAAATTTTGTCTCATTTTTACACTTTTTCATAATGTGAACACGGGTTCTAGGTCCCATCTAGATTTACCCCATTTTCAATTAAATTCACTCCATTTTAAATGATAATTTCTAACATTTTGACAATTTCAAATCCTGAGCTTTAAGATCAAAACAGGTCTTATGAAATAAGAATTGGATGAATTTGTGAAAAAAGAGTTTAACTATGTCCCATTTTTCCTATACTACTGATAAAATATAATAATTTAATATGATTTAGTATTTAATGGGTAGTTCGGTATCAATTTCTAAATAATTTTACAAACAAATTTCCAAATCGAAAATAACTTATATATTAACATATAATTTATTATCAATGAGTGTTTTTCTTTCTGAAAATATAACGCAGTGATTGTTATATGGATTAGCAGGTACTTGGCCTAATAAAAGTTTAATTTTTGTATCAGCAGTTGATCCACTTCGATAAATATTCGATTTATGGTTTGAAACATCAAAACAAAATAAAGGACATACTCTTCTAAAATCATTGTAACTAACAATTATTCCACTATCAATATTTTTATATTTATATCCTAAATGTAAAAATTGTTCATAAGCGTTAGAATCTCCATTCGCACCACTGAATTCATATTTAAAATCTTCGTGTTTCAATTCTATAATTCAACTTCATTTCTATAAGTGTTCACATGGTCAAATACCATGTTGTTTTGCATATAACTGTTATCTTTTACAGATTTCTATAACACAACAACAACTCTAGTTGTATCATAGCGTTCAGAGAATACCCTCAATGTTAATTCTTTATCTGCTTTATTGTCACTTTTATAGGCATTACATGCTTCCCGCCTTAATTCAAATGAGCTGCCCTTTCCTAATACAGCATTTAGTTGTTCTGCCTTCTTCGTTACTCCAGATTCTACTTGAGTCGCTATGGGTAGACTGGGGTGTAAAACTGGTAACATCCATGATAAATGCATTACATCCCCTTTAAAATTTTTAACTCCAGATTTTATAATCATATTGAAAAAATCGCTTCTTTTTAATATAATTTGATGTGTGACGATGTTTGATGTTTAATACTTTTCAATTATTCTAAAGTTTCACCTCGTGAGTTTTGTTTACTATAGTTAGTGACCTCGCGAATTACTATGTGTATGAAAATCATCTGATAGATTCTATTAATGTATAACTCAATAAATTTTTATTTGTAAATTTTTAATTATTAATACGCGTTGCTGATGTTAAATAATAGTTTAAATTAATAAATAATTAATTTTAAAAATAAAACTCAATAATAACACTCAAGTTCAAATTAAGTTAATTAATTACTTTTAAATAATTTAATTAATAATTAATTTTTATATATTAAAATTTCTAACATTTATAAATTTTATAAATAAATACCCAAAAACAGATGTAAGTCCTTTGATACTTGGAAAATTCAAACACAGAGAAAAGTTTCCATCAACGTCTTTATATATACAAGTAGTTACTGTCACTTACCATCCTCAGCAACCATGGTAAGCTAAAGTTGACTAAGGTAAGTGAGTTTCAACAAAAATAGCACAAAAAGGTTGACTCGAACGCTTGCAAACCACAAAAGCCAAACAAATTTGCACTATAACGGAAATAGTCAAAGAATGAAAAAACCCAAAAGTGACACAGGTTTTAGAACCTGATAAGATAAAAAACCATTTACTGTTTTATCCTTCTGGCGCAAACCAACTTGAGACCATTTCTTTGGCAAAGCCTTGAATGTATATTCCAGTAGAGGAAAGTCTTTGATAATCAATGGGTCCTTAATATCCACAAAACTAAAATATAAGAATATAGGGAAAAATTAGGAATAATACAGAGAAACAAGTTGTCAGTACACATTAATAAATATTCGTGATATGCTTTTCAAGAGTAAAGAAATAGAAAGTCAAGAGTAAAGTAATTTTCAAATGGAAAAGTAAACTTTAATTTTGCTTTGACAACAACAGAATTTATTATTCTGTACAACTACTTATTCAGCACAACTGCATGTTCAGTAAACTATCTTATTCAGTACAACTACATATTTAGTATAACTACTTATTCAGTACAATAGCTTACTCAGTACAACTACATATTAGGGCAAATACTTTTTCAGTACAATAGCTTATTCAGTAAAACTACATAATTAGTACAGCTACTTATTCATTAAAACTACTATTTGGTAGCTAGGATTTACTATTCAATACTCAAGTTAAGTATTGAGTAATTCAAGTATTTGCTTTTACTTTTTCAGAGCGTTTGTAACTAAATGTGGCTACAGCTCATTGTCTCTTCGAGCATGTTCTGGTTCTATTTAAGTCAATTAAATAAAAAACAAGTTTTTTTAAGCTGAAAGTAAGGAGCGACATTAAAACTTAAAGCGAACAGAAATTATTCCGTAAAGTAAAGGGGTTGTCCCCTGCTCAACACCTCACTCTTTACACTAAACTTTGACTCTTGGTCACAACTCTACTTTTTAAAACCATAAAAATACTTCAGCGTAAAGAGCGAGGTGTTGGGGAGGGTACAACCCCTTTATTATACGGAATAATTTCTGTTCGTTTTAAGTTTTAATGTCGCTCCTTACTTTCAATTAAAAAAAAACTTGTTTTTTTATATTTAATTTCTGAACGTTTTTGAACAAATGCATGTTTTGATTTTGACTCCCCCCACATAAATAATTAAAACTAAATTTGCATAATTTTTTTTTGGCTAAATGGCTTTCTCATAGCTTTAATCGGAAGATTTTGAGAAAAAAAGTAGCGGGAGAGGAGGCCTAGTTGCCCTCCAATTTTTTCATTACTTAAAAAAGCACCTAGAACTTTTAATTTTTTACGAACGTTTTAGTAAAAAATATACTCAACTTACGAATTAACTTACTTAGCGAACTTCTACATTCGTATGTTTTTATTACGTATATGAGGGGGTTCACCCCTTCGTCAATACCTCGCTCTTTACACTAAAGCTTAAATTTTGTACCGATTCCTTAAGAATGACCCCTGAATCACGAAGGCCGTAGAATAAATAGTTGAAATTACAAAAAATACTTTAGCGTAAACAGCGAAGTACTACGAGGATTCAAACCCCTCATATGCGTAATAATTTCTGTTCGTTTTAAGTTTCAATGCTGCACCTTACTTTCAGTTGAAAAAACTTTTCATATTTATTTTTTATTATTTTGTTTTAATAATGCCAGAAAATCCTGCGCCCCTTTCATTGAAATTCTCTTCCCCCATGAAAAATTCCTCCCACATAACCCCCCTCAATTCCTCCCCCCCCCAAAAAAAAACAAAAAAATCCCTGTGAAAACGTCTGTACACTTCCAAATAACCATTACTATACGTAAACACTAGTCAAAGTTTGTAACTTGCAGCCCCTCCCACGGGGACTGTGGGGGAGTAAGTCGCCCCCAAAGACATATTTAATAGGCATTTCGACTATGTTGAGTAAAATGGGTAGCTCGGAATTTTGATCTGGTGACTTTGAGGAAAAAAAGAGCGTGGGAGTGGGCCTAGGTGCCCTCAAATTTTTTGGTCACTTAAAAAGGGCACTATAACTTTTAATTTCCGTTAGAATGAGTCCTCCCGCGACATTCTAGGACCATTGAGTCGATACGATTACCCCTGGGGAAAAAAACAAACAAAAAAACAAATAAACACTCATCCGTGATCTGTCTTCTGGCAAAAAAATGCAAAATTCCACATTTTTGTAGATAGGAGCTTGAAACTTCCACCTTAGGGTTTTCTGATACGCTACATCTCATGGTGTGATTTTCGTTAAGATTGTATGACTTTTAGAGGATTTTCCCCCTATTTTCTAAATAAGGCAAATTCTCTCAGGCTCGTACCTTTTGATGGATAAGACTAAACTTGACGAAAATTATATATTTAAAATAAGCATTAAAATGCAATTCTTTTGATGTAACTATTGGTATAGTTACATCAACTATACCAAAATAAAACTAGATTTTTTTATTTTTTACGAACGTTTTTGTTAATAATAAACATACGTACCTTACGAATTAACTTAGGTAGCGAATTTCTATATTTGTGTATTTTCATTACGTATATGAGGGGGTTCGCCCCCTCGTCAATACCTCGTTCTTTACACTAAAGCTTGAATTTTGTCCCAAATCTTTGAGAGTGATCCCTGAATCAAAAAGACCTTAGAATAAATAGTGTAAATTACTAAAAATACTTTAGCGTAAAGAGCAAGGTATTGTGGAGGAGACGAACCCCCTTATATACATTATATTTTATGTTCGTTTTAAGTTTCAATGCTGCTCATTACGTCCAGTTGGAAAAAAAAATTATTTATTTTCTCATGTTTTTTTTTTTTTAAATAATGCTAGAAAATAGAAATTCTCTTCCCTCGTGAAAAATTCTTCCATGTAAAAATCCTCCCACGTAACTTTCTCCTGCGACCCACGCTAACGCAAAAAAGTCCCCCTGAATACGTCTATACACGTCATAATTAACAATTGCTATATGTAAACAATGGTCAAAGTTTGTGACTTGTAGCCCCTCCCCCGGGGACGGGGGGACAAGTCATCCCTAAAGAACTATTTATTAGGTTTTCGACTAAGCTGAACAGAGTGGCTATCTCAAAACTTTGATCCGGTGACTTTAGGTAAAAATGTACGTGGGAGGGGGACTAGGTGCCCTCCAATTTTTTGGTCACTTAAAAAGGGCACTAGAACTTTCAATTTCCGTCACAATGAACCCTTTTGCGACATTCTAGGACAACTGGGTCGATACGATCACCACTGAAAAAAAAAAGCATCCGTGATTTGTCTTCTGGAAAAAAATACCAATTCCACATTTTTGTTGATAGAAGCTTGAAACTTCTACAGTAGGGTTCTCTGATACGCTAAATCTGATGGTGTGGTTTTTGTTAGTATCCTATGACTTTTAGAGAACTTTTCATTCCCGTTAGAATGAGCCCTCTTGAAACATTCTAGGACCACTTGGTCGATACGATGACCCCTGAAAAAAAAATAAATAAACATGCACCCTTGATCTGTCTTCTGGCAAAAATTACAAAATTCCACATTTTTGTAGATAAGAGCTTGAAATTTTTGCTAAAGGGTTCTCTGATACGCTGAATGCGATGGTGAGACTTTCGTTAAGATTCTATGACTTTTAGGGGGTGTTTTCCCCTATTTTCCAAAATAAGACAAATTTTCTCAGGCTCGTAACTTTTGATGGGTAAATCTAAACTTGATGAAACTTATATATTTAAAATCAGCATTAAAATGCGATTTTTTTTATGTAACTATTATTATCAAAACGTCGTTTTTTAGAGTTTCGGTTACTATTGAGCCTTGTCGCTCCTTATTACAGTTCGTTACCATGAACTGTTTGATAAGCTTGAAAAGCCTAAATAAAGCAGTACAATAATTTCAAAGATTATGTCTCACGACATAAAAACCATTGTAACTAAGAAAATGCCTTAAGCTATTTGACAAAACCGCACATATTACTAAATCTTCAATTCACCACAAAACTATGATTTATATGACTCCCTAAATTGTTCCAATTGTTAACATAAAAATAGTTTGATTATGCTCTAGAAAAATATTCATAGGGGGTGGATATGACAAAATATTTGTTTGATTATTATCATTTATGAAACCAAATCGAGTTATGACCACAACTGTCACGAAGGAGAGACACCCTCCCCCAATATCTTTGGTCACTCGGTGAAAAAAAGAAGTCGCCGCTAAAACTTTTTGTTTGGTTAAATAAAGACCACGCAAAATACTGACATGTCATCCACAGAAATTTCGAACTTAGTCGGTAAGCGCAGCAGTTTTACCGACTCCTGGCGTGATTTTACAGATGGTGCCACAATTTTCCATTTCTTTAAATAAACCGCATTAAAATAGTGGCAACACTATTTTACTATTTAATAAACCGAAACAGATATTATGCTAATTTTTGCCAAGAACAGTAGGTAAAAATTACCAGCCAGTCGGTAAAATCTCTTGCTCCCCTCCCAAACATTTTGGCTAGTAACGACCCTGGTTATGCCTATCATCAATTCTTTGTATCACTTTCTTACTAGATAGAAATATCCATTCAAAAAAGGAATGTATCAAAACCAACAGAACCCTGAGTCACCAGTTGAAGTAACTAATTAGCTAATAAATAAAAATTATATGAAATTACTGAATATGATTAAAAACGGAGGAAAAAATATATAGGCTAGATATAGCATCTTGTATCACCTTTTAAACAGTGGTGTCTATTCACGAAAATTAGGGAGGGGACAGGGGCAATATATATTGTTCATAATCTTGGGGTGGGACAAATTGTCATTTAAAAAAATGAAAATACCAAAAAAGGCTTTTTCAATGAAAAATACCCCCACAAAAGGTGTTTTTTCTAAACGTGGAAGTGGGGAAGGGAAGAAAAATCTAAGAGGGAACATGACGCAACTTGCTCTCCAGCTGACGCCTCTACTTCTAAAACTATATTGTTTAGAAGCTAAACCAAAGAGTAGGCTATCCAAAACAGAAAAACTGTATAAAATGCAAAATGATCATATTAAATAAATTAATTTAAATAAATTATCAAATAAATAAATAACAAGAAGGTCATATTAAGCAAAATTAATGAAATCTTATGTTAAAAGCAAAATTTAAAAATGGTGTTTATAATTTTACACTGTACTAATAGCATGTCTAGAAGACACTGTTAGTAGTAGAGCTGCTACTTGTGGGTGTCTTATTTTTCTTTCAGATGGGTAGCACTGTTGCAGTCTATGAATAATGGGTTGGAATCGCTATCTCAATCAAGAGATAAACACCCAATTTTAACAAGAATTTCAAGTAGCTATTCTCATTGTATCATTTAACTTCCTTCAGTTACATTTATGGATAAAATAATATATCTTAATGTATTATTTAGTATAATATATACTATTTTATTACAAATACATATTATATTTCTAGTAGTTTAATATTAATCTTACTTAATTTTAGTGTTTTAGCAATATTTATCTTTCTAAATTGTTGTATGAAAAATAACTAAAATAAATTTATGAGGTCTTTATCTTTTTAACTACAAGAAACCCCCCAACTTTTGTGACACTTTAAAATAATAGTCCTTTATCTATCGATTTTCAGCCAAAAAATAACATTTCTATCAAACAGTTTGTGATTATAACGAACCAATGGTCCTAACAGATCAGGAGAGACCTCATTCAAATGAAAATCACAAGTTCTAGGGGCCTTTATAAGTGACCAAAAAGATTGGAGGACACCTAGCCCTCCTCCAACGCCTCTTTTGTCTTAAAGACATCCAGTCAATTTGGTGCAAGAAATGCGTTTGATTCAGCATAGTTGGAAGGTCCAATAACTGTGCTTTTGATTGTGATACGACCCTCCATAGTCCCTGGGGAAAGGGATGTAAGCTATGAAATTTGCATATATTGTCCACACATACAAGGCTATTTGCCATTGGGAAATATACGGAAATTTTGGGCGGTAATTTTCTTAGAGGAGGGGGAATTTTCCACAGAGAGAATTTGCCGGGAATGTTTCCGGGGGGTATTTTTCAGGAGAAATGTTAGACGGGGGAGGGGAGGGAAGGGGATTTTCTGGCAAGATTTGAACTCAAGCTAATTATGTTAGCTATGTATTATATTAGAATATACCTAAGAGAGCCTGACAAGAGAGGTTCCAAAAATAAGTGAAAATGAAAAAGAATCTCCAACCATTTCGTTAGAATATAGCCTATATCTTTAAAGATATGAGCAGAGGATTCGTTGATTGTATTTAGTATTTGATGATGCTTCTGTTGTGAATAATCCCACTGGCTCAAGAGTTGTTTTGCAGTATCTTTTGAAGCCTTATTTCAATTGTCAACAATTTTGACCAAATTTATTAATGTTCCCAATCCTACACCAGATAAATTAAAAATATAAAGTTAGTCTGAAGAAAGTAAAGAGCAAAGTTGAAACTTCACAGTTCATGCAACATATTTAAAAAAAACTGGCTTGTGATATTTCACTGTGTTTATGGAATTCTAAAAAAATAGCGCATTATGAAAACACAGAAACAAGGCAACAAAACAGGAAGAGAAAGTCAGAAGAAAGTAAAGAGCGAAGTTGTCTCTTAAGTCGAAACTTCGCAGTTTATGCAACATATTTTTGAAAAACTATTTCAAACGAACTGCTCGTGATATTTCCCTTTAACTTTCTTTCACTTTATCATTTTAGGAAAACTGATTGTTGGAATTGAATTGGCACTTGAAAGAGAATATGCATTTCAAAATAAATTGTTCTATCCAATTGAGTTGCAATTGAAGGTGGTGGGGTGCCTGTGCTCCCCTAGTTTTGCCCATTCCTAAATTAAAGAAAATTATTTGTTTTAATCTTTTCATAGAAAAGGGCTTTTTTCTATATTTTCATTTAAAAAAATGAATAAATATCCCAAAGTGCAATTTGTGGGTGCCATATGTCACTCTATAATGGCATTCAAATCATCATTACGCAAAGGGATTAAATATAAAAATTAGCTTTTAAACAAGCCCTAAACAGCTCTTAATCTTGTTTCAAAAGCCTTCTATTTCTGCTAATCAGGAGATGATTTATTGCAAGATCTAACAGGACTGGACAGGGAAAATGCAGAAGAAGGGGGATGTTCAACCTCATGGTCATGCTTTTTAACCATGAAGATTATAATAATACCTTTTTCATTCTTCACAGCCTTTTCACTCCAGGAATGACAATCAAAGTGCAGTTTCTGGGCGCCATATTGTACTTTTTGATGGTGTTATCGAATTTATAAAAGGCAACTAGGTACAAAAATTAGATTTTAAATGTAAGGGAATAGCCCTTAACAGCTATTTACCTAGTTGCAGGCTGTTAGTTAATAGATGGTTTACAACTAGATCTAAGGGAGCTCAATAGAAAAAATGTAAACCAAGGGGGATCTTAAATCTCATGATCAAGTTTTTTAAATGTGGAGATTATGATAGTACTTTTTTCAATCTTCACAGCCTTTTCATTCCAGAAATGGCAACCAAAGTGCAATTTTTGGGTGCCATATGGCACGTGTTAATGGTTTTATCAAATCAAAATTATAAAAGGCAATTAGATACAAATATTAGCTTTCAAGCAAGCACTTAAACACCTCTGTATGAGGTCCCAGCACTCCATGGAGCTTTTCTAATCCAAAAATGTCACACAAATTCAATTTTTTGGGTGCCATATTGCATGCTTTATTTTGGTGTTTTCAAGTCAAACTCATAAATAGTGGGTACATATAGAATATTAGCTTCAAATGAGGTCTTAAAGAGCTCGTTATGATGCTCCAGTGCTCTGCTAGCAGCAAAGAAAAAAAGACACATCACTGCTACCCATCTTGAAAAGCAATTTTCCTTATCCTTCAATATGGGGGAGGGGGGCTGTAAGTGTTTAATTGCTTCTCCATTAAACTTTAAGTACAAACAATTCATTAAATCCTAGATGGGACATCTAAAAAGAATGACAATTAAAAAAATAGTTCAGAAAGACTAGGTCCAAAATTATTGTCCTATCAGTTTGACATTTGTCCCTTACAAAATCCTTGATGGCATAGTAATACAGCTTTAGTTTGGCAGTTAGAATCAAATTAGATTCTCTCAAATATACAGCATGGCTTGCTCAATTGAAACCTAAGCATCACTAAGTCATTTGCTATCATTCTTATTCAAATCTAAAGGATAACTATCTTTCAACTCTTAAGCTTGAGCATAATACGATTAATCAAACTTAAAATAATTCAGGAATAAGAAATTTCACAGGATGAAGATTTCTCAAGCTTTGAAAATGTCATAACAAACCAAAAACCTAAGCCAAACTGCAGTTTCCAAATATGAAGAATCCCATACCAATAATGTGTAAAGTACCCCAAAACTTTTCTAAAGGCTACATCCCTCAAGAATCACAATTAACATCAGATTAGCCACTCACAGGCCTTTCTGGTAACCTAGTTCTAAATTCTACAAAATAGCTTACCTCCAAAGCAACATCTTTGATCACCATCTGCATTACCTAAGCTAATTTGACCTACCTATCAAATTTCAAATGTCTTTATCAGATATAAAATAAAAAGAATCCTTTCAATAAACTTGTAAATCTTAGAGCATCTAAATCTAGGGAACCTGATAGCATTTATCCTAGGATTTTAAAGAAGTCATTAAATTGCTGATTTACTTGCAAGATTCTTAATGCTTTCACTAAAACTTAGTATGGTTCCAGGAGAAACAGAAAAAGGGCTGACATGTTCCTATACATTTAGAGGAAGGGAAGGAGCCTACCAATTACAGGCATGATTGAATACAAGGCATATGGAAGCCATAATTATTGAATCAAATCCTTTTTCACCCATCTTGGATGTAATAAACATATTAATCCTGTGCAGTATGGCTCCACAAAGGGAAGATCCAGTGATGCCAATTTGATATAAACTTATGAATGAATCATGGAACTAACAGATTAAGATCTTTTTGCAGCTGGTATTATTTGATCAAGCCTAGGCTTTTGACAAAATTGCCCACTGCCTGGTTTATCATAAGCTCTATCCTTGTCACCAGCATCAAAATATTGTCCTGTGGATACAAGATTTCGTCTCTGAGTGTTTAGTCATAATAATTGCAAAATACATCCTGATTTGGTTCCTATCCTTATTAATAATTCCCTGTGACACCATCCGTGGATTAAAACTATTCAATTTATAAGTAAACACTGCCCAAGTTTTATTCAGAATGAACCAACTTTGTTTGCTGATGAATTAAAGATATGTGACCTAGTCTTTCTAGCTGATAATCTACTAAGACTTGATATACCAATGGGTTACTACTGAAAAACTATAAATCAACCCCTTACAATGTAAGGTCATTCAGTTGGGTCATAATAACTCCCACCATTCTATATCCAACCAAAACCTGAAATAACAAGTTCTTGAGTGTGTTAGTTACAACTCTCTCAGCACCTTGGTATTCCTATTTGCGCTCAACACCTTGGTATTCCCATTGGAAATACCATTTCTCACACTTGTCATCTCCTAGGAGAAGGCATCAAACACTCCATATCAGCTTCATATGCTTCCATAGTCTCTGCTAAGCTTTGTTTCATCGTCATTATCTTGCAATACTGTACAACACTGTTGCTTAACCCCACATTCTCTACATTGCACCCTTTTGAAAGATTCTTACAAATGCTGATAAATTGAAAATCTGAGGTACTTTCTTCTGTTTCACATAAAAGCCACTGAGATAGACCATTTGGATACATAATTCAAAGCTTGTCAATAGTCTTCACATAGCTGATCCTACTATAGCCATTGCTAAACTTATGGAGAAATACAACTAAAATATTTCAAGATATGCTTGGAGCTGACTTCTTCAACTCTAGTTAAGTTGTCATAGTTGTATAGTGATATTTTTTTCTTTTTTCTTTGTAGTGCTCTGTCATTTTCTTTTGTATGAAGATGGGTTTTCGATAAATAATAATAATAATAATAATAGAGACTTTTGACTTACAACTTATAACCAGTGGAAATACTACAAACAATGTGAAGGGCAGGTAGCAAAAGTTTACATAGACTTGAGCTTTGCATAGTCTACAATCAGCTCTAGAGAATCAGCAATAATTAAAACAATCAAGCTCCTGTCTCACCAGCTAGAATATGGTATTCTTAATGTATTGCCCTATTTTTATAGTAATTATAATTTTCTCCAGGGTGTCCAAAGATTAGCCATCAAAATTCCAATGGACCTAAAAACCTATACTATGAAGAACACATAAAAGGGTCAAACTCACAACACACAAGTACCAAAAAAAATCAAGATGATGTAATTCTGATTTGGAAAATGCTAACCTTGAACACCAAACCAGCCTTACAAGAGTCTTCCATAATTTCTTCTTATTTTTTTTTTTTTACATCAGCTTAGAACACCATAACTGAGAAAATGGGTTTTATAGAGACTGGTTACTCAGCTAATTTGTTCTCTAATGCCTGTGATCCATGGTGTAATTTTGTCAAAATATTAAGGGGGGGGGGGGGTAAATAGGAGCAGTTCATATTATTGACTTATATATAAAGTGAACATATCACCTGATGCCATTTTTTATGCTCTTTCTGAATATAATAATAAATTTTCTTGCAAATTCAATAAGCCCTTTTAGGAACCTTGAAAGAAATTATTTCATTCCATATTTGAATACAAAAATACATTATAATATTTGTTTAAAACTTACTCTTTCATTATAAATCTATTTTGTAAAAGTTACATAATTCATAAACATTGATTTGCCTAGAGTAAGTTGAATAAAAAAAGATAAAACAATTCTGCCATGTTTTCTTCTTATTATGTTAGGCATTTAAAAACTGCTGTTTCACCTATATAGTGAAAAACATCAAAACTGACAGAAGAAACATGGTGGATGGAAAAATGGAGAAATTGTTTTATATATTTTTTCAAATTAATTGACATATCAATGCTTGCCAATTATATGGTTTTAACAAAATGGATTATATAATGAAAAAGTAAGTTCAAAACAAATATTTTAACACTTTTTATACAAAAAAAAGAAATTATATTCATCCAATAGCTTGTAAGCATAATATACAAAATGAAAATCAAAAAGTAGAAACTGCTGGAATATTAAAAAAAAATCAATGGTAGATTTGTGGTTGACAATATACATTACTGTAAAAAGAGGAGTATACTAACTCAGTTTCAAAACTAGGAATGGTAAAGTGCAAATTACAAATTAAGTGCAAATTAAGGTAATTTTGCCTGGTTGATGTATAATGGCTTCATTGAAAGAAAACTTCTGAATCCAAATTTACAACTTTGTTTACAATACTGTGGACACTGAGAAGAGTAGAGTGCTTCCAACAAAGTGAAGACCTGGCAATCCTAATGCCCCTAAACATTTTGAATACAACAAATGCCTTAGGTAGGGAATTAGCTTTGTAGCAGATCTTTGTACTGATTCAATTTTCTTCCTATCATCTTTATTCATAGGGTAACATACTGGAGAGCAATATTCAAGGATAGGGCAAACCTTTGACTTGTATAGTTAAAAAAAAATTCACTTTAAACTTCAAAAATACTCTTTTAATTCTAGACAATGTAAACCATGCTCTACCCCAAGACAATCCTTGTATGCTTATCAAACTTTAATAAAAGATCAGATACTATGCCAAGATTGCAGATAGTCCTCACCTCTGGTACCTTAGTACTTCCAATCAAATAGTGAGGATGCAAATTTCCAACCAACCTTCTACAGATATAGGGCATGACAGATTGCTTTAAAGTGTTTAAAACCATATAGTTTACCCTGCACCATTTAATTAAACTTTCTATATCCTCCTGGAATAGTTTTCCATCTTGTACCAAGCCAGCTTTCCAAAACAACTTCACATCATCAGAAAAATTTTATCATCAGCAATATATATATATATATATATATATATATATATATATATATATATATATATATATATATATATATATGGAGAATTTAATCAGACCTTAACAACAACCCTGTAGAACCCTGCTACTAACTAATATACTTGAGGATTTTGCCTCACCAACAACAGCAGCTTGGTTTCTACCAATCATGAAACTTTCAATCCAGCTATGTGTGTGCTCACCAAGATTTTGGAGTTTTTGAAGCAGCTTACAGTGGCATATTTTGTCAAAGGCCTTATAAGAATCAAAATATATGCAATCAAATGGGTCACCTTTGTCAGCAAACTGCTAGAAGTCTTTTATGAACCCCAAAAGTTGTGTACTACATGAATGCTTCTGCCTGTATGCATGTTGAGCCTCTGACCATAGCCTATTTTTTCATAGTGTAACCATATGCAATTAACCAAAATTTGTTCTGTTATTCTGCAGAATATTGAAGTAATAAAAGTTGGTCTAAAAATTTTGAAAAGGATCATGTCTACCAGACTTGTAGCCTATAGCCTAGTGGCTTCACAAGAGCTTCTTTCTATCTGCTTGGAAGAGATCCAGCCAAAAACAACCAATTGAACAGTATGACAAACAATTCACATAAAACAGATGCCAAATTTTTTAACATAATATTTGTAATAGTCAATTATTATTTTCAAAGGTCCAAAAAAAGGCTTAAAACATAATTTGCAAGAAAAGCATTTATTATATTCACAAAGAGCATAAAATTTTTATTTTTAGGTCAATAATATGAACTGCTCAATATTAACCATTAGAACAGCATATCCTAATTATAGATACAGTCAGTCTAGGATGAATTAATCTAAGAACAGTGCTGCAAAACAGAATAATTGCATTTAAGAGCACCTGTAGAGGTGCCTTTTCTGTCAATTCAAATGTTGAAAAACCAGATGTTTTCCAAGATTGTAGTCAGCCAATTCCAACTAACCTAGTTTTAATCAACAGCCAATCACAGCTATCCAAGTCTACACAATAATGTAAAAGATTAAGAGCCAATTGCCTATGTACAGAAAATACACTTTTTGATCGGAATATCTGGCCAAGATTAGGCACTGGTCAAGTATTGGGGGTCTAACCCTAGTCTACAAAAGGGTATAACAAAGGTATCAAGTGATGTATTTACTTTTCATCATACTTTAACTATGTTGCAAACTACATGGGCCTATTTTGCCTCAAGAGTTTCATACATATTCCCCAACTACTTTCCAAAATAGAAAAAAACTGCCATCAATAGTTTTTGTAAATAGGCTAGCCTATATCTGGGACGAATGGCACAGAGTAGACTGTCATATTATCAAATACTATATTTGAAAAGTATCGAAAGACAAATCAGATGATGCTACAATTTTTATTACAATTAGATAGACTTTGCACAGCTTATTCTAATAACACTATTTACCACAAATGAGCCATTTCAAAAATTTAAATATAAAATCAAAACGTTATCTGTAATAACAAATTTTCACAGGAGTTATCAGCGAAAGCCCTGAAATACACCGAAAAGTAAAGGCCTTTTTTCGCGTCAACCAAAGAGACTGTTTGAGCTCAACCACTCGGTGTGGTTGAGCTCAACCGCTGTTTTTGCGTGAAACAGTGACAAACCAGGTTGTCATGAAAAGTGATTTTGCGTGAAACAATTGACTGGTTGAACTCTAATTTAACCAGAACTGTCATTGTTTTTAACCGTAGGGTTCTACCATTCATAATTGTTGGTTGACCTTTTCAGGCGTAGATTTCGAAAAGAAGAATTCGTAGGCTATAAATAAGTCTATATAAAATAAGAATTATAAGCTGACAAATATAATTCTAGCCACGCAAAAGTAAGGTTTAATTTTGTTTTGTTTTTCGTATTAGGGCTATTTGGATAAATGTTGGGTTATATCCTGCAATTTGATTCACATAGGCCTTAATACAGGAAGTCAAGAGTTTGAATATGCTTTTGAAAACTTACGTAGATACTTGGAAATCTTTGTTTCATCCTTTTGATGCCCTAGACTTGACCTTAGCTTGGTAATTTGGCTTCAGAGATAAAACCTTGATGAAGCAAGACCCTAGTGGTTATAAAGCATTGTTAATCCAATTACTTTTCTTACTAGATGCTTCAAGATGTGTTGCATCTTTGTCAGAACTCTTTACATTTCAGCCTTACCTTATAGGGCCATGGATAAATTTTCAGGTCAAACTCTAGTTTGGCTACTGTTTGCTATCTTAGAAATGGGTTAAGTCAGGAAAATAGAACTTCCAGTAATGAATCCAAAGCAAAAAATATGTAAAATTCTAGTTTAGCTAATTTTCATTATCTTGGAAAGGGAATAGGTTACAAGAATGAAACTCAGTAATTAATCCAGGGTCAAAAACACTCTGGGAAGGTACTGCCAGGCTTCTATGTCAACCCTTTTCTGATTTCTAAGTCTTAGATAATTGCTTACTCAAAAGGTCTATACCTATACTATTGAAATTTTGACAAAACAAGATTTACCTTAATTTTTAATTATCAGTTTCTTTTTCTCTGGCTTTAGCTCTTAAAATGCAATTCCTTTTATTTGAGTAGCATTTTAAGCCATATCAATATTTTTTTTTCAAAATTTAGGAAATGTCTTTGCATATCTTTAAAACCTTATAAAGTGGATTGAGGAAAGCTGTGAAACAGTTTCTTTGTACTCCATGTAAGCAGACCTTCCCAGAACATACTTTAGCCTTTAGACCCATCCCTGAAAGTTTTTTTTTCAATCTCACCCCCTGGTGCTCTTTTACACATTGTATAAATTGTGAAGAAATGCCTGCCCCCTTGCTAAAAGTCTTAGAAGTATCTTATATCAAAATACACCTGATACAGTTTAATTTTTTAGAGATGACACAGAATAGCATTAAAGCTGAGTATTTGCTTTGCAAGAAATGTGTCCCTTCTGTTGTAAAGCATTTTGGATAGACACTAATCTAACCATGGACATATTGCTGTTGCAAATGGTTTTGCTTAAAATGGTTTGGAAAACAAATAGCAAATGTAAATTTGCTTTTTTATCATTATTTAAGACTAGAATATCACAAAGCTATGCAATCACATTGCTTGTTGTATCTTAAGTAAATACAATCCCTGATGGAGTTTTGTTGATACCTGTCTTAAAATTAATTTGTCTAAATAAAATATATTGTTTATGGGACAGTAGAGAAAAGCAACAACCATGAATTGAGTTTTTTTCAATATTTCTTTTTTCAAATAATAGTTCTCTGGTCACATTTGTGTTCCTTGCTAAGTTGTTGGCACTCTGGTTTGGGAATCCTTTGTCCAAGGGGTACAGGTTTAATTCCTGGCATTGCTAGTGTATTGGGTTTTTACCAGCTAAGTATTCACCATGCTAGTTTGCATCTTAAGTAAAGCAATCCCTGCTGGAGCTTTGTTGACACCTGCCTTACAATAACTTGTCTAAGTAAAATACAATGTGTATTGAAGATTAGTGAAAATGGCTGTAAATCCATCTTGTTTTTTTTTCAATATTTTTTTTTTTAATAGTTGTTCTACTCTGGTTGTAATAATGTTCTTGGCTAAGTGGAAAGCACTCTTAGTAAGATATCCTTTGTCCATGGGGTACAGGTTTGATTCCTAGTATTGCCTGTTTATTTGTTTTAAATGGGGGTCAGTGATGTTTCACAGATCTAAACCAGCTCTAAATAGGCAAATGGAGAAATATGCAAAAGGTAAGCAGGGAGGGTGTACAAAAGCACAAGATTTCTGGCCCCCAGCCCTTAATTGCAATTCTTGGCCAAAGGGTCACAAAGTGGAAATTAGCACTGCCAGTTTAGACCTTGATGTGTCAGTGCTGCCATACTTACTTTCTTGCATATTGGTGTTGAGTTTGCCCACATTTTATCTTCATTACTATCTAAAATCATTTAGACATTTAGCAAACTGTCTCAAACCACAATTAGTATTGAATAGTTTTTGGGCCTTACTGACTTTCCCTTTATAGCAAAGGTTTATTGTTGTGTATAATGTAGATATTTTAAAGTAATCAATCATTAAGAAGTCCCTTTTAGTTTTATCAAGTTTTTGAGTAATAAACCTGTTTAATTACCTTAAAATATTTATTCAGGTCCTTTACTATTGGCTGCCCTTTATATTACAATAATGATTGAAATATATTGTGGCAACTAAAAATTTGGATAATCCAACCTATTTTACCATCTTAAGGTTGTTTACAAAGGTGTATGAAATATTTAAGTACTGACTTAGCTACAGAAAACCTCTAGATATAATAAAATGTAAGCAAGATGGCTCTTACTTTGACCATATCTATGGAAGCACTAATGAGAGAGTGGGTTATTTGATGCATTTGTAGGATTGAGTGAGATGAGAAATGAAGTGTAGGCTTGATGAGAGATGGCTGGTGAATGTGATGAGGGATGAATGTTTTACAAGATTTTAAAATTTTGGACAATGTTTCATGTTGACAGTAGAGTGCAGAAGTAAAATTTGGTAATTTTTTTTCTTTGTTTCTGTTATGTTAGACAATATTGAATATTCTAAAGTGAAGTTTCTTTTTTGTTTGGAATTGTGATGGCCCTAGGGCTTTAGTGCAATACAAATTACTAATGTTTATTCACTTTCTTTAAACAAACACAAGGTCTATGTCTCCTAGCTTTAACAAAGTCAAATGTAATTTTAAGACCAGGGATTTCAAAGTAGGTCAAATGAACTTCTGGTAAAAATGAGCAATTTATGAAACATCTAGATTAAAAAAAAGTCTTTTAGACAACAAAGAAGACAATTGAATAAAGAAAAGTACCTTATATCATAATTGTTGTGCACCCTTAAGATAGAAATGAACAAAGCTTCAATTAAGATTCTGTTTTGTTTAAACAGACAGAAGGGACAAACCTCCAAGCTTTGACAAATACAATCTCACTTTGTGGCTCCTATCTTTTCAAAGGGGACTTTCTTTGGATTTTTTCTATCCAACTAAAACTGAAAAGGACAGCATGATATACAAGTTACTTTCCAATTACCCTACATAGCAAGAGAAGATCATTAAGTTAGGCTATGCTTTATCTCAATCTCCCTCCCAATGTGCAGAAATATGGCTCAAATTTCATATTTTCAATGCATTTAACCTCCTGTCACCTGTTTTTCTAGTTATTGTTTGTCACATTTGTTTAATTTACAGCTACATGGGATGAAGTTAGAGAGACAGATTGACAAAACAAATGGAAAATAGGAAATTTCAGCAATACATTTTTATATTGGGAGGATTGAGGGGTAAAGTAGAGCAAAGTTGAATATAAAATGTGTTACCAGCTATTATTCTAAAAATTATGAAGCATGAATTTTTTTTTTATTATGTTTCTTTCTCTTCAGGTCCTTCTCTAGGGCTTTACCAAATCAAACATTCTATGCCCAGAAAAATTAGCAACAAGGTATAGTCTATATACAAAGGCTTATGTTATTTAACTATGAATATGGAATTTATATGGCAATCAGGAACTGGATACAGGCGAAAGCAAGTAAAAAAGAAAGAAAAAACTTCCCTAGTTAGCTCAGGAGACTTTTAATAGATTACTCTTCAGATAATTGCCTATGATACATAATTTAAATATTTACCCCTGTACAGTAGGGCATTAAAACAATCTATCACAATGTAAGATACAATATATTTAGATATGATGCTGATTTACAAATTCCAGGATTCTTTGTTGTAGTTTTCATAATTTTGTTGATAAAGTTTTATATATTCATCATATTTTATTTTATGTCATTAACATTAGCCAAACTAAACTTCTCAATAGAACTTGAATGTGGTGGCTATAATGCACAAGTACTGCAAAAATCTTACAACACATTATGTGTTATGGTAACTGTTCAGTGAGAAAAAAACTATTTTCCTAGTTTAGCTTAATTTGTTATATTTTTGTGCTTATCAGAAATATTTTATTAATTTTAGGCAGCTGTCCCCCCTCAAAAAATTCTTCAACATTTGCTGGTTTATACTTAACTAGTATTCTACTGAAAACAAAAATTAATATATATTTTGTATTGAAGAAATATAAAGTCCTTTGGATTATTTTTTATTAAGATTAAGCAGTTTGCTACTTTCTTTTGTTAGGCTAAGCCTGTAATAGTGCTTTATTGTGAAGAGGATTGCAAAGGCTAGCCTGAACAATATGTTATTACAAATTATTAGGTTAAACTTCTGTTTGGTAAAATTCTATTTTAGATAAATTTGTATTATCTTGAAAAAGGTTTAGGTTAGGAAAATGAAACTTTTAGGGATGGGTCTAGAGACTAAACTATATCATGGGAAAGTATTTTGGAGCATCTAACTCTACTCTTTCTCTCTCTTAAAAACGTTTGCCTTAAATTACCTTAAATCACATTGTCTAATGAAATAAGGATTAAATCCCATAGAATTGCTGGTTAGTGATGATGACAGTTGGAAATCTCAATATTTGGTCCACACCCTTAGAAATGCTTGTGTTATAAAAGTGAAACCCTTGCAAAATAAATCTTCTACTTAAATGACAAGAAAAAAGCGTTTTTAGTGTCCTAACTTTGCTCAATTTCAATTTATGAAGTTTCCAAGATTTGGAAACTTTCAGGATATACATTTCCCTATATTTAAATACAAAACACTGATATGGCTTAAAATTCTACTCAAATAACAAGAATTGCATTTTCAGAGCTAAAACCAGAGAAACAGAAACTGCTAACTGAAAATTAAGGTAAGATGTTGTTTTACCAAAATTTTAATAGTTACAGACCAGTCCAGTATGCAAAATTCCAAGATTTAAAAACAGAAGAGGGTAATCACATAAGCTTAGCAATAGCTTCTCAGAGTATGTTTTTAGCTATGGATTAATCACTGAAAGTTTCATTCACCTAACATAACCCCAATCAAAGATAGCAAAAACTAGCTAAACTGGAATTTGACTGGAAATTTAATCTATAGCCTGGTAGGCTAGTAGAATTCCAAATCAAAACAAAAAGAAGTCAAACTAGAATTTTATCCTCTGTTTAGGGTAGCTCAACAAAGCTAAAGTCTTATCATTTAGGACTTTTTAATAGATAATTTTGCTTTTACAGTATGAATACAACATTTTCCAATATATTACCTGAACAATTTAACCCAAGATTCCACTAATTCAGACCCTTCCTTTCTCTCCAAATATACCAGAGAGTATGCTAGATCATTTTTCAATTCTCTCTGACCTCAAACTAATGTGAAATATGTCAAATGCGGAGGAAATTAAGCCAGTGCTAAATCATTTAATTATAACAGAATGACACTCTTAACACTATACGGATGTTTTATGTTTGAAATTTTTTGCCCAAACCGACAAGTAAAAAGTGTTTTCGCGAACCAGTTTTGTTTGAGCTCAACCATATGTAATTTTTTCCGTTTTTGCGTTAAACATACATGCTGGTTAAACCAAAGCTGTCATTGGTTAAACCAGCTGGTTGACGCGAAAAAAGGCCTTAAGAATCATTGGGTGCGTTTCTTTACTTGTCCAATGGGATTTTTACTAATCGAGGTTTAACCCCTAAAAGATAGCAACAAATACTTGTCTGGCCACGTGTTACTGAAAACGGCAAGATTAATTGCGAATAATAACAACATCTTACCCTCTGAAGTCAATAACAAGACTAAAAAAAAGAAATGAAAACAATGAGTTAGTAGCAAGTAACTCTGTTCTTTGTGCATTTGAAGGAGAATATTCACCAGAAAAGTTATTCTTGTTTGGTGGAAGAGTTGCCTTTAGATTCTATGATGAAAAACCTATACAATGCAAACACTGCTTGAAACTAGGGCACACACAAAAATTCTGTCCATTTGCCACTGCTGTTGTTTGTAAAAACTGTACATCAAGGGGTCACTCTGAAAGTAACTGCCATTACCCAACAAAATGTATTAACTGTGGAGGTTCACATCTTTCTGATGACAGAAATGTTTGTGCTAAATACAAACAAAGAAGTCAGATTGTAAAAATAGCACAGGAGAAAAGAATACCAGTACCCATAATTGCTAATGCTATGAGGAAAGAACCTAGTCAGCCTCATATAAACTTTGTCAATACACCTTCCAGGAGACCAACTCCAGTCCAAGAGCTGAGAAGACAACCACAGCAGGCGTGGAAAAAAATTCCTGCAACCAACTTCTATGAGACCTACTCCCTATCAACTAGTGAGCAACCCATAAGTATAACTAGCCCTTCTTTCCCCAGACTTGACCACAAAGTAGGAAGAATTCCTGCAGGTGTATCCCCCTCTCAACCCAAAAGACCTACATTCTTATCTATTAGGGGTAATGGACCTCAAAGAAGCAACATCAAGCCTCCAACACCCACAATCTTAGTTGGTAATCAACTAAGAAACTTGACAAAATTTATTATTACCCAGGAGCTTATTCGATCATCAAATTATGACACACAAATGAAAAATGAACTATGTGAGAAAACACTAGAAAAGCACTTTCCAGAGTCATTGCTGAAAGAAGTTACAGATGAATTTAAGGAACTAATTGCTATTGTTGCAGCCAAAAATATTCAAGTTCCCCAATGATTAGAAAAAAAAAACCCCAACTAATTAACAATGTTAGTGATATAGATAAACTGATAGTGCTACAGTGGAACGCTTTTTCACTTAATAATATAAAAATGATGGAACTTTGCTCGTATATTAATAAAGAAAAAGTGGATGTAATTTGTCTCCAAGAAACACATTTAAATCATCTAAAAAAAGTGTCCATACCAGGATACAAATGCTATCGAAAAGATAGAGATTCTGGCAGAAAAGGAGGTGGAGTGCTCATTTTTATAGCTGATAAAATAGTTCACTATCCATTACCATTAAAGCAACATGACCATGAAATAGATGTGGTAGGAGTATCAATCACTTTAAGCTCAGGAGACACTTTAACAATTAAATCTATGTATAACCCAAAGGGGGATACTGATATATATAATATTTTATCAACAGAAGCAGAGGGTCACAACTCCTTTATTTTTGGTGACCTAAACGCTCATAGCAACCATTGGGAAGATATTGAACAATCAAACCGAGCTGGGAAAAATGTTGAAAGATTACTGTTAGAAAATAACCATATAGCAGTTCTAACACCATATAATTTGCCAACTTATTATAATATAAAAAATAAAAAATTTTCAACCATTGATATTCAACTAGGTCCTGCTGCTGCTGTTGACCAGGTTTCAATAAGTATAGTAACAGATCTACAAAGTGACCACTGCGCTATTAAGACTACAATCTCTAATATGTCTCACCAAACCAAACCTGGAAAAAGGAAGTTTATCAACAAGAAAGGTAATTGGCCAATGTTCAAGCAAATCCTGCAAGAAGCCAATTATAATTTACTTGAAGATTTTTCCCAAATTGATGATAAAGTAAAAATACTTAACAAAATTATGATGGAAGCTGCTTACAAAGCAATTCCCAAGACAAGCCCCAACATTTGGACTCCAACTGGCAATAAGAGAATTAAAAATTGGTGGAATGAACTATGCTCTACTGCAGTGGAAGCTAAGAGGGTAGCAAAAAAGGCATTTCAAAGACATCCATCAATGAGCACTGCAATTGAATATAAACGTAGCTCAGCAAAAGTAAAAAAAACATGTTTACAGGCCAAAAGAGAGGCATGGGAAAAATTTATGACTAACATAGATCATCAAACTGCAGTATCTAAGATTCACCAATACGTAAGCAAGATGAACGGCAAGAGAATGACACTTGATGATCGCAAATATGAAATAAAACACCAGGGTCAACTAATAACTTCTGATTTCCTAAAAGCTGATATTTTTGCAAACACATTCATGAAGAAACCTCTAGACACTGTTTTGCCAAATCCACCTGTATGTGTCCTCCCTTCTGTAGCACAACACAAGAAGTCGTTAATGTTACCCTTTTCTTTATCTGAGTTACAGACAGCTATTGAAAGATGCAACTTAAATTCAGCCCCAGGATATGATGAGATACACATCAAATGGTTGATTGAAACACCTGACATTTTTCGAGCTAAGCTCCTGGAAGTATGTAACAACGCATGGAGAGAAGGGAAATTTCCTACCCCCTGGAAAATTGCACTTATTTACCCAATCCTCAAACCTGGAAAACCACCAGAAGATCCTATATCTTACAGACCAATATCAGTTCTCCCCACAATGGGCAAAATATTTGAGCGAATGATTTTAAGGAGATTAGAATGGTTTGCAGAGGTAAATCAAATAATACCCCAATCTCAGACAGGTTTTAGAAAGAGTCATAGTGCAATGGACAACATAACTAGAATAGAAACAGATATGACAGATGCTTTACAGGAGGGCGAAGTTGGTATTGCTGTATTGTTTGATTGGACAGATGCATATGGAAATGTAAAACGTAAAAAGTTACAAGAAATTATGCATAATAAAAATTTTCCACCTCTGGCGATCTCAATTATAATGAATTTATTATGTGATCGTTCCTTTCAAGTACAGATTAATGAAATACTGTCTGTAAGAAAACAAGTTGAAGATGGTCTCCCACAAGGAACTGTCATAAGCCCTCTTTTATTTACACTATATATATCTGAACTAAAACTTAGAAGCCAGTCAAAACATGGAGAATTTGCTGACGATCTCCTTGTGTGGAACAGACATAAGAACATAACTTTACTCCAAAACATCATTCAGGAAGATATATATGATGTGTGCCTGTTTTCTAAAGCTTTTGGACTGCCCATTTCTATACCAAAAACAAAAGCAATTGTGTTCCATAAACGACAAGTAACACTTCCGAAACCCTTAAGGATAGAGGAGAGTGAGATAGTCTATGAGCCGTCAGTTCGGCTACTGGGCATGATTCTTGATTCTCGTTTAAAATGGCAACCATATTTAATGATGTTAAGAATGACAATTTTAAAACGGCTAACCATCCTCAAACGACTTGCAGGATCTAAATGGGGATCTTCACCCAAGTTAATTATTGACTTTTACAAAATGTATATTCGGTCTAAATTGGAATATGGCATACAATTTCTTACAAATATTCCGGTTACTTTGTTCAATACCCTTGAGACACTCCAAAATTCAGCCATCAGAATTGCTTTGGGGCTCCACAAACATACTGCAGTGGTTAAGCTCAAAGAACTTTCTGGACTAACTGCTCTGAAAGACAGGGCTACTATGCAGAGAAACTGCTACTTCACAAAAATACAAACATATGGCAAAATCCATGCAGTTTTTCCCTCCACTTTTGGAAATCCTGCTAAGCCCCAACACCTACTATCTTCTTTTAGCCAGTATCTAAAAGATTACCCAAATTGGAAAAATGAACAGGCGGATAGTTACCCTTTTCCAAAATCTCCACCATGGGAAATGGTGGCTCCTGAATGTCATCTTCAGTTAGTTTCTAAAGACAAGTCACATTATTCAGATCAGTATGTCTGTCAACTTTTTGCTAATAAGATATCCTCACACTTTCCTGAACATATTCTAGCTTTCACGGATGGTTCAGTAAAAGGATCAAGAGCAGGAGCAGGGGTGTGTATTCCTCATGTTTCCTTGAATATATCAGCAACTCTTCCATCACACACTTCAATTCTGACAGCAGAGTTATTTGCTATACATAAAGCACTTGAAACTATGGCCAGACCAAACCTTTCGTCAAAGAATGTGTTAATCCTTACAGATTCAAATTCTGCAATTCAATTAATAAGAAAAATAAATTATGAGGCTGCAGATTCAGATTTAAAATTAATAAGAGATGATCTACAAAGATTAAATAAATATGGTATTTTTGTTTGCTTCCAGCATATTCCTAGTCATAAAGGACTGATTCATAACGTGACTGCTGATAGGCTAGCAAATGAAGCTGCAAATATTGACCCCCAACCAGAATCAAAATTGGGGAACCTACGAGATATTATGAAACGCCGTTGTCAAATAAAATGTCTACCATTTCGAAATTCCCCATTTCGTTCTAGAGAAGACACAGTGTGGTACTATAGACTGAAATCAGGATATCTTTTTCTGAATTCTGTCCGATTTCAATGGAATTTGTATCATTCTCCACTATGCAGGTGGTGTTTAACAACAGAGGAAACTCCCCAACACATATTTTTTGATTGCCAAATACTTGCACCCGAAACTAATAAGATTAAGATAATTTGTAAAAAACTAAAGATTGAAGAAATGTTTGACTCCATCATTAGTTTTCAACTACCTCCTAATACTGAAAGGCCGATCTATAGGGTGATGATCCAAATTATGAAAAAGACAATGGAAAACGAGCTAATTTAGTAATGAAGATCTACTGTGCAGAAGAGAGCGAGAGTGAGTAGGAAGAGCCGTATTGGTACCGGCAGGCCTCTTGGCCTTAAACTGCTGGGGACAGGTAGCTCAAGTACTCGCACTTCCCACAAACCAAACAGAAGAGAAGAGAGGACGAAAAAGAAGGATTGCTAGTGCCATCTTGAAGTCAAAGGGGTGAAAGGACTGTATGCAGTCTGTATACCCTCATACAATTTATGGAAATGGAAAACATTGGTCACGTGTAATTATTATTTTAATGCTATGTGAAGTTTTGACAAGGAAGAGGCTAGGACTTTGGGCCTGTTTCAAATTTTACAGGCAAATACAGCTTCAGCAATTATTTCAGAGCTGGGTAGCCTAATACAATTTGTGTGGCCAGAAGTTTAATTGTAAGATTTCAAATTGTGGTTGTCATTTGCCTTTTTAAGTCATTCCATTCAAGATGCTTTGGATTTTTTTTATTGTGATAAATTGTCTTAATGCTCTGAAAAGGGAAAATTATTTCAATTGCATAGGATAGGAAAATTTTGGTAGGCTAATTAATTCAAAGTCCTAAATTAGCCAGGGAAGTGCTTTTTTTTTCACTAAAAAATCACCACGTTCTTTGAACTCCAATTATATAGCCCTGTTTTTGGCCCCCTTGATCCAGTTCCTGATTGTCATTTACACTAAATTTCACTTTTTCTGTTACCTATTTATGTTTGCACCAGTTTTACCATTGGGTAAAACTGGTACAAACAGTATTACTGGCTTTCATATAATTTGAATATACCACTTGATGCCTTTTGTAATGCTGTTTACAAATATAATAATTGCTTCTACCACAAGTTCATATTTAAGCACTTTTTGACCTCTTAAAAATGACCTATATATGGGGTCATTACAAATCTGCAATAGTTTAGAAACAAATTTGGGCTATATATTTGCACATCAGGGGGTGGGGGTAAAGTGTAGCATATATTTAATATGTAAACTAACCATTGCTTGAATTTTTGTGTGTGTGCTGTTGCACTGGTGATTTCTCTTTTCATTAAAATTTGATGTGCACAAACACATTAAAAAAAAAAACAGCAATGGTTAGTCTACGTATATAATATATGCTATGCTTTACCCCCACCCCCCTGATGTGCAAATATATAGCCCAAATTTGTTTCTAAACTATTACAGATTTGTAATGACTCCATTAATAGGTCATTTTTAAGAGGTCAAGAGGTGAAAAAGTGCTTAAATCTGAATTTGCAGTAGAAGAAATTATTATATTTGTAAAGAGCATATAAGAAGGCATCAAGTGGTATATTCACTTTATATGAAAGCCAGTAATACTGTTTGCACCAGTTTTACCCTTGTTTCTTGTTAATATTACTAAGGGGTCATAGTTAAGCACTAGAGAAGTCATTGTTAAATAACATGTGCTTATGTATATATAGCTTTTTGCTACTTATTCTTCTTTGGTTATATAATGCTTGATGTGGTATAAGCCAAGAGAAGGACCTGTAGACCTATAGAAGAAAACCTGTTAAAAAAAGATGATTCTTTGTAATTTACATAATAATTATAGCTTTCTACATGCAGCCCTGCTCTGCTTTAGCCCCAACCCTACTAATATGGAAATCTATAGCTGAAATTACATATTTTCTATTGATTCTGCCAATCTATCCCTCAACCCTTGTACCTGTTAATTGAGGCAACTGTGGCAAAACAAGAACTGGAAAAACAAGTAACAGGTGGCAGAAAACATTGGAAATATATAATTTGGGCTATATGTTTGCAAATTAGGTATGTTAGAGGTGAATTTCTTGTTGTTCATATTTTGATTTAAAAATAAAATGAATATACCACTTGATGCCTTTTTGTATGTTCTTTACAAATATAATAATTGCTTATTTTGCTAGTTCAAGTTTAAGCACTTTTTGACCTTACTTAACCTAACAAATTTTGGCAGTGAAAAACACATTATTTTGTCAAAAATGACCAAAAACACATACCTTAATTGAAAATTTGGCATCAAAGAAGAAGAAATACAGCATAATATTGTAAAATTTATTAATCCAACTTAATTGTGGAAAATCAGTGCTCATAGATTATACAACATGTAAAAAATGGATTAATAATGAAACAGTAAGTTTGAGACCAATGTTTTAAGCTTTCTTATACCCAAAAACTATTTGAGTATACTTTGGTCATTTTCAAGAGCTCAAAAACTTGTACTTGAAGCACTTATTATGTTTGTAAAAAATAAAAAAGGGCATCAAGGAGTATGTTCACTTTATTTGTAAATCAAACATATGAACAACAAAAAATTTACCAATTATTAGCATAGCTGCACAATTTTCCCCTGGGTATGTAGGCTTAGTGGAAGGTCACTTATACCTGATCATGTCCCTAATGTTTTTACTTGGTTGAAAAAAAATCCAAAGAAAGTTCCTATTGAAAAGGAAAGAGATCAAAAGTGAGATTGAATTTGTCATAGCTTGGAGGTTTGTCCCTTCAGTCTGTTTAAAGAAAACAGATTCATAATTGAAGCTTTGTTCATTTCAATCTTAGGGATAATCTACATTTGTTACACTTAATTAAATGGTTGTAAAGGAATACTTTTATTTATTTTTCTTGTTTGTTTTCTACATAATTTTTTAATCTTTAAATTGATATACATTTCTTACAAATTAATTAGTCATATCATAGTTCCACTTGCAAGTTTTGACCTACTTTGTAACCCTGGTCTCAAAATTGACTATAAATTTATTGAAGCTAGGAAACATAGAACTCCTCTCTGTTTAAAAGAAAATGGATGGACATAGGTAGGTTTTAATACACTAAAGTCCTAGGGCCATGGAAATTAAAAAAAAAAACAATGAAGATTAACTTTAAAATTCTGGACATGACATAAATATGACATTCACAAAGAAAAACCATTCACAAAATTTTACTTTTGTGCTCAGTTGCCAACCTGAGCAATTGCCCTAAATTTTTAAACCTTGCAAAACATTCACCAGCCAATTCTTATGACCTACACTGTTGTCTGTACACCAAAAATTCATGGAAAAGGAAGGACCACCTTACTGACATTTCTTCCTTTGTACTTATATTTAATGGGTTTAAAAGAAAGCTCCTATGGCTAAGTCAGAAGCCTAGTAAAGGACCAGGTAATCCTTTAGACAGGAAGTGCAATAGGAAGCTAGGAGCCAGTCATCCTATGCTTTTGCATGTCCTTCCTGCTTACTGACCCCAGATTTCTCTAGGTAACCTGTTAAGTTTGGGCCAATTCTGGCTGAACTTACAGAGTTACATCACTGACCTTCGTCCCAAACCAAATAAACTGCTAATGCCAGAAATTAAACCTGTGCCCTTTGGATAAAGGATTCTCAACCTAGAGTGCCAGCCACTTAGGAAGGAATACAAATGTCACCAGAGAACAAAAATTATTTGGAAAAAAGAAAATATTGAAAAAAAAAATTAACTCAAGTCATAGTTGCTCATTGCTGTCCCACAAACAATATGTATTTCATTAAGACAAATAAATTTTTAAACAGGTATCAACAAAACTCCATCAGGGATTGTATTTACTTAAGGTACAATCAGCAATATTAATGCTTAGTTTTGTGATATTCTGGTTTTGAAATAATAAAAAAAGAGAAATTATATGTTCTACTTGTTTTCCACAACCCCATTTGAGAAAAATCATTTGTAACAACAATATACCCATGGTTGGCTCAGAATCTCTATAAAATTCTTTAAACAGAAGGAATTTAAAAAAAAATTATACTCATCAGCAAGAAAAATATTAACATAACTCTCTAAACTTGGCACTTTTTAAGACAATTTTTAGCAAAGCAAATGCAAAACTTTAATGGTGTCCTATGTCATCTAAAAAAAAAAACAACATTAAAATGTGTCAAATGAATTTTGATGTAAGATGCCTCTAATACTTTCAGTTGAATCTGTGAAATGAAGGGCCAGGTATTCCTTTACATTTTATACAATATATAAAAAGAAAAACAGTTCAAATTTTTTCACAAAAGAAGAAGCTTGATGTAAAAAAATAAATATATTTTTAACAGAAAGCAACTGACATCAATGAAATCAAATAAAACAAAAATTCATGGAGAATAAATAATATAAGCCATATATTTGACCTATAATGAGGTGGCATAAAAGATTATTTTTAGAATTAGAAAAAACAGTGTTATGGCTTAAAGTTCTGCTCAATCAACAGGAGTTGTCTAAGGCCAGAATAATTAAGAACTAAGGCCAGAGAAAAAGAAACTGATAACCAAAAAAATAAGGCACCCAAAAATTTCAGGACCCTTTAGAGGGAAAAGAAGTAGAAGTAGGTACTTCAAAATACCTTCCTGGGAAATACTTTAGCCTGTAGACACATCCCTGAAAGTTTCATTTTCCTAGCCTAACCTCTTTCAAAGATAGCCAAAAGTAGCTAAAGTAAAATTTTACCCCTACTGTATCTTAAAAATCCAGTTTAAATAGCAGTCTCAACAAATAATAGACTATATAAAAGGCTATAGGTATTGGCCTAATCATTCTAAATTTTTTCCAACTAATAATTATAGGATGGTTTAGAAACTAGACCTGTTTGATATAATAACATTTGACTAACTCACCAATGTGATAGCTGCCTCCCTAAGAATCAACCTTTTTAATAACAAAAAAACTTTTCTTCTGACTCCTTATGAAGCTTAGCCTATGCAAGACAGGCCTAGAACACCAAAAACCCTTTAGATACTAAGGAATATGCATAATATTACTTACAGGTCACTGAAAAGCTAAGATTATTTCTATTATTTACAGTTTCCTTGTCTTTTCTCTAGACTTAACGATTTCACATGTTTATCCATTTAAAAAAATATATAGCATTGACGTCACAATCCTCAAATAATCTTTTTATTTGGGGGTTATAAAGTGCCAGCCCACGGACAAGTAATCTTGAGCGTTTGTGGGGATAATCCGACTAACCTCTGACGTCATATGTGTCTAAAGAAACGCTTGGATTAATCAGATTAATAATCGGACAAGTAAAGAAACGCACCCATTATGTTAGGTCCATTATTTTGGGCTCCTTCCCAATGCGGACGTAACTTTTATGACAATGTACCAACCCCAATTCCCTGATGGTCCCATTATAGCCTTTATAAAATATTTTTTCTTTATTTAGCATCTCATTATGTGTTGTATCTTTTTTGTAAACCAATTTCCTTGCATTCTTGATCCAGCAACAGACATATGTTTTAAGCAACAAAACCTAAATGTTTTGAACATTTTTCAACATTTAAATTCAAAATTTAAATGTTGAATTTAAAAAAAGGGAATAGTTGTAGGAACAGTCAAAGTCAAGGCCAATTGTAGAAAAAAGCCAAGACAGATTGTCCAATTATTCGGGCAACCCAGTCAAGGGTAAATTTTACCCCTTTGATTGCCGTTGTTACTGTCTCCCATTTATGCTACGCCTCTCCATGCATGCTTGTCACTCCACAATGCCGAACTAGAGTCATGGTTAGGAGGTATATGTGGGAACCCAGGGTTCCACATGCACAATTATTTACATATGAACACGATTATTTGGCCAAATATGTGAATATGGGAGCTGTTTGCGAATTTTGGTTAAAACCTGTCAGATTTTTAAAAATATCATAAATGTTCATGAACCTGAACTTCAGCGATAAGTTTGGTCAATAAACCATAAAAAATTTATGCACTATGCAAAATCAAAATGGATATTGAAAAATTGAATTTGTCTTTTAGAAATTGTTAACTGTTTTATTCTGAAGCTGACAAAGACCATAAAAATAGGTTGCTTGTTACGAAAATATGGGGAAAATTTTCAGAAGAAGTTGGAGTTGAAAGAAAGATTAGCAGGCTAATTTAAATGGATTGGCCTAATTTAAAAAATATAAAGTAGTTTGTTTCATTTTGAAAGGTATAGCCCATGTTCTGCACAAAAAGCCCTTTATTGGGTATAGCAACTACATATCTAGACTAGCAAGGGGCATGGTGATTCTAGAAACGACACTTTTCAGTAGGCTACTTAATTTATTTCTAAGCTAGAAAAGGAGTAAAAAATGGAATGATTTCTTAATTACAGCTATTTTCAAATATCATGATTATTGACATTTTTGATGCGTCCTACTCCCTTGTCCCAACATGACAAGATAAGGCCTTGCCCAAGGCTATTCAAAAAATTGAATGAATATTTTGATTTTTTCCAATGGGCTTTATTGATGCTACAATCTAAGTATTACTAATTAATCAGCTTAGAAAGATAATAACGAACCCGTAGAATCAGTGAATTTTCGTATTTAGCTTAGGATGTACCCAGGTAACAAAAGGGTTGATGGTGATATAGGCTACTTTCAAATTAGGAAATATATCCATAAGCTAAATACCAGATTTGATTTTAGAACTTTCTTTTTATAATGTAAGCACAAACCAAAATCAGCATCATAAGTTAATTTTTGTAAACGGCCTATATCTATCCAACACTTAATGCACCCCAGTCCAATTCTGTAGAATACCAAAGATTTTTCCTTGCTTTAAACTATAAAAAAGTTTAGTTAATATACTGTTGTATATTGTTTTTTTTTGTCAAATTAGCTTCATTTGTTTCATGAACTAATTACTGGTAATTAGTCAGCTTAAAAGGATAATGAAAAACCCATTAAATCAGTGAACTTTAGTATTTTGCCCAGGCTATCTATAGCTAAGGAGCGGTCAAGTGATATTGTATATTGCAAAAGAAATTTGGAAAATTTTGACTACAAGCAAGTCATTCCAGCTCCAAGTCACTGAAGATATGCTTCATCTTTGTCACCTAGGACACTTAACCTCAGTATGTAGACTGACTTCTTTGTTGACCTTTTTACTTTTTTTATGGAACACCAAAAATAACTATATATGATGTAATTTCACAAAATACACTTTCAGTTTATTGTTTCAAAACGATAGAAACACTTTAAAATTGAAATCGAATTTTAGAGAATATTAAATAAAAGCTAAATTTATTTATTTAAATTTATTTATTATTGAATAAAATACCCACAACTCCTAATTTCAATGAAGATGTGTGAAATAAAATTGAATGATGCAAAACTACTGCTATTGCATGCAAGCTATTGCAGCACCAAGTCACTTGAGATAAGCTAAATCTTAGTCACCTAAGACACTTAATCTTAGTTTGTAGGCTGACTTATTTGTTGACCTCTTTATCTTTTTTATAGAATGCCAAAAATAACTATACATGCCGTAATTTCAGCAAATACCCTTCGGTTTATTGTTTCCAACTGATATAAACAACTTTCAAATTGAAATTTTACAGGTTAAGCAAAATTTATTTTTGGACCCCTTACAAATGGACCCCACCCCCAAGATTTATTTAGCTAACTAGTGACAAAATGATGATCTATTTGTAGGCCTTCCTATTTTTCTTTTTTGGAGTGCCAAAAATAACTATTTGCAATATAATTTGACCAAACACACTTTCAGTTTATATTTTCCCAATAATAGAAACATTTTTCAAATGTAAATTTAAGTGTTACATGAAAGCTAAAGTTTAATTTGATAAGAAAAGTTCCATTTTGAAAAATTGTAAGGGAAGATGCAAGAGAAGTGCCCCATCCCCAACATTTATACAGGTACACAATGACTAAATGATGATTATCAAATGCATATGGACTTATGAAACCAAAATAAATTCAAATGTTGGTAAAAACCCCTGCTCATCAAGTTCAAAGTAGTATGAAACCCAATGTAACACTAGGTTAGCTAGACAAGGTTTTTTTTCATAATCATCCTAGTTTTCAAATGATGTGTTGGAATACTCGTCATTTATAAACTTCACTGCCGTTTAAAATGAAAGACAGTCCCTTTAAGATTATGAATTAGCAGGCAATTTGACTATTCTTTGTCTTGTGCTTTCAGTTCAATAATTACTTGGTATTTTGTTTTCTTCGAATTTAATTCTTAATATGTTTTTTCTCTTGTAGAATTATTATGAAACAACCTAGGAGTAGGCATTTTGAAAAATCATATACTAATTTTTTTGTTCAGATCCTTTTTTCTAATATAATCTCTCAGTTTCAGTTAAACCTTCTTTTTCTGTTAGGAACTAGATGTTGAAAGTTATGAAGTGGCAGACCCTGACTTTGAGGTGTTTTTCGAACCTGAAAAACGAAGTTCTCATATAACAGATGGTGATGTAACAGAGATGGAACCCCTGTTCTTATAGTGCTATAACACCAGAAATGGACCCTCTTTTAAGGAGTCAGCATCTCTAAAGGGCCCAAATACTGCCGTAAAAGCCACAAAAAACAAAACTCTTTTATCAATGACAGTTGATAATAAAGACACAGATAATGCATTTTGTACACGTCTTGCAGCTCAAATGCGTCACTTCACGCCATAGTGAAATTTATTGGCAAGATTACAATTGTAAAAAGTGATTTTTAAAATCGAGAAAAATATATTGTCCATTGGTAATTATCGATCTTGATTTTTCGTTCAATTTGAAAACATTCTATATTTTATAAGTTTTTTTTCCTACTTATAGCCATAACTTTTATCTATTCTAATATTAAATATTCTTAAGAGTTTTTAATACTTGTTAACATATTAATAAAGAGAACATTTTACCGTCTTTGTGTTTTGTTCTTTTTTTTCAGGAAAAGTCAGGGAGCAAATCGTCACCTGGGTATCAAAAGGTTGCATCTCCATAATGAGAAAATTTCAGAAGAGCCAAAAAAACCTCACACTTTTTTTATTTCCCATTCTACAACCATAGAATAAAAGCAGATTGATGTGTAAAACCAATACATATGAAGTCGTTTTTGTTTCACGGTTATTAGAGGGGAAATACAAAAGTGTTGAATTTTTTTTGGAAATTGTTGAATTTTTGTTCTGCAGTTGGCTTGAAGGGATGTTGTAATAAAGATTTCAGGGAGATGGAAATTCCTGGGAAGCTATAGAGGGAGCCTTCAATAGATTAGGATGGAGGAAGAGTATGCATATCTGTGTTGGCATCAGGCAGCTTTGGGCTGTGGTGAGTTGTTAGCAGTAGTTGTGGCAGTTATAACATCAACATGAAGAAAGTTATTTATACACTCGTGTTGCAAGAAAGTTTCATAGGTAAAAACATATTTAGGGTTTTTTGAAATCATGCCAGGGTAAGTATTTCCCCATTGATCCCACTTATCATAGTGGCAATTGGAGCATAGGAAACCTCTAATGTGAGAGTCACAAATCTCTCCGAGACAGGAATTACTGTCTTTAGTTCGTATAGCATATCCTATATGTAATTTATATGGATTGCATAATCTACACTTCCCATTATAGATATCAACAATGGTACAATTGTCAAAGGACGACCAGCTGCCCAATGTATACAAACATGATGGGCATGTGTAAAATATTTTTCGATGTTGACTTTCTCACGGCCAAAAAGAAAGTGACTGGGGAAAATGAATGTTCTTTGCTATCAACAGTCACTTATGTTGATTGCTTATTGTATCACTAGAGAAATGGGAGGAGCAATTGGGCAATCTTTAAACAGATTTGCAATATCATCTTGTTTGGTTTCAATTAATATATCTATAAATTGAGTAAATGTCTTGGGGCCACGACACATAAGTCTCGCACAAAAATCCAAAGATGTAGACTAGTATCTCATTATATTGTCAATTATTATTTCGGTGAAGATTCTCTTCTACACCGATAATATTTGAAAATCATCATCTCGAAATAAAAAAAATTTCCTAAGTAACAAAATTTTCTATAGTTTTCTGTCTGTCCACTTTATTCATTTTAAATCCTGACACTCTCAATACTGATTATAGACTAACAATAGATCTCACTATTAGCAAACTTACTCCTTTTTACAGATTGATTTAGATCAATATATTTCAATTTATTTCACTAATATATTTAATCTGTCTTATAATCTTTGTATATGCATTATATTCACTTTTGCTGCAAAGCATGACTGTTCTTCCGACTTGAATTTGCTTAATGATATAACATATCACGTCAACATCTCATCAAGGAGGCAAACTCGTGCCTCTTTAAAGAGGCGAACCACGACAATGTTAAGCGATCTTCGGTTCCAGTGGTTGCAGAGGGATGGGGAGGGTTGCATTTCGTAGCCCGAGTTCCAACTATGAAACCTGCCAAATTTCATCCCCCTCCGACTTTTCCTTCATGGGGAAAATCTGGCCGAAAGTTTCGACCACCCAACCCCAGCCCCCCTTTAACGTTGTCCGATCGGGCTAAAATTCACAAGTTAAAGTCCCCTAGGGTTCAGGAGCTTATCCGCGAAATTTCAGCTCGATCCGATAATTCCTTCCCTGTTTTCCAGAAACCACGCATAGCCACTTAATGTTCATTTTCTTTTTTTGCCTCGACGCCTACAGGTCACAGCCGACATCGGATCTGGGTGTACGAAGACTCATTCGATGCGGAATTCTCCGAGTAAGCGCCCATGAAAGTTTCGTCGGAAAATCTTAACCCCCCGATTTTCTAGCTTAGAAAAACCCATTTCCCCATTGAAGGTAAAATTGTCATTTGTAATAACATCATTTGTTTGAAAAATTCTTACACTAATAGCGGCTTGGCGCAGCGAAAGCGTGCTGGGACCATAACCCAGAGGTCGGTGGATCGAAATCGCTAGCTGCTAACTTTTTAAAATTTGTAAAATTAGGTAATTTTGTCAGTTTGAATTTATTGATACAGAAAGGGAGAAAATAAACATGGAAACATGTGATCAGAATTACATACTGGAATGTTCACAAGAATTTATACTGAAGCAGGGGTAAGGCTTGATGGAAGCAAGTTAAAAGAACCATTTAAATTGATTTCCTAATTGAAGCCGTTGGTGAAATTTTCTATTGTAATAACTTGTTTGATAACAAGCATAACAGCAGCTTGGTGCAGCGGAAGCGCGCTTGGCCCATAAACCGGAGGCGGGTGGGTAAAAACCACTAGCTGCTACATTTTTAATTAAGCTGCTAAACTATTAAAATTATCAAAATTAGATAATTTTGTCAGTTTGAATTTATTGATACAGAAAGCGAGAAAATAAACATGGAAAATTATTATTAAATTACATCCACCATGGATTGTAGAAGAACTTACAGAAATAAAATGAAAAAAACTTTGTTTTCTTAAAGAGTTGAAGAGATACTACTATCATTTTCATCATCTGTGCAAAGATGCAATTTTTTGTCAAAAAATCAATTTGATTGTAAATATAGTGTTTTATGAATTACAACCACACCATCAGATTCAGCGTTTTAGAGAATCGTACTACCGAGGTTTTAAGCGCCAATCTGTAAAAATGGAGAATTTTGAATTTTTTGCCAGAAGAAGGTGCGTGTTTATGTATTTTTTTTGTTTTTTTTCCCAGGGGTGATCGTACCAACCCAGTAGCCCTTGAATACTTTCCCCCTTCGAACACTAATTTTTTCCCAAAGTCACCGGATCAAAATTTTGAGATAGTCATTTTGTTCTGCATAGTTGAGAAATATAATAACTGTGTCTTTGAGGACGACTTAATCCCCCACAGTCCCCAGGGGAAAGACTACAAGTTATGAGCTTTCCCATTGTTTACATATAGTACTGGTTTTGGAAAGTATTCATATGTTCCAGTGGGATTGTTTCTGCTGGGGGGGGGGGAGAGGGTTACGTGGGAGTAACTTTCCCTGAAGGAATTTTTCATGGGGGTAGAGAATTTTCATGAAGGGGGTGCCGGATTTCCCAGTATTCTTTAAAAAACGAAAAAAAAATAGCAGTTTTCAACTGAAAGTAAGGATCAACATAAAAACTTAAAACGAACAGAAATAATTAAGTATTCGAGGGGGTTCGCCCCCTCGTCAATACCTCGCTCTTTATGCTAAAGTTTTTTAGTACTTTCAAAAAAGCTATTTATTCTAATTAAACGGTCTTTGTGAGTCAGGGGTCATTTTAAAGGGATTGGAACAAAATTTGAACTTTAGCGTAAAGAGCGAGGTATTGACGAGGGGGTGAAACTCCTCATATACGTAATAATTTCTGTTCGCTTTAAGTTTTAATGTTGCTGCTTACTTTCAGTTGAAAAAACTTGCTTTTTTATTTAATTTGTAGCCAGAACTATAGGTAACATCAGCAAAAGAAGAAAATAAACTTAGTAGAATAAATATATAAAGCCACTGAGAGGGAATTACAGAGGAAAGGAAGTGAAAAATACAGGGTTGTTTTAAGACAGTACTGCTAAATAGTAGATATAAAATATATGATTTTCTACTCACCCCATAACCCTCGTAGAAAAAAAGGAGACAGAAGTGATACCAATTCATTGATCCCAATTTTTGTTGGTGTTCAAGGTGGGGGACTGTAGTTACTGAGTGTTCGGTTTTTGACCATTCCGAAAGTTTTGTTTTTAAATTATTCTTTGCTTGTTTTTAACTTAAATTTATTGTAGAAGCAACACTGCTAAGAACTATTTTATTTTTATTATAGGGGGGGGGTAGCCCCCCTTTTATAAAGAATAAGTTCTGTTTGTTTTAAGTTTTAATGTTACTGCTTACTTCCAGTTCTACTTCTTATTTAGTTTGTACGGTTTTCAAATGACGCCAGGAAATCCTCGTCCCCGCTTGTAAAATTTATCCTGGAAACTTCCCCCAGAAACTTTTCTGCCTATGGAAAACTCTCTCCCAGAGACTATGTAGGGTCATGCCATTACCAAAAGCATAGTTATTGGACGTTTAAATCAATAATCTGGGATGCTTAAATCATCAGCATAACCCAAGTCTTGGAAAGTTTTTCCTTCGCGTTTGATTCCGTGGTCCCCCATTGCCTTTCCTGTACTTGGTAGTATTGTACCTTGGTAGTATTATTAGTAAAGACGGAGGGAGCAGTGAAGATGCTACAAATAGAATAGCCAAGGCTTAGAGTGTTTTTTCACACTTAAAAAAGTTTGGAAGAATAGCAAGATAAGTGTGCAAACTAAGATTAGAATTTTGGAGGCTACAATGATGACAGTGGTCAAATATGGCTCTGAAGCATGAACGCTCCGAAAAACAGATGAAAATTCGTTAGTTGTTTTCCAGAGAAATTGGCTACGGACTGTTCTGGTTACCCGGTTGACTAACCATATTTCAAACAGTAGGCTGTACAAAAAGTTTGGTTCAATCCTGCTTTCTAGGCCGATAATGAGAGAAAGGTTGAGAAAGCTAGAAGGGAAAATGGTGGGGCCACAGTATCAACAGTGATTGAAAATAACGATTTAGAAGACCAGGGAAGTTTGATTCACCATGGGTAAATAAAAGCAACACATTCTGGACAACATTATGTAAGAATACAAATTTAAAATTCAATTTTAGCCCCTTATTTTGTATGAAAACCGTCGTTTGGGACCAATTTCAGGCAGGATCAGGTTTTTTTGGTACTAGAAACTGTAATCACTTGCAAAAAAACAACGACTAATTTTGGCTTGAAGTAATATTTTATTCTGTACAGTCCCTTCAAGACCTGTCGGGAGCCCATTTACATTATTGAAAAGAACAGAGAAAATAGAGAACGGAGAAAAAAGTGAACGAAAGCTTTTCATACAAAATTTTCATAGATAGCACTTTGCTTCGCCGACAATCCCCATGTACAGCGAATTCTTTATTGGCTATAAAATAAAAATGAATTCATCTTCTCAACTAAATAGTAAAAATAAGTAATTAATTTTAAAAAGTAATTCCTCTTTTAACATACAACTTTGAATGGTTCTCCAGCCCCTAAGTGGCAATGGTTTGCGGTAACGGGCGTAAATTGTTATGGTGAAGAGGGGGCAACTGCCCCCACCATTCCTCATGTACCCCGAGACCATAATTTGCCCCCCAAGGCCAGTTGCAGATCCAGGGGGAGCAGGGGGTGCACGCTTCCCTGACGTGATGGTGGATTTGTGGTTGGGACCACTTGCTCTGGTTCGGGTTACGACGAAAGCTATTTTTTGTAATTGGTTTTTAATAGTTGAGTTTTTCATAAATTTTTAAATATTAAGACTGTTTATTTTTACAAACAAGTTTGAAACAAGGTTTTAGACACTTTGGGCGGTCTCTGTTAGATTTTACTAATGTCACATACCGCCAAAAAGTATTTAATTAAATTTAGGTTTATCAAGGGAATCTGTCCGTATTACCACAAGAGCCAACTGGGAGGTTAAAGTATTCATTTCGTAATAGTAAGGAGGGGAAATTTAAAATCGTAACTTCTTTAGGCTGTCGAAATGATATTTCAGGATTCGTACTGTCACAACGGGGATGAAAAGCAAAATTTTTGCTTCTTTTTACTGTCAAAAATTTGTTTTCGAATCTTCTTATGCCACTGAGGTGACGAAATTGATATCATTACTTTTTTTGGCTGTCTGTTTTGGTTTTTTGGGTTTCCTTTTTTTTTAAAGCAGGGTGGTTTTGACAACATTGTTGTTTTTAGGAGATTTGTATAATAAGAAGTAAATGTATGAGAAGTGCAAAATTTATTGATTTAAGTTTTGGCTTTTGGTGAGGAAATGGTGGCCATTTTTCATTTTAATGCCTATTTTCATCTAATTAAAGCTCTACTTTATACAAAATATCGCCTCCTCTATTCATCCTAAAACATTAAAATATAGGCCATACTCTTTAGAGCTTTAATGAAAATTCGTATTATACTTGAGTATATACATAAAACTAAGTATATGAGTCAAAATACTCCTTCCAAGGTCGGAGTAATCATTTAAGAAAAATAGTTTATAAAAGAAGGCTTTATAAAAGAAGGCTAGAAAAGAATCTAGCTGGTATAGGTGGGTCTCTGAATTTGCATTATGAATTGGTGGAATATCATCATTTTTTTTCTAACATTTACAAACAAAATGTTGATAAAAAGTGGAAATTCATACAACTTGAGTTAACCACGGAAACGGAATGTAACTACAACATTACTTCAGAATTTCTCATCTTCTCAATATCATTAAGTCACAAAATATCGCTATGTTTTGTATAGGGGTCGTATATATTTGTCCATAAAATTGTCTACGCTGCTATATATACCATTGATGATTTTTATACTTACCTTGATACGTGCCATCCAGTCGTATTTCTACGATTAGTCGTTTATAAATCAAAATTTTTTACAGTACAATTCTCTTACTTAATGCTAAATCTGAGACAAATTTTTAATTTTCATTTTTGTGCTCAACAGACGTATCAATATTTAAACGTTGGAATTGAATATCTGAAAATCTTAAGATTAAAAAAAACTAATTAGAAGTCTACTACAGCTTGAAACCCCGAGGATTTAAATCACCAATCTATACCTATCAAATACAAAAATAACAAACACATAATAATTTGTTTTTTAAAGAGTATTTCGACTCATTTACTTAGTTTGAAGCACATACCTACATGCATCTTTATTAGAGTTTGTATTGTTGTGACGATTTTGGTTTTTATCCGAATATTTTTGGATGAATAGAAGAGGAAGTATTAACGAAGAGCTCTAACTGAAAGGACTCTAGACTGACAGGACTAGCCATTATAAACACTCACCGAAATATTGAGGTGGACATTGACCGTGTAATAAATAGATATGGCGGGAGTGGTAGGTAGGTAAGTACGTAGATTTTATTTTTATTCACAATATAAACATAAATAAAATGACAATACTAATAAATTATTGCTGCAAAAAGAAAATTCTAAGGACTTGTGCTGCAAATTTCTGTGATGATTTATATCTTATAAATAAATATCTAAACATAACAACTCATGATTATCCACCTAGCCTATCTTATATATAAAAAAACAACAATACATACACATGAACGCTATACAACATGATAGTCCTATCAATTATTTTTTACCGGTTTCAGCCCCCACCCCACCCCAAAAAACTGCGGGAAAAAAAAATAAAAAACCTCCCACCCTTCAAAATCTACTAGCTAACTAAAATGTTTTTAATTTATTTTAAAACCCATATAAAGTGACATACTCCCTGATGCTAGGCGGCAGATTATTCCAAACAGTAGGCCCCAGATTATGAGCCATATATGATGATCTGACAGTTTTTCTTTTTTCGTGGCTTAAAAGTTCTGAATTTCTTGTATCATAATTATGGTGCTCCTGATTCATGGAAAAATAATCATGAAAATACCCGAGGCATATATGTTTCATGCTTTGGACCGCAAAAATTGATGCTTGGTAGTCAGGAATCTGACCAGCATTTAAAACATTACACAGTGGAAAGCTAGCAATAGTTTTGGATTCAACTTTCTCTTTTATGTCTGCAATCAATCGAATGCTTTTATTTTTCAAAATCTGGATCCTTTTATAATTGCTTGCCCAATGAGCACAACCATAATCTATATAAGGATGAACAAGATAAAAAAAAAATGATTTTTAAGATCTTGAATGGAAATGTTTTTTTTGCTCGTCTGAGAATTCCTAGACCCTTAGTCATTTTCGCACCAATAACACTACAATACTTCTTCCAGCTAATATTATTATCTAAATAAAACCCCAAATACCTAATTTCAAATATTGTTTAATGGGGAAATGTCCAAAAAATATGTTATTATAGATATCATTAAGTAACCTACCTGTTCTACTAAAAAAATCTAATTTGTTTTAGATGTGGTAACTGCCAGGGAACTACCAACTGTAAAACTGCGTATACGTCCAAATGCTAAGTTAGCCTTATGTACATCCTCCACCAAACAACTATCAATTACTGTTATCGCAGTGTCGTCCACGAAAGAGGTCAGTGCCTCCTCTCCAACATGTGGAGCCAGGGGATTAACGTAAATAAGATGAAGTAGAGGTCCCAGCACGGAACCTTGAGGCACTCCACACTTAAAATCGAACTCTTTTCTTAATATATCTGATAAAGCAACTTTGATACTGCGGCCATGCAAGTACAATGAAAACCACGTTACACAAGTACTACCTAATCCAAGCCGGTTTAGTCTACTTAGAAGAGTATTAAATTCAACACTGTCAAAAGCCTTATGGAAGTCTACCAAAACAGTTAAAGGAACCAGATTATTTTTAAGAGCATTATCAACAAAACTTAAGAGATGGTGTGCTGCATGACTAGTGGAAATTTTGCTTCTGGAACCGAACTGGCCATCATACAATATTTTCTTTTGTATCCAAAAAATTATACAATTGCTTATAAATAACTTTTTCATAAATTTTACTAAATAAAGGTAAAAATCGAAATCATTTGCCAGTTACAAAGGTCCGAGGGGTCCCCCACCTTTATGTAAAGTTGTGTTTTTGACCGTTTCAGTTCCGACCGGAAATGGCCTTCAAAAATTGACAGATTAATTAAATAAACCGTACTGGGTAAAGATGCACTGACGCAAACTTAAAAGCCTTTAAGTTCAATCCATCTACACCAGAAGAATTTGATTTAAGACCACAAACACTTTTTTTAACTTCTTCAACAGTAAATGGTACAAATTCAAACCCAGCCTTCATGCTTAAAGGATGTGTGTTAAGATTGTCAGCACCACCACCTCTAGACACTTAATTCTGTATATCACTACCAATCTTCAAAAAATAATCACCCATGTAATTTGCTATTTCCAATTTGCTATCAATAATTATATTATTAATTAATTCGGTTATACTCGTATCTTTTTTTCACATCCTATCACTTCACGGACAATTCCCAACGTATATTAACTTTCTTACTCTTTAAACGGTTTAAATAATGCTCATTGTTTGCATTTCTTCTTGATTTATTTATATAATTTCTCAACTCTTTAAACTCATTTAAAATCACTTCAGATGGGTTATCAAGATATTGACAATATAATTTATTTCTTTGGCTTAATAAACTCAAAATTTCATCAGTAATCAACGGCTTTCTCGGTTTAGCTTTCTTACATTTAGTTTCATACAATGGGCAATTTTTCTCAAACACAGGGTAAAGGATATCTGAAAAAATATTAAAAGCTTTTGAAGTATCCTTCTTTTCACTGTAAACCACCTCCCAATCCAACGAACTAAGTTCATTTTTGAATTTAGCCAGATTAACTTCTGTCATGTCACGCCGAAGAATTTTATTTTTTCTTTCAATTTTACAATCTGATAACTTTTGTAACGAACAAAGAAGCGGTAAGTTGTGCAAACAAGAATGGGCTAATACGTCGCATGTGCTATCTTCCGCCAAAACATCACTGACGAAAAACATTATCAATCAAATCCAAATATCAAGGAAATCCAAATTAATGGCTTGAAGATCTAATAAATCAAAGTTATAGTCACCCATGATTTACCATTTTATCAAAATTTTGAATTATTTCAGAAATTAAATTTCAAATTGCACTAGGAAAAAATCTGGGCTAGCAAAGTTTCAATCTTACCTTCAATCCATTATGACAAATCTTCCCTTACTTTAAATTTTACATCATCCTTGATAATAAATGCTAAGCCTCCCTTTTCCATCACTGACCAGCTCTTGGAAGTAAGTGTGTAACCAGGTAAATTAAATTGCGAAGCAGGACACTGTTCACTAATATATGATTCACAAATACGTATGACTTGCACCTCACTGTCCAGTTTGTTAATTATATCAACTAAATCTTCATGTGAAGTAGTTAAATGGCAATTCCAGTGGAAAATCTGGAATCTGGACTGCATAACGGGTGCACGCACATTATCTATTGTAATATATTTACTATATATTTACAAATATATCATACATTTATATATTATAAATTTACAATATATTTACTTAAGCCTTGCAGGCTGTTTATCCAAAAATTATGATCGGCTACCAACATCACTTGACAAAATATTATCAAGCGAAAAACGATTATTTTCTAACTGTAGTAATCACGAAAATATTCATAAATAAATCATACTAATTTCTATTAAAGAACTATGACTAAGAGAGAATATAAATACTATAGAACACATTTTCAACTATTATAACGAAATAATAACCTATTTAACCTATTTAACCTATCACCTATCAGTGGTTATTTAACCTATCACGAGCAAGTTGCAGTATTTCCCGTCGCTTCTTCGTTAAACTTTCAGACCAAAATATACCAGATTTGGCCAGTTTGCTCTTGGCAGCAAATACCTTTCTAGCAACATCTTTAGACGAGAACTGGGCGAGCACCGGGGCAATCATATCAGGCCTCGTAGGATTCACAGGAAGGGTAAATCTATACACTTTAGTTAGTTCAAAAACAGTAACCTGTACGCTCATCTTGTCCAAGATAATACTGTTAATACACGATTAAGGTCAGCACCCGGAGCTTGTTTGACACCACTGAAGATAAACGAATCCAGCCTATCTTCCTGCTAAATATCATCAAGTCTGTTTTTGATCTTTTTCACTCACTTTTCGACGATCAAGGAGCTGTTTCTTAGGGCTTTCAGTTACTTTTCGATAAGCTCAAATTTTGGCGAGTACTCGGACATAAAAGAATCACACACGTCAAATGTAACTGATTCAGCTGAGTGCGGGAGTTGATTGTTCATGCGATCAGAAGCTTTGCGTAAGATTTCTTCTCTGAGATTCACTTTTACCGCTTCTAGTTCCTGCTAGGTCTGAGTTAGTCTGATGCTCAGGTCAGAAGATTTGTTGTCTATATCCTGGTTTGGATTCGACGGAGGATGTTTTGAAAGATGTCCTGGTTGGTCGTTGCTGTTAGAGACAGTGCCCTTGCACTTAGCACGATATTTTTCAAGGTATGGCTGGTAGATTTCTAAATCATTGTCCATTTAATGGAAAGCAAGCTTGGTCTCGTTGGCAGTTTTTTGCAGCTCCTCTGTTCTCTTTAATTTGATGCGTGGAGGCTTTGGGTAGAAACTATTTGAAAAACATGTGACCCGTAGCAGAAAACGGTGGATTTTCCTGGACCTGATGCTTGCTTGACTTCACCAATAATAATTCGGCAACCGCAACGTCTCCGATTTTCCAAGACGACATCGTAAACTACCAATTAGTAACTCAAAATAAAATAAGCTAACGAATTACACGCAAGGGGGGCTTTTTTACAACCCCCCAGCTTCAAACAGCACCAGATATTATCCAAATTAGGTTTACAGCAGGCTAATCCAAATCAATTTCCTGCATCATGTATGACACGAAGAAACAATACTGGTTCAACTAGTTTAGGTGTGTTCGCAATGAATGGCGGATAGCACCTCAAAACTGATAGCAACTCAATGTTGTGCACATGTGGTCCGCAAACGCGGCACGCGTATTCTAGCAAGGGACACATATAGTAGATATACGAAAGTCATTGCTGATTCACTGGGAAACTTAGTTGTCGGAATGTAGTCTGCGATCACATAGCGTAATTGAGTTTTTTCCTAAGGTTAGAAACATGGTAACTCAAAGAACAGACAGTGCTGAAAGCCACATGTAGAATAATTGCAGTTGAAGTGGTAGGGAACCAGGGTTCAGAGCTACGTCCTTTTTAAGTGGATTGAAACTGTTAAGATCTTAGTTCTAAAAAAAGCTCAACGGAGTACTAGGTGTTTTCCCTGTTATTGAAGTCTTCACAGAGATACTTTCCTTCTGACGGACGGAATACGTGCTTAGCTTCTTTTGAAAATAATTGATAACTAATTATATTTCTGAAAGTTTTGGTGCTTCGGTATTCATGCTTGAGAACTTAGTAATGGGTCAAAGGAAAAAGGAGAGAAGGAAAAAAAAGGAAAAAAGAGAAGGAAGTCACAGGAAAAGTGTTTTGGATCGAAGCAAAAAATTTTAATAGACGAAACACCATTATTTTATAATTCTAAATTATTGTATATACGTATGTATTTATTTATAACCCATCATACAAAATAATAAAATGATGGAGTACATTGAAAATAAAAGAAAAAAGAAAGGAACAACATATCGTAATTACATTCTAAAATACAAACAAAATAATTCCACGTCAAAAAAGAACATTTTGCCATTCATGGCCGGTTTGCTTATTGCACATGTGTACATTCAGCTCAGCTAACTTAGCACACGGGTCAGACAAGCAACATTTTTTCATCAAATAGGAGTTGCGGGTCCACGGAGGAACTCGCAACAGAAACTTAGCAAATTTGAAGAAAACACGCTTCATACTATGATGGGTTCTAATCAAATTCTAATTCTATTATAAATCCTCGGAAGATGGGTTCTAATCAAATGTAACTGAGAACTAATAATTTTACCATATGCACGACAGATTTTCGTTTCCGTACTGTCAAGCATCAATAGCCTAGTTTTCTTCAGATTCTTTCCAATAGGAAGGCCAAGATAATTCAAGCTCATATATTCATAGCTCATGTATATATATAGCTCTATTCGAATCAATAATTCATAGTTCAGCTAATAGTTTCGTGTTGGTTCTTTTTTTCTATTAGTTGGCTAGAAAAAGATTTCCTTAGTGAAAAATCCCTGGAGACTGAAAATTTCGGAGGAATTTTTCCTCTCCGTTCCCTGTTCCCATTTCTGGAAAGTGTTCCGGTTTTTAATTGCTTACCGTTTTTGTGCAAGTGGTTATAACAAACAAGGTAAAAATACTACGAAAGCATGTGTATTACTCCGAAACATATTAAGAATTAAAAACTTGTATATTTAAGCTTTTACACATTTTGCAAGTAATGTTTTGCTTAATTATTCAAGTAACTTGAATTTCTTCTTTTTCTCTTGTGTTTCTTTGTGTTGTAACGTGTTGTTTTGGTTTAGTTTTTGTCCTATTAGTAGTCCAAGCAATGACTGTAATTTCACAATTTAGAACATTGGAATATGTTGCTTTAATAATAATATATTGTTAATTTTGTCTGAATGGAGGGTTAATTTTGTCTGATTGAAGGTGAATGGAGTTTGTCCAGAATGAGGCAGACTCTGTCTGTTGACCACGTGCCACTGGATATGGAGTTTCTCCCGCAACTAAACACTCCGATCAGGACGGCTGCAACCTCATATGGTGGATGGAGTCCACCCCAGGAATCTCAGTACCTAGGTTTAACCTAGCTCTAATCAGATTCCAGGCCTAGGGTTGGTTGTGCTAGCGACCCTCCACCCGACAATTAAGTGCTACGAAAAGTGACAATATAGCCTTGGACCCGGATTCCCTTTAAAGATCTCGACCATCGCGCGTCAATGGACATGCTGACGACGTCAGAAAGACTGACAGACTAAAGCTTATGGACTGAAGGGGGGCTACGAATAGCCACCTGGAATTTCTTGACTCTGATTGCACCTGCGTCAAAGAACCTACTCTCTGAAGAACTTGGCAAGAACAGTGATTCAATTGTAGGTCTTACAGAAACAGGTCTTACTTGGAAGCAGAGAAGAGCGAATAGGTAACAGTGACTTATTACTCTGGTCTGGAGGAAGCTCGGGAAGGAATGGTGTTAGCCTTGCACTAAATAGCCTTACAAGAAAGGCCTTACTTTTACACGAAGCTGTATCTGACAGATTAATGAAGGCCCGCTATGGACACAAGCATGGCAAGATGACTGTCATCGTAAGCTATGCCCCGACCAATGATTCTGATGATGCGACTAAGAAGGATTTCTACTCTGCTTTGTCTAGATGCCTTGCAACAGTACCCCACCATGATATAATTGTTCTCCTTGGCGACTTTAATGCGACAGTGCGCGATGATATGGGTGTATGGCGTGGCACATTTGGTCCTGTATCCCCCGAGCCACTTAACGACAATGGGCCCTGCTTACTTGAACTTTGCCAATCTCGTGAACTTTATACTGCAAACACCTACTTCCACCGCAAAACTATTCATCAGTACACATGGTATAGTAATGACGGTTGTACAAAGAAGATGATTGACTACGTCATTATTTCCAAACACTGGAGATCATTGGTGAAGAACTGCAGAACTTACAGATAAGCAGAGCTTGGAAACGCAGACCATAGGCTTGTGTGTGCCGATCTTCGGCTTCGCCTCCATTCACAACGATCAGAAAGAAAACCCGTCGCTGCAGATATTGGGAAACTAAAGGAACCAGATACTCGCCAGAAGTACAGTATCGAGATATCGAAACGCTTTAAGGCCCTTGGCTCACTTAATAGCAGCGAAGATCTCTGGAAGTATTTTAAATTGTAGACCAGCGAAGCAGCACAACTAGTGCTTGGCATGAGGAGTTACCCAAAGGAATCGTGGCTAACTAATGAAACACTGCAAGTCATAGAGCAAAGACAGAAGGCAAGACTTCTTGGGGACATGACCACATATTGAACGCTCAATAGAGTGTGGAACAGACTCATTCAGCGGGATAAAACCCAGTTTGTTGCAAGGAAAGCCGATGAAATTGAGCTAGCTGCAAAAAAGAAAGACATGGTAAGCCTATTCAAGCATCTCCGATATCTCACTGAAAATAAAACTCCCACCTTGGGTCCCGTCCTGTCCAGAGATGGTGCACTTCTTTCTGACGAAGGCTCTTGTCTTGAGCGGTGGAAGGACCACTTGTTCGCTCCTCAACAATACTGGTCCGTCTGTGGCTCCTAATGATAGTCCCAGCCAACCTTGCAGTCAAAGACCTGGAACAGATGTTCCTCCAGATGAGCCTTTCAGCCCCTCAGAAATTGGAATGTAGTAAAAAGACTCAAGAATAATAAAGCTGCTGGTATCTGCTGCTTAAACTCAGAGCTGCTAAAATATGGAGGTCCTGCAATGCTCCTGTTTCTACACACCCTGTTCTCTACAATCTGGCAAACAGAGATAATTCTCGAAGATTGGTGGAAGGTTGTCATCATCCCCTTATGGAAGAGAAAAGGCTCAAGAAGCGACTGCTCAAACAACCGGGGAATAATCCTACTGTCAGTTCTTGGCAAACTGTTTTCAATGGTCCTGCTGGATCGATGTCGGACCTTCATTCGAAAAATCTGGCGACTGGAGCAAGCTGGTCTTATGTCGGATCGTTCAACCATCGACCAGATTTTCACTTTTCGACAAACAGTAGAGAAGACCACATAGTACCGACAGAAAGCATTTATTGCCTTCGTTGACTTCCGTGCTGCATTTGACTCAGTCGATCGAAAAGCTTTTTGCCGGATTCTAGAGTTGACTGACCTACCCGATAAATATTGCTGACTTCTCAAGGCGCTGCACCATGGGATGGAGAGCTGTGTACAAGTTAATGGTTGGTGCAGCCCATTCTTTCAAATCCCGATAGGGGTGCACCAAGGATGTGCAGTGGCTCCAGAGCTATTTAATGTCATCATAGATTACGTTATGACAAAAACCGCTTCACTTCTCAGCTTCGGGCTAATATTCAGAGATCATACCATCACAGATGTTGATTTTGCCGATGACTTGGTCATTCTGGTGGACTCCATGGAACAGGTGCTAGAAGTGCTCCGAATTCTACGAGAAGAGGCTGCCAAAGTAGGACTGCATACAAACTGGAACAAAACTAAAATTATGGCCATAGACCTGTCTTCTCCTGCTGTTAACTCTCCAGTTAGCCTGGACAGCACCACTAGCATCGAGGTTGTTAAAGACTTCACCTACCTGGGCTTCATAATTTCTTCAAATGGCTCCCTTCTCCCCGAGCTGCAGGCGAAATTATCTAAAGCGTCTTCTTTCATGGGTAAACTGAATCGTCACCTCTGGCGAAAACCAAACATCAGTCGCACAACGAAACTGCTGATCTTCAACGTTCTAGTCGGCTCTGTGATGCTTTACGGAGCTGAGACATGGCAAGCATCAGCTGCAACCCTCAAGAAAATAGACGTATTTCATGGAATGAATCGGAGGAGGATCGAGGGCCTACGATGGTCCGACTTCATCAGCAATGAGAAGCTTCTGCAGCTCACAAAGCAGTTTTGGTTTTTGACTCAAGCAGCCGAGCGAACCTTACGATGGTTCGAGCATCTGCTTCGAATGCCACCACATCTACCCACAAAAATGATCTGTGACTTCGACCCTATCAAAGTTGGTTGGAAGCGACCTCACGGCCGACCGAAGAAACGTCGGTCCGACAGCCTGTCCGAGTTCTTGACGATGGCAAACATCAGACAGGGCGAAGAACAAATACTCGCCATGGACCGAAGTGGATGGAGGAGGCAGACGTCACTCTCTACGCCGAGCAGTTCCCGGCAGGAGACTTAAGTCAAAGTAAGTCAAGTAAGTTAATTTTGTCTGGCTTTCACTAAAACTCACTTGGTCGTTCCAACCAACTTTGGAAGGCTTTGGAGACTTTATTTTCAACTAATTTCAAGCGTTCTATGTAGTGTGATAGAGTGTGGGAAATTTTCTGAGTAGATCTTAATCCACTTACTGGATTTGAAGACGCATATTTGCTTTTTAGATGATTGGAGAGACCCGTATGTTTCAGATTGTACTTGCGTTTAGTTGTTCGTGGGTTGAGTTACCTTGATTAATTTTTTGGCGAATTGAGTTGCTTTGGAGTGTTGAGTTATAAGTACTGAGCTAACTGGATGGACCTTTTGATGTGTAAAGCTTTCTATGTTTTGAGCTGCGCTTTGTTAAATAAGATGGATTGAATTTTTGGTATGTCCAGTTGCCTGGGTCAAGTTATTTACGTTGAGTGTTATATAAACAATTTTCTTGTCTTCAAATTAAAAGTGGAGAATGCGTGGAGTTGCCCACTCTGCCAAATAGTATAATATCGTAGTGCTACTAGCTCCGCCCCACTTGACAAACTTCCGGCTCTTTGCAATAAACATTGCAGTCTTCGTTGACACTGGGTACTTGTCACCTGGTGTGTGACAAGATTTTCGAAAGGGCCTGGCCGTTCCAGTGAAGTTTTTATTATTGAATTTCTTCAACAAGGGTACCAGTAACAAGTGACTGAAATTTTCTGGCACTAAGTTTTCTTTGTAATTTCAGATCAGTTTGATTTTGATAAGTTTAAGTAACTCAACTGTGATGCAATTAAGTAAAGGTCTTGCGTTATGCCTGTAGAAACTTCTCTATTTAGAAGATTATTCAGAAGAAAATCTCAAGATAGTGAAGATGCCCACTTCAAAGTAATCTACCTTGGAAATGTCCTAACCGGATTTGCCAGAGGTATTTTTTTCACTCTCTTTAGTGATTTCTGTACCTCTCCCCTCCACCCCTTTCTCCATCTCCTTTTCTTTTTATATACCTCCTTCCCTCCTTTCCCTCTCTCTCTTTCTCCTACTCTTTTTCTTTCTTTATCTAAGCAGCTTTCAAACTAATGGTGCTATGGAAAACTGTACCAGGGCCTTGAATACTTGGCTGGGTTAGTAATAATCACCGATCAGAGATAGTAGTTGCGAGTCAAGAGTAACACGGTGAGAGGTTTTTAAATGAGCAATGATATGTATGTCAGCTGTTCCTGATTCCTTTCATTATATCTAGATAACATAATGCATTTTGATGTGGCGGACTAGTAAACTGAATCATACCCTCCTGAAGAGCTCTCTTTGACTGGGTACCATTTTTAATTCTACTAGGTAGTTGGAATGCAACCACTCGTTCTGATTAGAAATGCCCAAGAAAGAGTACTTAAAAAATAGCCTTGTCCAACCCTACAAACTTATCTTGAATCGTCTTCCCGAGGGGAATGTTCAGTTGTCATGTTAATTTCTTATTTTGACAGCTGTAAAAAACCTGGTTATGAGACTGAGTAAAAGACTAGCTCACTTGTCGCATATAGGTTACTTTTGATGTTCTTGCTGCAAAAAAAAAAAACCTACAGAAAAACGGCAAAAACTTGTAATTCTGATTTTGTTAAATCTTGCGTATTTTTAAATTCACGTAAAAAATGAAATATTGTCTTAGACACATCCTTAGGAAACCTAGGATGGAAGTTTAAATTTAATTGGTTTAAATTTAATTTGAAGTTTAAAATTAATTGGTGGCCGCTGGGACCCTGTTTTAAACTCAATATATTATCGCTTCTAGTAGTGACGTTAAAAAAATCTATTATTTCCAAAATTATTGGGTATCGCTTTGACTGATCAACCTAATATCATTATTAATGAGAATGTCTGATACATGCTTCTAGATGACAGAAACAATCTCTTGTTTTTTTTTTGCTTAATTTTTTTGCGAGCCACAAACGAACCGCTTTTTGGTAGTAATTTCTTAGCCAAATTTAATAAGTTTTCTCCTTTAATGTAATTTGGTAGCTCTTGTTTTGTCGCAAAGTTTATGCCTCCTTGGTAAACTTGCGATTTTCTGATAATCCTACAGCTCTACCTGACACCGAAAGTAAAAAAAAATACCTGCATCAATGGATTTATTAGTGTCAAATATATCTACTGACCGAGATATGAATTATGATAGATGGACCAGAATTATTATATGATTTATGTGTGTATGTATGTATTTATTTATTTATAACCCATCATACAAAATAATGAAGTGATGGAGTACATTGAAAAAAAAAGGAAAAAAAGAAGAAAGAAACAACATATCGTAATTACATTCTAAAATACAAACAAAAATAATTCCACGTCAAAAAACAACATTTTGCCATTCATGGCCGGTTTGCTTATTGCACATGTGTACTTTCAGCTGAGCTAACTTAGCACACGGGTCAGACAAGCTAGATTTTTTCATCAAATAGGAGTTGCGGGTCCACGGAAGAACTCGCAACAGAAACTTAGCAAATATGAAGAAAACGCACTTCATCCTAAGATGGTCAGATTCACTAAATATAGGGTAAAACGGTACTAAATACAGAATATGTGGCAGGACGACACTATTGTAAATCCTCGCAAGAAATGAGACTGAGAACTAACAATTGTACGATATGCACGACGGATTTTCGTTTCCATACTTTCAAGCATCAATAGCCTAGTTTTCTTCAGATTTTTTCCAGTAGGAAGGCCAAGGTAATTCAACTTAACACATGGCTTTACTTCTACTATTCAGATCTATTGATATATCATCTGATCTAGTCGCATCTATTTCATTAAAAATCAAAACATCACATTTTTCAGCATTTAGGGAAAGTCCAATATCACTGTAGTTTTTACAGATCTCCAAAAACCATTTTTCTAGCCCACTGGTAGTCCTACTATTATTAAAAACGTCGTCTGCGTAACATAATATCGACAAATCAGTACCTTAATATATACAGCAGGAAGAAAGTTGGCACTGAGCTGGAAGCGTTGCATTATTATAAACCGTGGGAGAAGTAACCGCACCTTGCTTAACCCCGATATGAATTGGTATATCATCAGTCAGCAAATTGATTCCAGGTATACGTATTTTTGCTTTCATATGGTGGTATATGTACAAAAGAGGTCTAACTAAGTCTTGCAATACACCACGGTTTAAAAGCTTATTATCGCTTGGGGATGCAACAATAAATCAAATGCTTTACTAACATCGTATGTTCCAAGTGCTAGAGTACCATTGGAAATATCTGCATCGATCAACAAATTGCACAGGTATTATAGAGCATGGAAGCAACCAATCTTAGGCTGGAAGCCGAACTGGTGAGGAGGCATGTAACAGAAAGAACGTAGGTTATTAATTATAAGTAATTCAAACACCTTCGCAAAAACGCTTGAAACTGTTATAGGTCGATACGATGAGCATTCAGACGGATCCTTCCCTTTTTTTTAGAATCGGTGAAATAAGACCAACACAAAAGGAATCTGGAACTATACCGCAGCAAAAACCATTTGGTACAACAAAGAAAGGTGACACGCAAGCTTATCAGACCCATTTTGTAAATGAAGGGCGCATATGACATCATAATCCATAGACTGTCTTTTGTTAAGCTTTCGTATAACATCACGTAATTCACTATAACTTACTACAAAGGTACCCGGTCCAGGAGTACGTAAGTGATTATTTAAATCCGTTTCAAATTTCTTGAGAATGTTAACGTCAGGTTCGGTGAACTGACTTTTGAAATATGAATGCCACTGGTTCTCACTAATTTTAATTTTGCTTTCCCGAGTTTTATTATTTGCCAAACGAGTTTTCCATAACTTATTAGGGTCATTTGCGATCGATTCCGCAATTGCAACACTTTGGCCAACCCGGTGAGCTTTGAGCTCCTTCTGAAAGTGGCGCTTAGTCAGTAACCTTAAAGTATTTACAACTCTGTTCCTAGGTTTATCACAATCATTCCACAGACGTAGCCAAAATTTCAAGGACTGACAAGCAGATTTGAGGCTCTCGTTACTGGACCATCCAAATTTTTCGGTTCCAGATCTGCACGTTCTCACTGGGACAGCGAATTTCTCAGCATATTTTAGAGCGTGGGTAATTTGCGCAAAATAAAAATTCAGTTCAATACTAATTTCAGACTTGTCCATCCCAAGTTGCCGTTGGAGCAGTTGAAACAGAACTCGGATTTTATCTAGTATGAAGTCACACTCCCCTGGGAAGATACCCTTATCAATCTTGTCCCAAGATTTAACACGCAAAAATTTTGATTTGCTTTTGACAGATTCAAAAGAGGGAGTATCTCGGACGGGGATCGACATGAACAAAGGAATATGGTCACTATATTCACCTTCCAGACCGACTTTCACAATAAGATCTGGATTGGGAGGATGGAGAAAGACTAGATGGTCAAGATTAGAAGTGTTTCCAGAAGTTGAAATAAATAAATAATATCGGTCTTTCGGTACAATCGAGTAACCGGTTGGTAGAATAGATAGACACGTTTCAGCTCTAGCACTTGAATTCTCAAGTAGATCACAGTTAAAGTCTCCGATAAGTATACACTCTGTTCATCTTCTCGATCCTTTTGAACAGTTTGGCCACCTTTCTGCAAGCGATAGCAAATTTTCTTTCTGAAGTGTCGTCCCTGTAATTGGTTGGAAGATAAAGATTGACTATTACCAAGTTATCAACCGTCACAGAAAGATAGCAGTCAAACATTTCAAATAATTTTGATTGACAAGTTGTCAGGACGGCTAAACCACCGCTTGAAAAAATTGTTTTGCTCGAACCTCAATTATCCAGTCGTCGTTTAAGTTTTCTTAAAGTCTCGCAAAACCCTAAATTTTAGCATATCTGAGATGATCTAGATCTCTCCTGGATAGTACACAATAGCATCAACTGGGGGAAGGGGGGGGGGTATGTGTCGCTTTAGATTTTTTCCTACTCCCAAATTTTGAAAAAGTGCCTTTCTTGAAAATATCTTCATTGAAAAATGCCAAATTTTGGTTTTTGGCAATTTTGCCAAAAACGACATATTTACCCTATAGATTCCAAAAATACAACCCCTTAGAAGTGTCCTGCATTGATGTTACTGATGGTAGTCGTACGAGATGGACAGGCTAAAAAAAAGTTGACCCATGTATGGCCAACAAGTAATTAACTTCTGAAACAACAATAAAAGTAATAGCGTTAAACTGCGTCATTTATTTGTAGAACCACCTAACGGAACTTATCATTGCTTTATGCCATTATTTTAAATTCAAAGCCTTTGTGCAATATGTGAATGTACCGACTCTAGACGAAAATCGTTGAATTGTGATTTAAACAGCATTCTTTTTAACACCTCAATTACCAGTTATAGCGACAAGCATTATTGCTTACCGTTTGATTAATTAATAAATAAATAAGATAATTGTAGAGTATCCACGCCTTTTATGGCACCTTGGTAAATGCCTTATGTTTTGTGATGAGCTTGAATTTTATTATTAAGGTATGCTTAATAAAAAAGAAAGAGAAGGGTTTTGATAAGAAACAAGAGCTAAGAGCTCATATGGCACTTGTGACAAGGTTGGAAGAGCCAAGACCCAAGAGCTCATGTGGCATGAGCTCTAGCAAAATTCTAAGAATCAATAGATTAATTTAAAAGGAAAACCAGAAGCTTAATGCCGGTCGGGATTTAAAATAAGAGTTCTGAGACACGAGGTCCTTCTAAATGTCAAAATTCATTAAGATCCGATCACCCACTTGTAAGTTAAAATTTTATCACTTTTTCTGGTTTTTCCTCTCCCTTCAGCCCTCCAGATGGTCGAATCGAGGAAAACGACTTTATCAAGTCAATTTGTGCAGGTACCAGTCACGCCTACCCATTTCCATCGTCCTAGCACGTCCAGACGCACCAAACTCACCAAAGCACTGGACCCCCTCCAGAATTCTCCAAAGAGAGTGGATCCAGTCCAGTTACGTCAATCACGTACCTAAGACATTTACTTATTCTAACCACCAAGTTTAATCCCAATCTCTCCAATCTAAGCGTTTTCCAAGATTTCTGGTTTCCCCTCCAACTCCCCCAGTGTCACCAGATCTGGTCGGAGTTTAAAGTAAGAGATGTGAGACATGAGTTCCTTTTAAATATCAAATTTCATTAAGATCCAGTTACCCGTTCTTAAGTTAAAAATACATCAATTTTTCAAATTTTTCCAAATTAGCACCCCCTCCAACTCCCCTGAAGAGAGTGGATTCAGTCCGGTTATGTCAATCACGTATCTAGGACTTTTGCTTCTTCTTCCCACCAAGTTTCATCCTGATCTCTCCGCTCTAAGCGTTTTCCAAGATTTCCGGTTCCCCCCTCAACTCCCCCCGATGACACTGCATCCAGTCAAAATTTCGAATAAGAGATCTGAGACGCAAGGTCCTTATAAATATGAAATTCCAATAAGATTCGATCACTCCTTCGTAAGTTAAAAATACATAATTTTTTTCTAATTTTTCAGAATTAAACCTGCCCCCAACTCCCCCACAGAGAGCGGATCTGTTTTGCTTATGTCAGTCGCGTATCTAGGACTTGTGCCTATTTTCCCAACAAGTTTAATCCCGATCCCTCCACTCTAAGTGTTTTCGATGAGTTTAGGTTTCCCCCTCTAACTCCCCCTAATATCACCGGGTCCGGTCGGAATTTAAAATGAGAGCTCTGAGACACAATATCCTTCTAATTATCAATTTTTTTTTTTAGATCCGTTCACCTGTTTGTATGTTAAAAATGCCTCATTTTTTCTAATTTTTCCGAAATTAACCGTCCCCCCACTCCGTCCCAGATGGTCGAATCGAGGAAATGACTCTTTCAAATTTAATCTGGTCTTGTCCCTGACATGCCTGCCAAATATCATCGTCCTAGCTTATCTTGAAGTTCCTAAGCTAGCAAAGCGGGGACCAACAGACAGACCGACAGATCGACAGAATTTGCGATCGTTATATGTCACTTGCTAAATACCAAGTGCCATAAGAATCATATAGTTGCCAATTTTAGGCTAAAAATTGGTCAAAAGCTATATTCTTCTTTTGCTGTAAATGCAACTTAATGTATCTTTGTACAATCCTTCTATACCGTAAAATAATATTAAACATCAAATTGACGCACAATCATTAATATTATGCAACAAAAGTTCGCAATTAACAACATATTCATAGGTACCGAAAAAGGTATTTTTTTTCTCCAGTGATTTTTTTTAAGATTGAAATTATATAAAAGTGGAAATTTTCTAATGTTTGAAGAATATGGCTTTCAAGTAAGTATACAGTATACGTCAAAAGAGTAGCATAGGCAATATACAAGCAACCAAAAGGAGAACCCATTCTCAGTAAAATCAAATTTTGAGTTGGATTAACAGGTTATCCCGGAGGGCATAAATTAATGCCGTTCGGGAAATTAAAAGTTACAACCATTTTCACCTACCCTTGTCTGAAACACAATTGTTGTCACTGCGTTCCATGCAACTACATTTGCTCAGACTTTATCTCCTACTGGAAATGAATTTTGAATTTCGATGATTAATATCAATTTCCTCTGTAATCCTTTTTTCAACCATTGAGGGAGAGGGGGTTATAGAAAATTTACACGGATAATCTTTATATAGTCTGAAGCTTGCGAAGACACACTAAGGGCGTAGAGACGATAATATTAAATTATACTGCAATTTAATTAGCTCCATTGGTAAAAATGCTCTAAAGTAAGATTAAGATACAATAATATAAATCAACCAAAAATTATCATGGTATGCACACAAAACCCAACAGGTGAAAACAAAACCAGATTCCACCTATAAAAGGCATCAAACAGTTCGTGGTAACGAACTGTAGTAAGGAGCGACCCGGCTCAATAGTAACCAAAACTCTAAAAAAATGGAATTTTGATACCAATAGTTACATCAAAAGAATCCCATTTTAATGCTTATTTTAAATATATAAGTTTCATCAAGATTGCTTTTACCCATCAAAAGCTACGAGCCTGAGAAAATTTACCTTATTTTAGAAAATAGGGGGAAAAAAACCCTAAGGGTCATACAATATTAACGAAAATCACACCATCAGATTCAGTGTATCAGAGAACCTTATTGTAGAAGTTTCAAGCTCCTATCTACAAAAATGGGGAATTTAGCATTTTTGCCGGAAGACAGAGATCACGGATGCGTGTTCATTTGTTGTTTTTTTTGTTTTTGTTTTTTCCCCCCCAGGGGTGATCGTATCAACTCAGTGGTCCTAAAATATTACGAGAGGGCTCCTTCTAACAGAAATTAAAAGTTCTAGTGCCCTTTTTAAGTGACCAAAAAATTGGAGGGCACCTAGGCCCCCTCCCACGCTCGTTTTTCTCCAAAGTCACCGGATCAAAATTCTGAGATAGCCATTTTATTTATCATAGTTGAAAAACCTAATATCTATGTCTTTGGGGACGACTTACTCCCCCAAAGTCCCCATAGGAGGGGCTGCAAGCCCCTCCTACGGGGATGCAGGATTTTCTAGCATTATTTGAAAAAGCAATGAAAAAATAAATATGAAAAGTTTTTTTTCTACTGAAAGTAAGGAGCAGCATTAAAACTTGAAACGAACAAAAATTATTACGCATATGAGGGGTTTACATTCTCGTTATACCTCACTCTTTACGCTAAAGTATTTTTAGTTTTTTCAATTATTTATTCTACGGCCTTTGTGATTCAGAGGTCATTCTTAAGGAATTGGAACAAGATTTAAGCTTTAGTGTAAAGAGCGAGGTATCGACGAGGGGTGAACCCCCTCATATACGCAATAAAAACATACGAATATAGAAGTTCGTTACGTAAGTTAATTCGTAAGTTACGTATATTTTTTTCTAATGAAAACGTTCGTAAGAAATTAAAAGTTCTAGTTGCCTTTTTAAGTTATCGAAAAATCGGAGGGCAACTAGGCCTCCTCTCTCGCTCCTTTTTTCTCGAAATATTCCGATTAAAACTATGGGAAAGCCATTTAGCCAAAAAAAAAAAAAATTGATATGCAAATTTGTTTTAATTATTTATGTGCGGAGAGCCAAGATCAAAACATGTATTAATTCAAAAGCGTCCAGAAATTAAACAAAAAAAAACCGATTTTTTCAAAAGAAAGCAAGGAGCAGCATTAAAACTTAAAACGAACAGAAATTACTCCGTATATGAAAGGGGCTTTTCCTCCTCAACGCCCCGCTCTTTACGCTAAGGTTTTTTACTGTTTTAAAAAGTAGAGTTAAGAGAAAGAGTCAAACTTTAGCGTAAAGAGTGAGGCGTTAAGGAGGAAAAGCCCCTTTCATATACGGAGTAATTTCTGTTCGTTTTAAGTTTTAATGTTGCTCCTTACTTTCATTAAATATTTTTTTTTATTTAATCATACTTATAGGCCATAGCCATAAGGCCATATGCCTATATACCAAGTTAAAGGCTAAAGAGTTTCAGGAAGTTCACCTTTATGCCAAATAATACTTGTAACTGTACTCTATGCTCTAGAATGGTCGTAATAGTCTTTTTGAATTAGTCGCAAACTCTTCTAGGTATAGTAGTTAACTGGATAGAATCTACTTTCAAAACCTAAGGCCTTTTGGTAAAGTGTGTTTACGATATATTAGTAATCTATTAGTAACTTCTCTACCAATTTAGGTATTGAAACTGAAGATTCTGTGTGTTCATCAAGTTTTAAAGGGCTTGAATGAATTTTTCTTAAACAAAATCCTTAAAGGGATGAAGGAAAAAAAAAAGAATGGGAAAGAATAACGTTTTGGAAACTGGAAGCAAATGAAATTTAAAACCGGCAGGGAATGAAATTTAACCGGAAGCATGGTGAACCTGAAACTAAGAGTGATGATGTCACTTATTTTAACTGTAATGTTTCTTGTACCTTCGGTGATACTAAAAAATTTTCAATTTCGTCTTTTTTTTCCTCATCAGTTACACTTGATCTTTTGCACTAATTGCAACCTGCTAGTTAATTGGTAAAAAATGACATATTTATTTATGTCACACTTTATACAAGCTTTATTCAAACTTTATAGTTACTGCTTCGTGGCAATGTCATGGATTCTCACTGAATAAAATTAATACGGCATAATAGGGATATTAACATTAATACAAAAAGGAAAAACTACTTATTTAACGATATTACTAAACCACATTCTTGTTTTTGGCACCTCATTGTTTTATTTGATCTTTATTTTATCTTCCTTTTATAAACACATTGACTAATTTGATATATTTTTTGTAAGACAGAAAGTTCGATACCAGGGTAACAATATAAAATACGGAATTAGAACACTTTCACCACCAAAGGAAGTCTAAAGCCAAATCTCCTTGACTCCAATTTACACTTCAATTTGAAGATTTTTGTTCGCAAGATGGCTTCTAAACTTCAATATAACCCACATCTGACGTTTAAAAAAGACAATATTTACCAGTATATTGTCACTACGCTGGGTCAATACAGCATTCAAAATGTTACACCTAATCCACTTTGACTATCGAATAGATCTTCCTGACAAACCAAAAACAGGCGAAGAATCCAATCGTTCCAGTCATTATAAAGAAAAGTGTCACCATAATAAAAGTGTACCCAAAATAAAGGAAGGAAGATACACCTGGATCGATATTCAGTTTGGTCATATAGTAATAGATGCAGTAGGCAAACATATAAAATGCTGTAAATCCAGATGTCATAAAACTTCTCCACCACCAATGATAGTCTTCAGCACATAGATGAAGATAACACAGAAGTATAGTTGTTTCTGAACAGGTAATGACCAAAATGATGAAGACCAAGAAAAGAAAGCCAAACATGTAATACATTTGATTTGACCAAATAGAATTGAGAATGAAGAAAAGTTGTATTAAAATACATCCAAATGGCAAAATTCCACCAATAATAAAAGCCGGCAAAGGTTTGTTGTAAAGGCTCTGCTCCGGCACTTGCCTTGGTATCTGATTTATCCTCACTGGACAATCAATTTTCTTTTTTCTGAATCCAAAGAAAGTACCAACAAAAGTAAGAGGCAGTGAAACTGCAAGCCAGAGGGCCAAAAGAGCAACAAGTATCGGAAAAGGGACAGTTGCTGAGCTTGAGTTGGCCCATAGGACGATATTCAGCAAGAAGAACATAGAGAAAATTAACCCTGGACAGAGCATAGAAGTAAGAAGCAAGTTCATCTTCCACCTTTCTCCTCCAAATGATTTGTAAATTCTTGCTGATACGTAGCCAGCTGGAGAACCCATACAAACAAACAGTACCATTGCACAAGTTGTCAGCGCACCTCGATTTGCAGGAGATAAAAATCCAAGACAAGCAAACACTAAAGTCACAAGAGTCATTAGAAAAACTTGCACTCCAGATCCAACGAGAACAGACAGCAGCATCCTCTTCCTAGGTCGTCGGAAAACATCACCATGGACCAATTTCCAACCAAAATTCTCATCAAATTGGGCTTCGTCACTAGAATCAATCTGGTTGTATATGGAAATATCTTTATGAAGTGTTTTCAAAAGGATCATCGCAACCAGTCCAGACATGGACAAAATCATGACCAAGGATATTAAAATGGAGAACCACTGGATGTTCGAATTTGGCGTTGAGTCAAGTAAGTAATCCCATCTTGAGCTCCATTTTATCTTTGTCTCCTGAAATTTATAAGAATAAGTATACGTGATGGCAATTTTCCCTTGAGGTTTTCCAGGGATTCTCAAATGTTCGCTAGTATCACACTTTCCATCGGCTGTGTGTTTGATAGAACGTGGTTCAGCCTTGATTGCGACGACTCTTCCTCCTCTTTCACCAAGGTTTATGCCCCAGGGCTCAGTTTTACCTGAATGGTATTTTATTGTCAAATCTATATGATTGTACACATAGTGAGAGTCCTTCTGGTCGAAATTGGAAGTTCCCAAGTAACACCCTTCTGATTTCCTTCCTTTAGGGTTAATATAACAGCCAATGGGAAAGCCACTGTTGCAGTATTGTCTATTTGACTCAGTGTTATAACACCATGTGACAGGCATATTGTCAACTATCCAATGATGTTGGTAGTTCCTTTTAATACCTTCAAGTAAAAAATCCAATTTGCGTTTACTGTCCTTGTCGCTTACATGGTACTCTTTAGTGCAGACTTGAGAGCAGGTCACATCTTCAAGAAATTTCAATTCGTAGGGCGAGGACTGAATTCGTTCTCCAAAAACGAGTTGACCTAAGTTCTCAACTGGAGATACTTTATTATTTGCCGTACAAAAATCGAACTGACTGTAATAGTATGGTAATATGTGTTCCCCCGATGTCAAACGGTTGACAAATAGCTGGACGGTAGACTTACAGTTGTTCTCTTTATTGTCAGCTTTGCAATAATTTACAGGTGCAAGTCCAGGTAAATATAAACATGAAACTCTATATACACAGGAGAAAATCACAAGCAATTTACCAAAATCTTTCATGCTAGCCTGTGTCAACTATAATACAAAATGATTTGTCTTATTCAATCTACTTTGAGTATACTGATTGGACATGATTTATTATCACAATTCTTTTGCAATTTTTCAAGAAGCTGCTTAAGGACTCGTTTGAATTGAGACAGTTACATCTAAATGACTTTGCAATTAACGAACGATTAAATTTAGAATAATTTCACTTTTTGACCAGAAAATCGCATTTTTGCATACAAGATGTTAAAAGACGTCATAATTGTAAGCTAAAACCAAGTATAACCAAGTGATGTCATTAGTCTCAAATGCGGTTCTTTCTATACTAATCGGTTTATTATGTAGTGTCCTAACAATTTACAGTTCATGGGCTAGTATTTCGGCCTGTATTCACTAATGTTAATAAATTGAATAATAGAGTAAATTTGCACTTTCCTAAAAGAGGGTGTACAAACAACAAAAATAGGAAAAAGCTGAATGAAAGAGAGAGGGACACTTAGATTGTGAGAGAGTGATGACAAAATCTCAAGCACATTCAAAGATAAAGGTAGTTGCCGGATAATTTCTATGGTTAACATTGAGGGACTCGAAAGACAAAGATGATATTGTATCTGAAGTTTGATTGAAATTCTAGAATAGCTATTGTCAACAGTTTAAATAATGGGGTAATTAGCCAAAAACTGATATCCAAATTATCTCTAGCTTCTTTGCCAATGAGAAGAATCCTGCTAGAGTCCTGTGAATCACAATAAAATAAGGGAGATCAGTTTTTACCATGCAAAAACCTTTTAAAAAGCATGGATCTGCAACTGAAGAAATATAGTAAATCCTAAGCAAAGAAATCAACATACGCAGAAGAAATGAACGAATTAATAAATCACTTTTTCTAGGGCTAGCAAGTGGTCAAAATTACAGGGTTCACATTTTATTGCTTAAAATTTTTTTTTTTAACTCAGGCACGTTAAATCAGTGTTTGTTTTTTACTCAGTCACGTTCGCACAGGTTTATTTGAAGAAGGGGACGGGAGAGTTTACCAAATACTTCAGAAAATGCATTAAATATGATTAAGATTTTAAAAAAATCATCAGAAAGGGGGGAAGATCTTCTTTGTGTACCTAGCTGCTCCTAATCTCCAGCCCGACTTCTATAGTACGAAAATTTTGAGTTTTTTGCTGCAGAAGTAGCTGCAACCTAAAAAAGAACGAACCAGAGCCCATAGTAACCAAAAGTTGAAAATCTTGTGTTGAAAAAAAAATGCCTAGTGAAGAAAATTGCCACTGGACATTAAGTCAGGAATAGTAACTACTGTCTTGGTTAATCTTAAATCTAAATCTAAGTTTTTTGTGAAAAGAAATTTTTGGTGGTTTCAAAAGAGCCTGAAACCTTTTGAAAATGGCTTCAGATTGAAGTAAAAAGGGCATAATTGGAATTGGCATGGTCAATAACCTAATGTAGGACAATTACAGTCCTCCAACATAAACACCAAGGAAAATCATTTTTTTGTGTGATCAGGGTAGAACTAATGTGTCTTCTTTTTTTTCACCTTGGCTAGCGAATGACCAGAACATCACTGCTGGATGTTTAGAGGTTCATTTGAACGAACATTAATTTTGATAGTGCCCTTTTTATTGATCGAAAAATTGCAGGGCAATTAGCCCCCCTCCCTCTTTAAAGGTTCCCTCCCACAAATTTATCCAATCAATGACCCTTAATAGTCCATGGGGGAAGGGTTTCACGCTGTTTCGGTGTCGAGTGTTTCTGTATCATGCTTATCGGTATAGGCGTACTGGTATCAGTTATCTTAGACAGATTTTTAATAGCCCAAATAAAGGATATTGCTCATATATACGGCCTTCCTGTAAATTCAACCATCAGCAAATTCCAAATGGCACTAAAATAGCACTTTTGGCTTCATGTCTCCAATAGAAAAACTAGGGCTAGTGGCCTACAAGATCTTTTATGGGTGACGTTTAATGGTCCATTTGAAAGCTATTGCCCATACCTACGTGATTTTTATCAGTTCTACCATCCGTAAGCGTGAAAAAGCACTAAAAACAACATTTTTGATGTCATCCTTAAGCACAATAGCATGGAAGAATAAAAAAAAATCATTGTAATAATTATGGTCTAAAATCCTCACACTGGAGTTTTTCGAGAATAAGTTATGTATGATCCTCCTCCATGCCCCCTTAGTAGGCTACGCAGCTAAAGAACACACATCAATATATCAAATTAGATTATTAGAGGCACGGTTCTGATAGAACAGAGTTGGACTTCAAATTAGAGTGTTTTTGTTCGATAACTGCTTGCTTTTTTCTATCACCTTTCTGTCCCTTGTAAAGTTGACTGCCTTTTTCTCGATATGAACTCCTTTTATCCGTTGACAATATTTCACTACTCTTTGCCGAGTGGGAACTACAAAAGTCTGGACAATCCTTGTGATACAAGTTTCCCTGGCATTTCCACTGTTGAAGAGAATGGACCACAATGATGGTTTTTCAAAATCTGTGGTGAAATATTAGTGGAACTTCATTACTCAGTAAAGGAATTTGTTTTTCCGTGCATAAGCAGACCGATGGGTAGGGACTTACTATATTCTTTTGGTAGAGGATTGGCGTATGCAGTGGATACCTTCAAAAGAAGAATTTAGTGCCAACCTCCATCCGAAACAAAATATTGTTGTACATTGCTTACTTTTGCACTGGATGCTGGCCAATGGTTTCAAGGTCACAAAGATTTATAGAACCTTCCAATCCGGGCAAAGACATACATGAAGACATTTATTGACACGTTTATCCAGTAAAAGCTCTGAGGCAAAAATGGAGGTTCAAAAGGAAATCTCTGAACTTATTTTAATTCAGCCTTTGGTAAGATGTGCGAGAGTGTGCGCCATAGAAGTCATTGTGACGTTGTAACCGACACACAAAAATGTACCCAAATCATTGCCAATTTTAATTCCACATCGTTCACGATCATAAACTCCAATATGGTTCTCTTGCATAGGAAAAAAATAACTGTAGTTTTTAAATAAGTTTTTGAATAAAATCTGAGATAGGGAGCGACTTGATATCAAATGGTGTTCTTGCAGGTCCGATTTTATATCAAAAAAGTATGCAAAGGGGTTCCTTCACAATATGTAAAGGAAAATTTTGACATGACTGTTTATAGGAACTGATTAGAAAATAATTTAATTCGAAGAGCGAACGTCATGGCGATTTGCTCTTTAAGACATAAGAAATACACAGTTAGAGTTGAGAAAAATGCCATGTCAGCCATATTGGACAAAGTCTATGTGCGCGTGGACAGTGTGAAAATACTACCACACGGTCATATCTGACTTCACACCGAGATGTATGTGTAGAGTACAGACAGTGTCTCGGTCTTGAGAAAGCCCAATAGTTGGTGGGAGGATGGGCTTTTTTTCTATCTCAACAGTTTTTCTCAGTCTTCATCCTGAAACTCTTTAGCTCAGCAGTGTTTAGTTTCCCTAGTGATTTTATAGGTTTTTATTTTATTTATTAATTTTTGCGCAAGACGGAATCGCTGTTTTAAAAAGTGCTTATTATTATACTATTATTTTTTCTTGCGCAAGACGGAATCACTGATTTAAAAAGTGCTTATTATTATACTATTATTATTTCTTGCCCTCGTGCCAACCCACCCTGCCCAGGGCTCCGGCCTTCGGCCACCACAGTAGTCGCTGCGGCATCAGCCACCTCTTCTGGTTGGCCCACCCTTCGGGGGTGGCATTATTTCTAAGTGTCTTTTCAAATATTGTTGATTACTGCCAATGTAAATATATTCAAATGCCTGTTTTATGTAAACATGTTTTAAAAATGTAGTGTATTTATTGGTAATAAACATGCATTTTATTTTTGGCTTTTACTATTTATTTAATAGATTGAGGTTAGATTAATTGCATTTTGACAGAGAGAAGAGTAATATGTATTAATTAAAAACTCCATTCGGGTCCTTTCTTTGCAGACCTTCAATGTCTGGCAAAGTAGCATTTTTAACAAAAATAATTCAAAATCGTAATAAAATGTTTTTAGAAAATTTGACAAATATCTATTATTGCTATAGTGCGTGGCAAAAGTCCTATGCTAAAATAAAGACTATTGCACCAGACATAAAATTCATACGGGGACATAACATGTTTAATATTTTTGAAGCAAACTCGTGGCTGATTATTTAAGATTTAGATGAATCCATTGAAGAATGGTCTAAAGAGATGTTACATTTATTCACGGTCTGGTCTCATCATGAAAAGATTTTCTTTGCCATGGTTCTCCGTAATCTCTTTAATCAGAAAGATTGTAAGAGAACACCTTCCTTGAATTTTACTTACAATAAAATCTATAGGGTTGTTCGTGATGCACGTTCTCTTGTAAATGTAAACAAACAAATATCTCCCGGTTAACCGAAATTTTTACTATCAGCATCAAATCAAGCTACAAATAAAGCTTATGGTTACATTCTATTAAATTTCAATCAAAACACAGCCGAATAGCTAAGTGTTGTCGCGGATGTTTTTGACAATGAAATTACCTCGTATCTACCCCTGAACAGTGAAAAAGGTCACTAATTGCCATCATGACACTGAAGAAACTACATGAAAACGGACATTCATTTTACATCCTAGGTTATTCAAAACTGCAGTTTAGAAAGGCTATGCTCAAATATGGCATTCACAATGAATTCATCAATATCCTATCTGAGCTCTGTTTAAATATAACTGAAGGCAATGTTAAACTGCCAAAAGTAGTTAAGCAGCCGACAAAGCAGCATCGTTCACTTGTACACGCTCTTGCTTGCAAAAAGAAAGGAAAAGATTTTAAAATAAAACAGCTTGTTAAAGCAGGTGGTAATTTCATTTCATTGTTACTGCCAATAATCACGGGACTTAGAAACATTATTTTCTAGATTGCTAAACCTTACAAATTGACACTAATAAAACATACTCTTTCACAGAAAAAGCAATTTGAAAAAAAATCTTGATAAACTTATTAAGAATAAGACAATTGCCGACGACGAAATATTAAGTTTGCTTCAAAATGCCCTTCGACGTGTCGACAAACATAAAACCTAACGTGAAAGACCATTCAAATGAAAAGCCATTGGTCAACGTCAAAATTCACCGTCAGTGCCACCGCCACCACCACCACCGCTAAAACAAAAAGAAAAAGATTTATCTAAGGTTTTATCAAACGTTGTAGGCCTAATGCCTCATTCGTATAGTGAGCAAAGTAAAAGACACTTGACATATCTTGTTGACATTGAACATATAAAAATTGATTACAAAAAGAGTGATGTTATAATCCACGGCAAGAATTACAATTTAATTGATTTGGTATCAGATTTGATTGCAAATCGTTAAAGACTTTAATCATTTGATAATTATTTGTATAAATTTCTAAAGTCATCAAACATTCAAAAAAGTCTTATTAGGAATAAGCATATTTTAACTTGATTACGGGAACATGAAGAAATATCAAAAGCTGTTTTTACATGGTTTTTTGAAAATACTAGCGCACTAACTGATGATTTACCAGTGATGCACCAGTGATGATTTAAAAGGTATCAAATGAAGGTATCTTAATACTTTAATACTTCTGGCAACACGAAAGCTAAAATTCCAGAGTTAATCCAGGAACGCTTTGACGTGGGGACTATGTCGATTTTCTACAAGTACATGTATATCCCTCCACCAAAGGATCTATCGAAGCTCGTATCTGATCTACTCACTGAAGTAGAGCTCGTCAGGTCTTCTTTGAGCATATCTGGTCTACCAAATCGTCAGCTACCTTCCATTGACGCGTTCAAGAGAAGGTATAACAAATGCCTCAGTGTCATAAAATGAAGTATTTACGAGGACGAGCTGCATATCGTCACCTGTGATGGAGCCAAGAAGCCTGTAATAATAAAAAAAAAGCAAATCAATCTCAATACAAACATAGTAATCCATTGTTGCGTTCAAATTAATTGCAATTTTGTCGTTCGACCTCAATTCCACCAAACTGGAACTATGCAAAACATCAACCAAATCAGTCCCCATTTTTAAACAGCATAATTCTTATTTGCAACATAGTGCAATGGGAAAAAATCCTAGAGGAAGAGAAAAACATAATTAGCAATAGATTATCTTGTTATTCCCCAACTGAATGTCTCAAAACTTAGTTTAATGTAGACACTGAATATGTTAGGGAAAACTTAAAGATGCTAATATTCCGATATTTGTCCAAAGACTGCGTGCTATTCTACGGAAATTGACTTCCTGCAACTGAGTGTAACAGACGAATAAGATAAAAAAAAGTGTTATTAACCACCCAGATTTCTACATTTCACAATTCACTTATATCTCGTTAAAAATTTTGTTAGAAATTTCCAATGATTTTTATTACTTTTTAAAAATAGTTGAACGTTTTTTATAACAAATTCTCTACCTATCTGTTTGTAACTTTTTAGTTTTTCTATTTTTACATAAAGCCATAAAAACATTTATAATTTCCTTGCCCAGGTTTATTTTTAAAGGGTTCCACCAAACATATTTACTAAAGCAATTAATCATTGTAAGAATGTGATTAAAATTATTATTTTCCTTTTGTGCTGCTGCATATCAATTAAATTGGCTTGCCCCTGTTCATTAATACCATGGTTATACATGTATCTTCTTTCTAATGTGTGATAAAAGGGGTGGTGTAAAAAATGAATATTTTATTTTTGCAATTTTTCTTTCATTTTAGCTTTGAAACAGTATTTTCATTTTCTTTTAATTTTTGATATAAATCATCAATCCTTGAAAAATTATAGTAATATAATTCTAAAGCGCTGTCTTCCGAAAGCTTATCTTCAATTTACTTGTACCCAGTGTTTTGCTTTTTCCAGGGTTTTTGTTCAGTTCTTTTTATAATAGCAATTTTTCTTGCCTCCAAATAGTTCAAAAATACCTTTAATAATAGGCACATTATTTCTTTTTGAAACTGCTCCAGTCTTTCAAGTAACTTCAGTAACCTTTGTACATCGCATACAATAAATCTTACTTTTTAAATTTACCTCCATTTGTAAGGGACTGAAATTATTATATAAATCTCTAATTAAAAAATTTCACTAAACATAAAACAAAAAACCAACAAATAACCTTTTTACATCGCTTATAATTAATCTTACTTTGCAAATCCATTTCCATTCATAAGAGACTAAAATTTTCTCAGGCTTAGCTGTTTTGAGATCTGGAAAATTTGTTTCAGTAAGTTTCATAATCAGCGCCTAATAAATGGTTTACATTGTAGAAGTGATTAAAAATTGTTTACAGCGAAAATCTAAATTTGTCATCATAAAATTAAACAATCGAGTTGCATAATTCATGAGTTACGCGCAGCAGCAAAACCATTAAATATAAAAGCTGTTCTTAGAAAAGATGAACTATTCAATAAAATAAATAATCATCTTAAGAATGAAACGTTTCTTGAAAATAACTTGATTGAGTTAAGGCGTAATGTAAAGCGTCGAGATGATAAGAAACCCTACAGATTTAATATTGTTCCAGAGTTAAAAAGGGTTAGAAAATGAAACAATTGAAAAGAATAAAACGACTTCAGATTTACGAAATCAATTTAACACTATGATAAATAAAAATATTATTGAACTTCAAAAATCCTTATATCAAAACAGATTTCAACTGCTAGGAATTATAATGATGTGGAGAATAAAGTAAAAAATTGTGTCAATAAACAAGTCGAGACTAATGAAAAAGTCAATGAGGAAACCCAACAACTCATTAGATATTTGAGTGGTAGAGACATAGTTAAAAAAGATAGAAATACTGACTTTTCGAATTAACTTATAAACAAGAAAAAAAAAGACAAGTTCCAGATATACCAGAGTATATTTTTAAAGAGGAAGAACATGATAATAATCCAATTTTTCATTGGATCAGAGAAAATTCACTTACAGTTAATATTTCAATGAATGCAAATAGACCTGATTTTGGGCCACTTTTGACTTTGTTGTTAGAGAATTAAAAAATAGAATGAATAATAGAGATAGTTACAGATTTCAAGTTTACAACACGTGCATTAAATTCTTCTCAGAAGAATAGTAAAGAACTCAATAGCTATTCATTGATTTTAATAACAATAGTGATATCGATCTAAGCCATCTATATCGTGATCACGTGAATTTACATAGATTAGGCATAAACAATACATCCAAATTGAGCTTACACTTTGTAAAAGTAGATAGAATTGATTATCGAATGACCACATTACAAAATTTTGTGAGAAGTACTTATAAAGAACTACCTGAATTGGTAAAAAATAAAAACATGCATTAATAAAATAAAAACATGCATTAATATAAAAAATAATGATGGTAATTGATTTTTTGGTCAATACTCGCTTATGTTTACCCATCTAATGATAGACATGTTGATAAGTTATGAAAATATCAACCATATGTAAGTGGATTCAACTTTAAACAGATTACCATTTTTCTATGGATATTCAAGTTTCTTATAAATTAAAAAAAAATATAATATAAAGTTTGTTTATTTAAAATAAGTGAAAATAAAGCGGTTAGAGCTTATATTCCTATAACCAAGATCAATGGAAACACTGCTACACATGTGATTAATTTACTCTATTTTTATTATCATTATGTTTTAATTAAAGATTTAAGTGGGTTACTTGTAGCTCCAATAGCTAAAAATGGGCATAAAATTTGTCCATGTACATTCCTTAGAAGACGCTTCAATAAACAATAAATATTTGAAAAACATAATAAAAACGAAATTCTGAAGATCCTGACATCATTATGCCAAAACCAGGATCTAAATTGAATTTAAAAATATAAATAAACAAATGAATGTAACCTAATACATAAGAGCAGATTTTGAATCCTATATAAAAGAATTGAGTCTAAATAAATGTAAAAAGACAATTAAAGTAGCAGAGCAAAATCGATTTGTTTTTGGATTCCAAGTATGTTGTTCTTTTGATAAAATACAAAATAAATGTTACGAATACTCTGGTCAAGATACTAACAGGTTTTTCATAACTACCATTACAGAAGTGTGTAAGAAATAGCAAATGAGTATGGAAATAGACAGAAAGGTCATGATTATACACAAGAACAAGTAAGAGAAAAATGGAACAATACAACTAATAAAAGCTTTCATATTTGTGAAAAGGAAATAGTAGATAATTATTTCAATTAGAATGCGATCTTCATTAGATAATGACTGGTAATATACTCGGATTTATTCTTGCTGAATGTAATAAAATTTGGAATCCTAGAAATATCACTATTTTTATGCATAATCTCTCAAAATATGACTCTCAATTATTTTTTAGAGAATTGGTACTTGATAACGGCATTTTTGATCCGGTGGAAAGTTTTATATCGTTTTATAAAACAATTACTGTTAATTAAACCCAATATGACTAGTGGTTCATAGATTCATTCCGTTTAATGGTTTTATCGTCAGATAGGCTTTCTGAAGATTTAACTTAATGTGAATGTAAATAAATTATATTTGTTTAAGAAATGATTTTGTGCAAACTTCTGATGTTTTCCAAATTCTGAATAATTCAAATAAATGATAAAGAAGGAGATTTATCCTTATGAATATATTGATAGCTAAGAAAAAATAAATGATACAAAATTCCCTTCAATAGACAAGTTTTATTCTAAATTAACAGGGAGAAATATTTCTGAAAAAGAATATATAAGAGTAAAATCTATTTGGAAATTATTTAAGCGCAAAACGCTATTAGATTGCACTAAATTATATCTAAAAAGTCAGGTTTTAATTTATCAGATGTCAATGAAAATTTTAGAAATATATGCTTAGAATCTATAAATTAGATCCGCTGTACTTATTTTCAGCACCGGGATTACTAGACCCGCTGTACTTCTTTTCAGCACCGGGACGAACATGTGAAACTTCTTTCAGACACGCTAAAGCTGAAATTCTAAAGCTGAAATTCAATCTAAAGCTGAAGTTAAATTAAACAGTTATAAATATTGTGTAAAGTCAGTAAGTTCAAGACAAAACCATCTCACTTTCCACCCACTAATTTTACTTGTTTGATTAATCACTCTTTTTGTACTCATTTTCTATTCGCTTCATCCTATAATTACAAAAGTCATATAGTTTCTCATCACAGGTTGAAAAAAAAATTTCGTATTTAGCTTGCTTCTCTGCACAAAATGACGGTAGTTTTTCGTGAGTTTCTCTATGATTCTACCTAATATTATGTCATTTAATTAAAGAATATCCTTGACTGGCATTCTGTGGAGAAAACTTTGAGCGACAAATATATTTCGTTTAAAAATGTCTGACAATATTGAAGTTGGTGTTGTGTTTTCTAATAAGTTTTATAATAATTTTATTGCTTTTACTAAATAAAACCTATTTAACCTTATTTGATTTATTATTCTACTTTGTGATTAGTTTTCTATGTTGTATCAGAGCTCTAAATTCTGAATTTTTAACAGCTTTATTAGACAAGTTAGATGTGATTACGTATAGGCTCTGAAATTTGTCTCTGGCACGTGTTTGGCTTTCTTCCCACTAACTTTCACCATGTGAAAGATTCGTGGGATGAAAGCTGATGTAATTAAGAAAAAAGGTAAAAATAATAAAAGTTATTTCCGATTCAGAAAAAATCTAACAATATCATCTCCTAATAAATGGAAAAACTTTTAAGAGAAATAAAAATCGAAAATAAACACAATCGAACCGTTCAAAGAAGACTTGGGTCTAGGTACTGTATACAAAATTGAAGCAATGTAATGTAAAAAACTATATAAAGAAAGAAAATCGTTATTAGTATGAATTTTAAAGGTGAAGTGATTGATACCTTTCCGCCAAAACGATTCGATTGTACAGCGGCTGATTTTGAAAAGCAATTTAAAAAAATAGATAAAGGTATGGTTTTAGGGGTTATTGGTAGCAAAGGAAAAGACAATAATAATTATATAGATGATGATATAGACTGTTCATTAAGCATTAAGTCATATTAAACTATTACATTTTATCAGTATTACAAGGAGAATGGAATATAATTAAACTATTGTTTTAAACTAGATCAAAAATTCTTATTAACAAGACTTATTTTCATCTTTGTGTGAATCTTATGTTTAATCTTTTGTTGAATACAGCCGAACCTTTTAAAGAGAAAACTTGTATCTAGGAAATAAATACAAAAACAAAGCAATGAAATGTGTAGAAACTAAATATGGAAATAAACTCGTCATCACTATGAATTTTAAAGGTGAAGCGATTGATATCTTCACCTCAAAATGATTTGATTCTAAAGCAGCTGATTTTGAAGAGAAATTAAAAAAAGATATTAAGGCATGATTTTTAAGGTTGTTGAAAAAAAATGAAAAGATAACAATAATTTACAAAACATTGATATCGAACCATTCATTAGATTATTACATTTTATCATTAGTACAGGAAGAATGGAATATAATTAAACTTTTTTTTAAGTTACATCAAAAATTCTTGTTTCACTAGGCTTGTTTTGATCTTAAAGTTCATTATGGGAAATTGTAAAAATGTCGGAAATTTCATAGAACATGGTAAGAATTCAATTGAAAAGGGGGTAAATTGATGGGTGGATCTAGATGGAAAGTGGGTAAATAGAAGTAGCAATTACTAGACTAATTCTAGTCCATTGTGCTCAAGTGTTTTTGTTAATTTTTTTAAACGTAATCAACAACTAAGAGACTCGAAATTCACCAACTAGCTGAGTTTGTTGTACTCAAAGTGTTTTTATTGATTTTTTTTATACGATGTGTGGAACTAAAACAAAAGGAATTTACCAACTAGCTGAGTTTGTTGCATTCAAATTACTTTCATCAATTTTTTTTTATGTTCTTTCATCAACTAAAAGACTAGAATTTATATACTATCTGAGTTTGTCGTAGTCAAAAGTGCTTTTGTTAATTTTTTTCATACCCAGTCGGTAACTAAAAAACTTGGAATTTACCAACCCTTACCAACTGACCAAAAATTCACCATCTGAGTTTGTTGTAGTATAAAGTGCTTGCTATTAATTTTTTGGTACTCAGCCAAAAACTAAACACTCGGCATTCATCAAGTAGTTGAGTTTCTTGTGCTCAAATGTGTTTTTATTAAAAATTATTGATAAGCAGTCAATAACTAAGACACTCAAAATTTATTCACGTGACCGGATGGCAAAAATATGGATAAATGGTTTCCTAGAATAGTTAAATTTGGTGTAAAAAAAACGATAATGGCTACAGACTTTGGCAATTTTATGGGTATAACAATACAGTTATAACCAACACGGTGTTTGGTCATAAAATGGCCCATAAGTTAAGAAGGTATTCTCGCATTATGGTAAGATAGCAAACCTTATTGATTATGTTATAGTAAACCGAAGACTGGCAGCATCAATACAAGATACTAGGGTATATTAAAGAGCTGTTATTGATGTTAATAGTCAAGATCACCATCTAGTAGTGTCAAGGTTAAAGCTGGAATTTCGGAAGGTTTAACTACCTCTCGGGAATTTAAGATGCTTGTAAACTTCAGGATGAAAATTTTTGAAACACTTTCAAGGAACAGTTAAATACTAAACTTGAGAGTTTAAAATTTGACAATGTGGAAGATGGTTGCAATAATTTTAGAAAATAATTAATGAAGTTGCTGATAGTGTCCAAGGGAAGAAAGTTGGGACTGCAGCTAGGAATATTAGTGAACAAATTTATGTTTAATAGAGATGAGAAGAGGCTTGAGCAAGAATTATCTGAGTGATAGACTGTATAAAAACAAAAGGAATTTAAAGAAATTGTAGAGAGCATTAAAAGATGAACTTAGAGGTGTGAGGTGGAGGCCAAGGAGAAAATTCCCGAGGATCAAGTTTTTGCTAGACGGCAAAATGAAAAAATATTATACTGACATGTTAATAAATTGAGAGGGAGTAGTCAGACTGGACTTTTTCCAGTTAATGATAGGAACGTGGCCCTGATTAGAGATATGGAAAGAATTAACGAGAGATGGACAAAAACCAGAGAATGTCCTAGGCCGAGATCGAGCTGCAGAAAAAGATATAGAGGAAAATGAAAAAGTTCGTGATACCCAGGATATGAAGGAAGATTTGTTTTTTGAGGAAGAATCAGCAACAGTACTAGAGAAAGAAAACGATCAAAAATGGGTTTTTAAAGGCGAAACAAAAATACTGAAGAAAACATAGAAAGCGAATATATCCAGAGAACAACCACTTCTCTTCTTCGGCACGAACAAAGTAATATAATAAAGGAAATTGCAAAAATCAGAAAGCAAACGCGGAAAGTAAAACAAAACCAATTAAAAACCAATGAAAAAAACGCAAAAAAGTTGAATAGAAATAAAATTCAATTAAAGACCGAAACATATAAGAATTAAAATCAAATACCTAATAAAAGTAAATTGAGTTATTCGCCAATAACCGCAATTTGGACAAAATCCAAACAAATATGAACTGCCATCGGCGGATACTAACGAACAACTCTGCCGATGGCAGTTCATATTTGTTTGGATTTTGTACAAATTGCAGATATTGGCGAATAACTCAATTTATATTTGTTAGCTATTTTAATTTAATTCTTATAATTTTTGGTCTTTTATTGAATTTTATTAATCTTTCATTTTTTGTGGTTCCTTTCATTGGTTTCTAATTGGTTTTGTTGTACATTCCGTGTTTATTTTTGGTTTTGCTTTTTTTTATATTATTTTGTTTGCGCTGAAGAGGAGAGGCAGGTGTTCTTTCGAAATATTCGTTCTCTTTGTTTTTTTTCAGTATTTCTGTTTGGGCTTTAAAAACCTTATTTTTGATCGTTTTCTTTCTTTATGCTATGGCAGGCCAATGTGGTTTTGGAAACTATCTACAGTACTAAAAGAATTAAAAAAAAAATAATAAGGCTCCTAGTGCTGATAGTATGGTAAATCAGTTTCTTACATATGTTGGCTGCGAGGTTAGAAGTAAGTTACTGAAGATTATGAATATCATTTTTGAAAAAGGGGAAGCAGCTAATGATTTTAGGAAAACTCTAATAAAACAATTGTATAAGAAAGGTCATAAGAGTGAGTGTGATACTAATCGAGGCACTAGTCTGCTCTATCAAAGTAGAACATTACTTATTAATATGATACTTTTTAGATCGAAAAATGTTGTAGACAAAGTTTTAAGGGAAGAACAGTCCGGTTTTAGAAAAGGTGGAGGATTTGTCGACTGAATTTTCAATCTTGGGTTAATAATTGAGAAGTGCCTCAGTTTTATAACACCTTTGGTCTTCCGTTTTAAAGAGTGCTAGCAACCTTTCGATTCTGTTGATAGAATAACTTTAGAAAAGGTCTTTTCGTTGTATGGTATACAACAAAAAAATCCTTAAAGTGATTAGTGGTAGGTACTAGAATGACACTGCTGCGTTTAAGGCAGGAAATGAGGTTAGCAGCTGTTTTGTAATAAATCGGGAGTTACGTAGGGTTCTGTTCTATCCCCCTTTGTATGGATAATTTTGATAGAACTTGTCTTAAGGAGCACAAAAAAGGCAGTGGGAGACCACGATATCAAATTGGGAGGAAAAACTCCCGGACAGAGATTATGCTGATGATTTAAGCAGCCTAGATGAAAGTATCGACAAAATGAATGAAATTTTGACTTGAAATTTTTCATTTGAAATGAATGATTTAAAAATGCTTCATCAAACTTATACGCCTCCGCTCTAGGCAAAAAGACTTGGTTTGTAATAGTGAAAGAGGTAGTTTATCAATCCCCACAGATTTTGGTATACAACCAGTATGAGTTCTGTTCTGAGTTCTTTTCGTTATTTAACAATAAATTTCATAAGCAAAAAACTACTTCAAGACAAATTCTCCCATAAGGCTCCATGGCAGGTAAAGAACAGGGGAGAAAAAAATACCGAAAAAAAAAATGTAAAAAAAATCCAAAAAATCGAGTGCCCACCTTGATAATCCCCAAAATTGACAAGCTAAGCAGGGGGTGGCACATGATTTCACCAACTCAATTAAATATATAACTCAATCCAGAGACATGAACTCCAAGGGAAACCAGAAAAAAAATTGTTTACTAGCTAAAAATTCTCTAACATAATTTTTGAACATACCAAGCGTGTGGCAGCTTCGTGCAAACTCTGGGTGCGTGTTCCAGATCCTGATACAAGGTGTCAGAGGGTTGAAGTCGGATCTCACTGATGGAGCGTGAAGAATCTGTAAATTAGTGGAAGTGCGGAGATGATAAGAGATTCTATCAATAAAAATGATTGTGTATTTAATATTTTTTATGCTCACTCAGCAAGTATAACTTTTGAAATTTGCCATCTTGCTGAGTTTGTTGTACTCGGAAGTACTTTTACTGAAATATTTTTTATGCTCAGTCACCAACTAAAGGACTAAAGGAAATCACGAACTAGCTGAGCATGGTTTATTGAAAGGTGCTTTTATTATTATTTTTTGCTCAGCCGGCAGCTAAAACACTCGGAATTTATCAAGCAACTGAGTTAGTCGTATTCAAAAATGCTTTTATTAAATTTTTTATGCCCAGTCAGCAACTAAAAGAATTTGTTGCTTTGTTGCGAAGTTTGTTGTAATGAAAGGTGTTTTTTATAATTTTTGTTCACACACGGTGGGCAACTAAAACACTCAGAATTCATCACCTAGCAGAGTTTTTTGTACTCAAAAGGGTTTAAATTAAATTTTCGGTGCTCAGTAAGCCACTAAAACACTTGGAATTTACTAACTACTTAAGTTTTTTGTACTCAAAAGTGCTTTTATTAAATTTTTAAACACAGTCAGCAGCTAAAAGACCTGGAATTTAACAACTAGCTGAGCTTTTTGTAGTCCGAAGTGCTTTTATTAATATTTTATGCTTTGTCATTAACTAAAACACTCAAAAACCAGAATATTTTTATTATTAAATTCAAGTAGCAACTAAAATCAGAAAGATGAAACTAGATATCTCACAGCTCAAAACAGAATTGGAATTTACCACCTGACTGAATTTGGTGTTACGCATAGTGCTTTTATATAATTTAATGACATAGCAATCAAACACAAAGTAGAAACAATAGGAAAATTCTTTTCAAGACAGTGGAAAGCAAGTCAGTGGATATTTCGACCCTATGTCCAAAGGCCGTTTTCAGCACAACACGAGAAAGAATATATATATATATATATATATATATATATATATATATATATATATATATATATATATATATATATATATGTATATATATATATATATATATATATATATATATATATATATATATATATATATATATATATGTATATATATATATATATATATATATATATATATATATATATATATATATATATATATATATATATATATATAAATAAGTTGTCTGTCTGTGGATCTGTGGATCAGGTGACGTCATGTTTCTGTGTCGGCTGACGTCATGAAATTAGTTGTCGTCATTTTTGTTATGACGATGCTTAGTATATTGTAAAACACATTAATTTGGTTAATAATATACCATTTAAAATACCAAAATGAACATGCTGGAGTAGTCACTCGGTGAGAGAGGGTATCAGAACGGAGAATGAAGGTCCCAGGTTCAAATCCTGGTTAGGCTAAAAAAGGTAAAAAACTAACAAATAAAAAAAAAACTGAAAAAACTAAAAAAAGGCAAAAACTACAAAAAAAACTAAAAACTAATAAAAAAAATAAAAAGGCTAAAAAACTAAAAAAACTAAAAAAACTAAAAAAGGTAAAAAACTAAAAAAAAAACTAAAAAAAAAGGAAAAAACTGAAAAATAGAAGAGAAAAAGAAAACTAATAAAATTAAGAATAAAAATATAAAACGAAATAAAACGAAAATAAAACGAAAAAAAAATGAAAAAGCTAAAAAAAAGAGGTAAAAACCAATAAAAAACTAAAAAGAAAAAAAGGAAAAAAACTAAAAAAAATTTTCATCTAAAAAACTAAAAAAAACTAAAAAAGGTAAGAACTAAAAAAGAAAAAAATAAATGACGACACTTAAAGAGAAAGCGACCGGGACAAAAGGAATGTTCGATTAGCAATCAACAAAGCACCGGGACACAGGGAGTATAAATGACGACCAGGACATAAGTAAAAAAAAACTAAAAAAACTAAAAAGAAGGTAAAAACTACAAAAAAACTAAAAAGAAAAAAAAAACTAAAAACTAATAAAAAAACTAAAAAATCTAAAAATCTAAATAAACTAAAAAAGAAAAAAAAGGAAAAAGGAAAAAAATAAAGGAGAAAAACAAAACTAAAAAACGAATGTATATACAGACCGGGACACCGGAATACAAATGACGACCGGGACACAGGGAATATAAATGACCATACATAAGCCATAATGACCAGGACATAAGTAAAAAATATAAATGACGACCAGGACACAGGGACACAACTACAACGGGGACGCCGGGGGGCACAGGGGGATATAAATGACGACCGGGACACCGGGACAGGGAATGGTCGATTAGCAATCACCATCAACAAAGCTCAAGGGCAATCATTAGAATCATGAGGTATAGATCTGAATACGGATTGTTTTCCCATGGACCATTATATGTTGCATGTTCAAGAGTCGGTAAACCTGACAATCTATTTATATGCACAGACAATGGGACAGCAAAGAATATTGTATATTCGCAAGTTTTACGTAGTTAAAAACATATATATAATATATCTATCTATATTCACAGGTGGGACATAGGGACACAACTACAATGGCGCGTAACTAATATGGCGCGTAACGACTTACGGGCTTGGGGGGGGGCGTGAAGTGCCCCCACCAACTAGGTGTTGGGGTGGTGCGAAGCGCCACCCCAACAGCTAGTATATATATATATATATATATATATATATATATATATATATATATATATATATATATATATATATATATATATATATATATATATATATATATATATATTTAAACTTACATTAAAATGTGAGAATTAAAACTAATATTGTTTTTTTACTTTTTAAAAACATCCATAGCATCCTTACTTTAACGAAGTTCAACCAGGACTGATAAATAGAACGAAGTGAGATGATAAATCTATTCAAACAAAACAGAACAAAATAATTAAATGCAAGTTTTCAAAGCTATCCTTGCGTTTTTGGCAGCCTGCCTCAAAGGTCTTTCTATAACTGGTCCAATACTATTATAAATTGGTTTAGTAAAATGTTTTGTTAGATCATTTTTAATTAAGTTTGAGCATAAAGAATTTAGTAAGTACTACCCCAAGTTCCTATTCAAAGAAATATTATTATTTATTTTGAGACTAATTTCGATTGATTCCCGAACCACCTATTTTATCCCCAAATCATTACTAATGAGTAAAGATTTTCCAAAAAGTATTGTGTGGGAGGAATTATCAAATATATGTTAACCTAAAGCAGAATCAAAGGAGTTATTAGAACCATTTGAAATTAATGCCTTATCCATGTCTTTTTTATGCTGGTTTAGTCGTTTTTCTAGATTCTGATGGATCCTTCCAACATAGTAATTTCCATAGTCGCAAAATATTTGATAAACCCCAATTTAGCGAGTAACTAGGATTTATCTTTACCGGAATTTAAGAAACTAATTATTTTAAAATTATTACTAAAAAATTCATACAGATTATTTTTTGTGCAAACATTTTTTTAATTTTGTTGTGATTTTTGGGATGTACGGAAGATAGATACTATTTTAGGGCTTATCAGTAGCCTCACATTGGGACATATCTTCGACTTTAAGGGAATGTCTTTTTAGTCTACGGTTAATTATCTTATTGACAAAAGGAATGCAATATCCATTACCAAAAAGAACATCTCTGATAAAAATTTATTTCTGTATTTATATACGAATCAGAGCAAATTTTCTGGGCATAATATAATATTATCAATCAACAAACATTTTTAGAATCCTGTAGAAATGAAAACCTTATTCCCAAGTCTTTAAGACATAAATTACATTTAATTAACCGGAAAGAAGCGCAATTCGCTCATACACTACAGTTAAAAACCTTAGTCGAGATTATTAAGAACTAAAACAAAACAAAAAACATATAATTTGTTCAGAGAGAAAATCTTTGGAAACTTTTTTGCTGGAAAACCTGTCCACTGTTGATTTTTATCAGGTTGTTCGATTAGAGAGGAATTTGTTTAGCCATGATTTTCGCTTGCCCAATGAAAGACTCTATAAGCTTGAGAAATGAATCTTCGATGATAAACCGTATTTATTATCCAAGATTCACTCCTGGACCAGCTATTATTAACCTCTTTTCTAAAGCTTTGGAACCCCAGAAAATCAAAACACTGGAAAAAGGTCCAAAATTCTCTTTTCTACCGAAACAAGTTCCGGTGGCAGATATAGTTTCCTCTCTAGATTCTGCTTTTGCATAAACACTATCCATCTGTTTCTAATCCTGATGAAGTTAGGTCTTGTTTTATACATACCCTTTACACCAGCGAAAAAAAGGTTAAGCCTCCTACCACTTTTACACCAAAAAATTTGCACGACATAAAAATACTATCTAATCTCCGCAAAGACCCTTCTATTATAATAACCAAAGCAGACAAAAGCAATTCACTTGTTGTCATGGATACGACAGACTCTGACAACAAAATTCTTTCACATTTAAATTACACAACTACACATAAAACAAGAACTCATGATCCTACTGATCAATTTGTTAATAATATTATAAATGAATTAAAGCCGCTAAAACAGAATGGTAAAATCCCCCCATATTTATACAATAATTTTTTTCCCTTGGCAGTTTCTGTCCCAAACTCTACGGTTTACCAAAAATACATAAACAAGGTATTCCCTTAAGACCTATCGTAGCATGCACTAAAGCCCCGCTTCCAATAATGGAAATTGGCTCTGTACAGCTTTCAAACCTTTATTGTATTCCCAAAATTCTTATATTTGTAATTCGGCAGATCAAATAAAATTTATAACACAAGTATTTCAGAAAACACAATAGTTAGTAGTTTTGAAATTGTTTCCATGTATACGAATATAGATGCGGCTATTTCTGAGCAATTATTAAAAAACAAAATAGAAGAAAATTATCACTTAATCGACATTTCAGCGACAGGAATTGATGGTGAAATTTTAATGACTCTAGTTACAATCTGTAATAAGTTTTCTATGCATTTTCAGTTTCGTGATTCTTTTTATCAGCAAAAAATGGGTAACCCATGGGGGCACCTTTATTCAGTCTAATGGCAAATATTTATGTCGAGAACCTTGAAAATTGGGCATTAAGTCCTTATTTTTTAAAACACGTCTATTGGGGTCGCTATACGGATGACGTAATTTCACTTTGGAATTATGGGGAAGCTGAGCTTCGGGGCTTCTTAGAACCTCTTAATACTTGTGGCCGAAATTTGCAGTTTACCTAGAAGTTGAAATTGAAAACAAACTACCGTTTTTAGATGTGTTAATTATTTATAACACTGATAAACTGGATTTTATTATCATTCGAAAGCTAACGCAAAACAATAGATATCTTCATTTTAATTAAAATCACCCCCCACAAGTGCTAAAAAAGCAGTTGTAACATCTCTCTTTGATCGTGCCCTTAACATTTGCTCCGATTCGTATATAAATACAGAAATAAATTTTCAGAGAATATCAGAGATATTCGTTTTGGTAATGGATCTCCCATTCCTTTTATCAATAAGATAATTAACCGTAGACTAAAAAGACATTCCCGTAAAATCAAAGATGTGTCACAATGTCAGGTTACTGATAAACCCTCAAATATTATCTATCTTCCGTATATCCCAAAAATCACAACAAAATTAAAAAAATATTTGCACAAAAGATAATCTGTATGTATTTTTACTAATAATTTTAAAATAATTAATTTCTTAAATTCTGGTAAAGATAAAACCCCAGTTACTCGCCAAAGAGGGGTCTATCAAATCAGAATCCGGATACATCAGAATCTAGAAAAACGGCTACCCCAGTTACAAAAAGACCTTTGAGGCAGGCTTCCAAAACCTTCACTCAATAGTAATGATATGGGGATAAAACAGGTGGTTCGGGAATCAATCGAAATTAGTCTCAAAATAAATAATAATATTTCTTGGAATAGGGACTTGGGGGACTGCTCACTAAATTCTTTATGCTCGAACGTAATTAAAAATGATCTAACAAAATTATTTACTACAACAATTTATGATAGTATTGAACCAGTTACAAAAAGACCTTTGAGGCAGGCTGCCAAAACCACAAGGTTAATTTTGAAAACTTGCATTTAATCAGTTTGTCTTTTTTGTTTGAATGAATTTATCATCTCACTTCATTTTGTTTATCAGTCCTGGTTGAACGTCATTGAAGTATGGATTCTAGGCTTGTTTTTTAAAAGTTTAAAAAAAAATATTATTAGTTTTAATTCTCACATTTTAATGTAAGTATATATATATATATATATATATATATATATATATATATATATATATATATATATATATATATATATATATATATATATATATATATATATATATATATACAGATATATTTATTCTTTCTCTTGTTGTGCTGAGGACGGCCTTGGACACAGGGCCGAAATATCCACTGAGATGATTTCCACTATCTTGAAAAGAATTTTCCTATTGTTTCTACTTTGTGTTTGTTTGTCATGGAGAGGCAGTGTAGTCTTCGTCGCTATTTTCTTCATAACAATGTGTAAAATATAGTCGGCAGGATCCATCAGAATCTAGAAAAATGGCTACACCAGTATAAAAAAGACATAGACAAGGTATTAATTTCAAATAGTTCTAACAACTCCTTTGATTCTGCTTTAGGTTGGCATATATTTGATAATCCCTCCCACACAACACTTTTTGAAAAATCTTCACTCATTAGTAATGATATGGGGATAAAACAGGTGGTTCGGGAATCAATCGAAATTAGTCTCAAACTAAATAAGAATATTTCTTTGAATAGGGACTTGGGGGAGTGCTCACTAAATTCTTTATGCTCAAACGTAATTAAAAATGATCTAAAAAATTATTTACTACACCAATTTATAATAGTATTGAACCAGTTACAAAAAGACCTTTGAGGCAGGCTGCCAAAACCACAAGGTTAGTATTGAAAACTTGCATTTAATCAGTTTGTCTGTTTTTTTTAATGAATTTATCATCTCACTTCATTTTGTTTATTAGTCCTGGTTGAACTTCATTGAAGTAAGGATGCTAGGCTTGTTGCTTAAAAGTTTCTAAAAAAACATTATTAGTTTTAATTCTCACATTTTAATGTAAGTTATATATATATATATATATGTATATATATATATATATATATATATATATATATATATATATATATATATATATATATATATATATATATATAGATATACTAGCTGTTGGGGTGGCGCTTCGCGCCACCCCAACACCTAGTTGGTGGGGCGCTTCGCGCCCCCCAAGCCCCCCCGTGCGCGTAAGTCGTTACGCGCCATATTAGATACGCGCCATTGTAGTTGTGTCTCTGTGTCCCACCTGTGAATAGAGATATATAGGCCTATATATATATATATATATATATATATATATATATATATATATATATATATATATATATATATATATATACTAGCTGTTGGGGTGGCGCTTCGCGCCACCCCAACACCTAGTTGGTGGGGCGCTTCGCGCCCCCCCAAGCCCCCCTGCGCGCGTAAGTCGTTACGCGCCATATTAGTTATGCGCCATTGTAGTTGTGTCCCTGTGTCCCACCTGTGAATATAGATAGATTTATATATGTGTTTCAAACTACGCAAAAATTGCGAATAAACAACATTCTTGGCTTTCCCATTGTCTGTGCATATGCAAAGCCGTATGTACTAATAATGACGTCATATACAAACGCTCTTTTTACAAAGAAACAAACATGCATCCACATAACTCGTTTTTATATAGATAGATACAATACAAATTAACTGCGTAAAACTTGCGAATAAACAACATTCTTCGCTGTCCAATTGTCGCTGCATATAAATACATTGTCAGGTTTACCGACCCTCGAACATGCAACGTACAATTGTCCATGGGAAAAACAATAAGGATTAAGATCTATACCACATTTTTCTAATGATTGACCTTGAGCTTTGTTAATGGTGATTGCAAATACTAATCGAATTGGGACTTGCAATCTTTTAAATTGAAAAAGCAGATCCGTTGGAATCATGGGAATGCGAGGAATAAGAACAGCCTCACCCTCATAAGGCCCTGTCAAGATTGTGGCCTCTATTAGGTTTTCCATTGTTTTTTTTTTACGGCAAGTCGCGTGCCATTGCAAAGCTTTGGTGGGTTGATATTTCTTAAAAGTATTATTGGTACGCCTATTTTTAGTTGTAGCACGTGTGGTGGAAACCCTGAAGGATCTATGGAATTTAAAAATTCAGACGGATAATTAACCGCTTCCTTTGGTTCCAAAACTGTGTCGACTGACTTGTAAAGGACTGCCTGGTCTCGAATCTTGTTCAAAACAATATTGTTGATTTCGTGGACGTCTATATTTTTGGGTGCGAGAATCGCTCTTTCACTTAGCCATTTATTATTTTTATAATTTTTTAGAATATTTGGAAATACTTTTTCAATCAATTCATTTTTGGACGTCACTAAATTACAGAAATCAGCAGGTAGTTGTATACGTCCTGAAATTGAGTCTACTGTTTGACCAGAGTCATCGTTTTGCAATCGGACACGCATATTTGTAGTTAATTTTAATATTTTTACGTGTGCCTATAAATTAGAATTTTTTAGGCAAGCATTCATTTCGTCTGCAGGAGTTAAACTACGTAAAAATTGCGAATATACAACATTCTTGGCTTTCCCATTGTCTCTGCATATACAAAGCCGTATGGACTAATAATGACATCATATGCAAACGCTCTTTTTACAAACAAACAAACATGCATACATACAACTCGTTTTTATATAGATAGATAGATAGATAGATAGATAAAATACAAATTAACTGCGTAAAACTTGCGAATATACAACATTCTTCGCTGTCCAATTGTCGCTGCATATAAATAGATTGTCAGGTTTACCGACCCTCGAACATGCAACGTACAATTGTCAATGGGAAAAACAATCAGTATTAAGATCTATACCACATTTTTCTAATGATTGACCTTGAGCTTTGTTAATGGTGATTGCAAATGCTAATCGAATTGGGAATTGCAATCTTTTAAATTGAAAAGGCAGATCCGTTGGAATCTTGGGAATGCGAGGAATAAGAACAGCCTCACCCTCAAAAGGCCCTGTCAAGATTGTGGCCTCTATTAGGTTTTCCATTTCTTAAAAGTATTATTGGTAGGCCTATTTTTAGTTGTAGCACGTGTGGTGGAAACCCTGAGAATAATATCTCGAGGTAAAAACTGATCACCGACCATAACGATTGCCACTTCGTCGATAGTTGGAGCATTGTATCTACGCACATGTTGGCCAGGAGGCGTTTTGTCAGCGGAAATAACAATTTTATGCGTAGGCATCAAATCGATGGCTGTTTTGAACAGACGCACTAAATTATTATTTTCGTGGAAAAGATGTTGTAATTAGGAAACGATTGTCCTTTCAATGTTGGGAGAAATTTCGCAACGTGCATTCAATTCAGAATTTCTATCACTGATGAAGTACAATTGTAAAAATTTATGATTCTCGCCTGAGAATGGTATACTTTTTTAGTTCTTTTAGTTTTTACGTTTTTAGTTTTTTTTTAGTTTTTTAGATGAATTTTTTTTTTAGTTTTTTACCTTTTTTTCTTTTTAGTTTTTTATTGGTTTTTACCTTTTTTTAGCTTTTTATCTTTTTTATTTTTTTTTATTTTTATTTTTAATTTTATTAGTATTCTTTTTCTCTTCTATTTTTCATTTTTCCTTTTTTTTTAGTTTTTTTTAGTTTTTAGTTTTTTAAGTTTTTTCCTTTTTTTAGTTTCTTTAGTTTTTTTAGTTTTTCGGCTTTTTTATTTTTTTATTAGTTTTTAGTTTTTTTTTGTAGTTTTTGCCTTTTTTTAGTTTTTTCAGTTTTTTTTTAGTTTTTAGTTTTTTACCTTTTTTAGCCTAACCAGGATTTGAACCTGGGACCTTCATTCTCCGTTCTGACACCCTCTCTCACCGAGTGACTACTCCAGCATGTTCATTTTGGTGTTTTAAATGGTATATTATTAACAAAATTAATGTGTTTTACAATATACTAAGCATCGTCATAACAAAAATGACGGCAACTAATTTCATGACGTCAGCCGAAACATGACGTCACCTGATCCACAGATCCACAGATCCACAGATCCACAGACAACTTATTTTATATATATATATATATATATATATATATATATATATATATATATATATATATATATATATATATATATATATATATATATATATATATATACGTGTTTTTAATTACGTAAAACATGCGAATATACAACGTTCTTCGCTGTCCCATTGTCTATACATATAAATAGATTGTCAGGTTTACTAACTCTTGAACATGCAACATATAATTGTCCATGGGAAAAACAATCCGTATTCAGATCTACACCTCATTATTCTAATGATGTGTCCCTGTGTCCCGGTCGTCATTTATATTCCCTGTGTCCCGGTCATCATTTGTGTCCCGGTGTCCCAGTTTGTAATTTCTCTTTGAGTGTCCCGGTCGTCATTTCTATTCCCTGTGTCCCGGTCTGTAATTTCTATTCGAACAATCCCTGTGTCCCAGTCGTCATTTAAATATCCCGCCTGTGCCCCCGGCATCCCTGTTGTAGTTGTGTCCCTGTGTCCCGGTCGTCATTTATATTCCCTGTGTCCCGGTCGTGATTTGTGTCCGGGTGTCCCAGTCAGTAATTTCTCTTTGAGGTTCCCGGTCGTCATTTATATTCCCTGTGTCCCGGTCGTCATTTGTGTCCCGGTGTCCCGGTATGTAATTTCATCAGTTGACAAACATGACGTCAGTCGACAAACAACTTTATGATGCATACAGATCAATCCTTAAAATGACGTCAGTCGACACACAAACATGACGTCACCTGACAGACAGACACACAGACAGACAACTTATTTTTATATATATAAGATTTCAGCGGAAATCACATCATCAATTTCGTTCGAAGTAATTTTTTTATGTAGCCAGATTAGTATATGTGCGTGTGGCAAACCTCGTTTTTGCCATTCCACTGAGTACATCCAGCATCGCACTGACCCAAACACTTCAAGTTTTACTACGTAGTTTATGAGTGATTTCAACTTTTGCCGGAAGACACGGGCCGTAATGTCATGCCTATGAACCGCCGATTGGCCTTGAAGTAAAAGCTGCAGTATCTCGTCCCAAGATTGATTACATGTAAATGTAATAAATAAATCTGGACGACCATAGAGACGAACATACGCAATAGCATCTTGAGCATATTCATGCATATGACGGGGACTGCCAGCATATGACGAAGGTAAAATTGTTAATCTTCCATCGTTTGTGGTATTACCGTCATTTATAACTGCATCTCGCAAATGAATGTATTGTTCAGAGCGGAGCTTGGTCTGATTCAGGCGGATATATAGCAAACATTCTGATTCAATTTTAGCATACATATCAACGACAAATTGGTGAAACAATTCACGGCATTTTAAAATATAATTTTCTTCATCCTGCCGAATCATTAGTCTATAGGAATAATAATGCATTGCACTGCATTTCTTATTCATTTCTTTGTTAGTGGCTGGATTCATCAATTTAATATTAAAGTGATAGCCGTTGGCTCCATCCCAAAAAATGATAGGATATTGTAGGGCATCGTAGCATCGATGAGTTTCAGCAATTCTTAACAACTGAGCGTTTCGCTTATGAAGAATAATATCTCGAGGTAAAAACTGATCACCGACCATAACGATTGCCACTTCGTCGATAGTCGGAGCATTGTATCTACGCACATGTTGGCCAGGAGGCGTTTTGTCAGCGGAAATAACAATTTTATGCGTATCAGTAGGCATCAAATCGATGGCTGTTTTGAACAGACGCACTAAATCATTATTTTCGTGGAAAAGATGTTGCAATTGGGAAACGATTGTCCTTTCAACGTTGGGAGAAATTTCGCAACGTGCATTCAATTCAGAATTTCTATCACTGATGAAGTACAATTGTAAAAGTTTATGATTCTCGCCTGAGAATGGTAGAAGAGACCCTGCTCTATGATAAATTTGCCCTTTTACTTTGAAAGTAGACATAAATTGATCTGGATTTTCGATTTGGGCTCCAAACAACGTCATTTGGAAACATAAGTTGTATCATCTGATTTTTGACAAAAAACGCTTGGATTCTGACGTAGCTCCAGTAAGGAAAGTCTTCAATGGCTCTGGTGGTGCAGCCAATAGAGGAAGTTTAACTTTTCCTGAGGCGCAACACATTCCCATTGTTTCACCATTGAATTTCAAGGCCTTGCAATAGGGACAAATTTTAGACATTGTCCCGATTTGAACACATCTACTCAAGCTATAATCATCGACTGGGCTGTACGTGAATGCCAGGCGATAACTTTCAGGTTGCTCTGATTCCTCGGCACGCTTTCTTTTCTTACTTTCTCTATCAGCAGCAAGCCTGATTTCTTGCTGTTCTTCTGACTCCTCGGCACGCTTTCTTTTCTTACTTTCTCTATCAGCAGCAAGCCTGATTTCTTGCTGTTCTTGTGACTCCTCGGCACGCTTTCTTTTCTTACTTTCTCTATCAGCAGCAAGCCTGATTTCTTGCTGTTCTTGTGATTCCTCGGCACGCCTTCTTTTTTCACTTTCTCGTTTAGCAGCAAGTCTGCTTTCGCGTTGCTCTGGTAGTTCCTCGGCACGCTTTCTATTCTTTCTTTCTCTAAACAGCAAGATTTCTTGCTGTTTTTGTGATTCCTCGGCACGCCTTCTTTTTTCACTTTCTCTTTTAGCAGCAAGTCTGCTTTCACGTCGCTATGGTAGTTCCTCGGCACGCTTTCTGTTCTTTCTTTCTCTATCAGCCTCAAGTCTGTTTCCTTGCTGTTCTTTTGATTCCTCGGCACGCTTTCTTTTCTGACTTTCTCTATCAGCAGCAAGTTTTTTGGCATAGACTCTTTGAGCATCTTCATCGGCTTTTGCCATTGTAAGTTCATCAGTCATTTTAAACTTAAACATTAATAGATTTCTACGTGAACATATTTGTCTTAAATATCTTTAATGACGTCACCGTCATAGCAAAAATGACGACAACTAACTTCATGACGTCAGTCGACACAGAAACATGACGTCACCTGATCCACAGACAGACAACTTATTTTTATATATATAGATTTATTCTTTCTCTTGTTGTGCTGAAGACGGCCTTGGACACAGGGCCGAAATATCCACTGTGATTATTTCCAAGATCTTGAAAAGAATTTCCTTTTTGTTTCTATATTTGGTTTGTTTGTCATTGAGAGGCAGTGTAGTCTTCGTCGCTATTTTCTTCATAACAATGTGTAAAATTTCTTTAGAAACTTTAGAAACTTTAGGCATAAATTTCTTTAGAAACTTCGATGCTAAATTATTCGATTTTTAGCTTCATCAGCTAAAAATGTTTGGCTAAAAATAAATTTCAGATAACTACAATCAAAATTGGTCAGAGGTTAAGGTTTTTCACATGAAAGGAATATCCAATATGCTATACAATCCATTTTGTTTATGCTATTAAATTCAACTAGCAGCTAAAATCAAAAATATTAAACTAGATTCTCACACCTCAAATAAATTCAATTAAGCAAATTGAATGAGTTAAAAGTGTTTATGCATTGTCTAATTTCGATCATAGGGCCTTCGTAACAACTGTAAAAAGGTAAAGGTAAAAGATGCGGCACTAGATACTTAAGGTCCAAGCCAGCGCTACTGATCTTCGTCTCAAGGCCCTTCAGCCAGGAAGTACAATTGGGGGATGAGGGCCAGTCATCCTTTGCTTTAGCACACCCTTCCTGTTTACCCTCCTCAGATTTCTCCAGGTACCCATTTAGATCTGGATTGAATCTGGCTGAGCTTACAGAGTCACGCCACTGACCACCGTCCCAAACCAGGTACACTAGGATTCAAACCCTCGCCATCTCGGACAAAGGATCCTAAATTCTGCACACCAATCAACTCGGCTAGGACTGGTCTACTTCGTAACAGTGTTTAAAACATAGTCGATGTTATCATTTTTGTTGGAAACTTAGATTCACGTTTGAGAAAAAAATGAATTATCTAACAGTGTTTGGCTAAAACATAAATTTCGGATAACGAAAACAAGATTGGTCAGAAGTTAAGGTCTTTGATATCAAAGGAATATCCCCAATGGTATGCAATCCACTTTATTTTTACTAATAAATTTAAGTGGCAGCTAAAGTCAGAAACATGAAACTAGATATCTTACAGCAAAAACAAATCCAATTAAGAGCATTGAAACAGCTAAAGGCGCTTGGAGCTTGACCATAGAACCTTCATAACAACGTTTAAAATATAGCTAAAGTTACTAATTTTGCTAGAAACTTTGGTTTCAGTTTCAGAAATAAAACATGAATCAGCTAAAAGTGTTTCACTAAAAAAATTATTTAAGATAACTAAAGAGCGTGATTTTCTTCATTTTACCTTCCGTTGAATGCTAATATCCTAAAGATAGTGAGAGGAGTTATCAACGGCTAACGTGTTACCACAAGCAGTAGCAATTAGTTGCTACTTGCAAAATAATTTGCAAAATAATACCTATTATTTTGATGTTTGAATTCTCTTTGATTAGTTTTCTCTTTTTTTAGTAAACAAATTTTTTGTGACTTTTGAAACATTTCTACCAACTTGCCTCTGAATCTTAATAAATTCCCACTGCATATGTTTCTAACTCTAAAAAGAATCTGATTCATCTCTCTCTAACTTTGGTTAAAACCTTATCCACCTATTTAAGACTCTAGTACACCACTTGTGAGGCTGGTAGTAGCATCCGTGTCTGAAAATTCCTGTACACCACTTGTGAGGCTGGTAATTCTGAAAATTCCTGTTTTTGCATTCCTGACTTTTGAATAGACGTCCTAAATGATGGATAAAATAGGTAAAAAAATTTTTTATTTTAAGGTCACCAGAAGAAAGGGAGAAGTGAACCAGCAAAAATTTTACAGAGGGAGGCATAGTTTTTGGGAAATATAGTCTCTGCATGACACACTTAGTGGCTTAACAAGAAAAGTCAGAGTGGTAATAATAACTATTTATAACTAGAAAAATATGTAATTTCCAACACAATTAGCAAAATATTGCTCTACGTGAGTTGCCATATAGTTTATATATTTTTTTAATTTCCAGAACAGAGGATGTGACCGTAAACAGGTTTGAGTGATTTTATACAGCCCTAGAAAAATACTTAGAGGACATTAAAACCTCATGGCAGTAGCACAATAGTCAAAATTTAAACAGATTGAAGAGGAGGATTGCTATGTGAAGTTTTGTTGGCGTAGAGTCGCTTAGTGGTGCTATGATTTTTTAACAGTAGTAATAACAGCAGTAAAAACTATTATCCTAAAATTAACTAAGAATTTTCTTTCCGTGATGTAATAAGGAATTGATGGCCAAGACTCATATTAAAATTTTCTCGCAAATTGTTGGAGATACCCAACCACAACATTTAATTTGGTAACACAACAAAGCAGATAAGTACCATATACTATACTGTAAGCTGTGACGGAGAATTTAGAAATGTTATTATTTTGTACAGGATTTAAAATTCTTGTGATTTTGTAAAATTAATTTATAAAACTTTTTTTCATAAAACAAGTTTTTTAAAGAAAAGTAAAGAGCTCCTGTAAGCCAAAAATGACAAGAAATATATTCAAAAAATCTCCCAAGCCTAAAAGTACTATAAATCACCATCAATGTAAAAATGAAACTCATATCGAACAAAAATTACAATAAATAGCAACTTCACACACCAAACTGTTCCTAAGATATTCGTGTTTCGTCCTTTTGACAACCTGCACACAGATGGCGTTTTGTGATTCAAACCACCTCTCCCTCTCAGAATTTCGGCGAAATTTCATCTTTATACCATTAGACATAGTTATAATGGTAGTCTCAGAAGTAGTATTGGTATTACTCGTAATAGTATTAACAGTAATAGTTGTAGTTCTACTAGCAGCACTAATATTAACGTATTTCCTTTTGGTTAGTTGAACATCCCTCTCGTCAAATCCTTTAAGTTTAAACATGATACAATTAGCCATTACTAGGACATAACTGATATGTCTTTTTGATAAGGTGTATGTTCAAATACTTATTGAAATGTTCTATGCTTTTTAAGTTGAAATAGAAGTAGTAGTTGAAGTAATAGTAGCAGCAGTAGTAAATTTAGCAGTGATAGTAATGATTTGTAGTAGCATGCACTCATTGTCTTAGGGTCAGATGATCTTCTCCTTTAAGCATTCTCTGGAAGTTCTAACTTAATATCCAAAATCAATTTTTAAGATACTCTCTTTTGACAATGTACATGCAGATAGTTTTTTTTTTTTTTGGTTCAAATATCCCCTCAATATTCTAAATGGAGTAGTGTATTAGTATTAGTGGTAGCTGCAGTAGTGATGGTAGTTGTAGTTATAGTAGAAGCAATCATATATTGGCTTTTTGAACATCTCCCTTATCATTTTATGAAAGTTTCAATTTAATATACTCAGTCATTCCTAGTTGCGCCTTTTTGACAATCCGCATATATATGATTTAGTTCAACGTTATACTCAACATTTTCAAAAATACTCACCTGAATGTTCTTCGTCGTTTTGGACGGTAAAACTCAGAATACGTACTATTCTCAAAAACATATATTATATGTAAACAATGCACGGGTTGTTGTGAGGACTGTGGGAAGGTTGATATCGCCAAAGACATGACTACTGGATCTTTCAATAATGCTGAACAAAATAGTTGTCTAAAAAATCTTATCGGATGTGATCTGTGGATTGGTAGGCTTGTGGTAGGAAAATAGTTGCCCTCCGTTCACTTCAGAATCAAGCAGTTCGTGGTAACGTACTGTAGTAAGGAGCGACCCGGCTCAATAGTAACAGAAACTCTAAAAATGGAATTTTGATACCAATAATTACATAAAAAGAATCGAATTTTAATGCTGATTTCAAATATATAAGTTTCATCAAGATCAGTTATACTCATCAAAAGTTACGAGCCTGAGAAAATTTGTTTCATTTTAGAAAATAGGGGGAAACACCCCTTAAAAGTCATACAATTTTACGAAATAACACAATCAGATTCAGCGTATCAGAGAACCTTATTGCAGAAGTTTCAAGCTCCTATCTACAAAAATGTGGAATTTTGCATTTTTTGCCAGAAGACAGGTCACGGATGTGTGTTTATTTGTTTATTTGTTTTTTTCCCAGGGGTGGTCGTATCGACTGAGTGGTCTTAGAATACCGTAAGAGGGCTCATTCGAACGGAAATTAAAAGTTCTAGTGCCCTTTTTAAGTGACCAAAAAAATTTGAGAGCACCTAGGCCCCCTCCCACGCTCGTTTTTTCCCAAAAGTCACCGGATCAAAATTCTGAGATAGCTATTTTATTCACCATTGTCAAAGAGCCTAATAACTATGTCTTTAGGGATGACTTACTCCCCCACGGTCCCCGTGGGAGGGACTGCAAGTTACAATCTTTGACCAGTGTTTACATATAGTAAAGGTTACTGGGAAGTGTACAGACGTTTCCAGAGGGATTTTTTTTGTTTAGGGGGGAAGTTGAGGGGGGGTTACGTGGGAGGATATTTCCATGGAGAAAATTCTCACGGGGGAAGAAAATTTCAATGAAGGGACGCTGGAGATTCTAGCATTATTTGAGAAAACAATGAAAAAATAAATATGGAAAGTTTTTTTCTAATAAAAGTAAGGAGCAGCATTAAAACTTAAAACGAACCAAATTATTACGCATATGAGAGGTTTAACTCCTCGTTATACCTCACTGATTACGCTAAAGTATTTTTAGTAATTTCAACTATTTATTCTACGGCCTTCGTGATTCAGAGGTCATTCTTAAGGAATTGGGACAAAACTTAAGCTTTAGTGTAAAGAGCGAGGCATTGACGAGGGTTGAGCCTCATATACGCAATAAAAACATACGAATATAGAAGTTCGTTAGGTAAGTTACTTCGCAAGTTACGTATATTTTTTACTAATGAAAACGTTTGTAAAAAATTAAAAGTTCTAGTTGCTGTTTTAAGTAATCAAAAAATTGGAGGGCAACTAGGCCTCCTCCCTCGCTCTTTTTTCTCAAAATCTTCCGATTAATTGCAATTAATAATATGAAAATTTCGTTTTAATTATTTATGTGCGGAGAGCCAAGATCAAAACATCTGTTAATTCAAAAACGTCCAGAAATTAAATAAAAAAAAAAGTTTTTTTGAATGAAAGCAAGGAGCAACATTAAAACCTAAAACGAACAGAAATTACTCCGTATATGAAAGGGGCTTTTCCTCCTCAACGCCCCGCTCTTTACGCTAAAGTTTCTTACCGTTTTGAAAATAGAGTTAAGAGAAAGAGTCCAACTTTAGCTTAAAGAGCGAGGCGTTGACGAAGAAATGCCCCTTTCATATACGGAGTAATTTCTGTTCTTTTTAAGTTTTAATGTTGCTCCTTACTTTCATTTAAAAAAACAGTTTTTTTTATTTAATCATAAAAAGGGCACTAGAACTTCCGAAGTCCAATCTAATAAGCCGTATCTGATCCGAAATTTATTTTAAAACACATTCCATAATAACGTTATATATCCCGGAGCATAACTTATAACCCTAGCAAGAGCGCTGTGGGAGGTTTTGTCAACCCTGAAGACATTGTTATGTGCTCTTTATACTATTGTGAACAAAAGGCTGTATCACAATTTCAATCGGATGTGTTATGGGAAAACCGGATTCAGAGGGACGCTAGTTGTCCTCCACCACTTTTGACTTTAAAAGGGAACTAGAACTATACATTTCCCATCAAATGAGCCTACTTTAAAGTTCACACTACCACTCCTTCCTGAAAACTTTATGTGCCCCCGGGGCATAACTTACAACCCTTGCTCTTAGACTCTGGGAGTTTGTGTCAACACTAATGGCTTTGTTATGTAATTTTTGGACTATTTTTCGAACAAATGGCTATCTCAAAATTTCTGTCAGATGTATTTAGGGAACATATGATGTGTTAGGGGGATAGATGCCCTCTGATCACTTTGATCCTTAAAAAGGGCACTGGAACTTCTGATTACCAATCCAACAAGCCCCCTCCGATGTTTATTGAACACCATTTCTATAAAAACTTTATATGCTCACAGGGCAAAACTTAAAGCCCTTGCCCTGAGGGCTGCGTGGTCGTTTTTTCTCTTCAAAGACATAATTTCCAGACCTTCCAACTACGCTGAACGAAATTTCTGTCAAATTTTGACGGAAGAACACAAATTTTGGTTGGGTGTGTTTTAGGAAATGATGGGCGTGGAAGGGGGTTGGATTGTCCTCCAATCACTTTTGATTATTAAAAAGAGCTCTAGCCCCTTCAATTTACAATTATGAACAATAAAAATAACAAAATAATAAATTTTGCTCAAACCCCTCTTTACTTAGGCAGCGCTGTTCAACTATTTATAATCTTTGAGCTATTTTTTTTAACAAATGGATATCTCAAAATTTCTTTAGGATGCATATTTGGAAAACAAAAAGTTTTTGTAGCTACCCCCTTATCACTTTGACTCTTAAAAAGGACACTAGAGCTTCTGATTACCAATCCAATGAGCTTCCTCCGAAGTTTTTACAACCATGCCTTCTATAAAAACCTTATATGTTTCCAGGGCAAAACCTACAACCGTTGCCCTGAGGGCGGGGGAGGGGGTCTGTTATTTTCAGAGACATAATTTTAGGCCCTTTCAACTACACGGACTAAAATGTTTATCATAAATAATGACGGACGAACAACAAATTTTGTTGGATGTGTTTGGGGAAATGATGGGCGTGGAAGGGGGCGAATTGTCCTCTAATCACTTTTGACTATTAAAATGGGCCCTAGCCCTTTCAATTTCCAATTAGATGAGCTCCTTGCGAAGTCTCCACGACAACTCCTTTTATGCGAAGTGCCCTAATCTAAAATATATATATATATTTATATGGATTGAGTCAAGTCTCCTGAAGAGACTTGACTCAATCCACAAGCGTGCATTGAAAATTATTGGAAATGTAGACGACTATCTGTCGCTTGGTTCCCTTTACCGTCTGTCGTGCTCAGTTTTTGTTTTTAAATTTTTATCCGGTTTACTTCCATCTCCCTTCCACAATCTGTTTCGGTTGATATCTGAACAACATAATCGAAACACGCGCTCTGCCTTTGACCTTCAAGTGTGACGAACTCCAACAGTATGTTCAGATTTTTCCCCGGATGTAGCATGTGCTAAAGTGTGGAACATGCTTCCAAAAGAGCTGAGATGTAGGAGCTCCCTCGGATCTTTCAAAAATGATTTAAATAAATATTTAGCTAAAGGTCAATAAGTGAAAGATAAAAAAAAAGATAAATTAAATTAGATGAAGTTTAGATTTTTTAGTATATTTAGGTGAGGTGGTTGTACGTCCGGGGAGGGAGGGAGGAATCCTATGGTTAAGATTAAAAAAATTATATAATGAGGAGGCGTGTGGTTGTGTCGAAGAGTGAAGTGAGAGCTGTACTGTGTGTTAGTGAAGAATCTTTTATGTTTATGGGTCTCAACGTGAGTTTTGTCACAGAGCAGTGTACTTTAAGCTTAGTTATTTCCTTTTTTTGATTAAACCCGATTGAACCATGAACCTATATATATTGTGCCAAAATAGCTCTTTACTTAGGCTGCGCTATTGTGCTGATTATGAAACATTTTCACGATACAAACTAGTCTAGTAAGTTTTGCTTCATTTTTCTCAAACTTGCTGGGTACGTTTCTTTTTCTTTCTTTTTTTATTTCCAACCCAACTGATTCGCCTCTGAAAATTGTTTCTAACATTTTGCGTTAACTAGTGGAAATTTTATCAGAAAATTTAAATTAATCATTTAGCTGGGGAAAATTATCAAGGTCCATTTTTATTGCAGTCAAACTACAAATAAACCAGGCAAGTTTTTGTTAAGATCGTGTATTTAAAAGTGGTAATAAATGGCAAATTGTCTACTGAAGTTTTAGTATTGATGAAATTTAATAAAATCTCTGCCATTTATAAATCCTGTCCTTAGTTGACCATTTTTTTTTTCTTTTTTAGTTTCAATGATTGAGTTGCTTACCTGTTTGTCCGTAAACTTCAAATCGAAACATGCCTTTACATTTGGTGCAGTTCAACGCCATCTAACAAAAATTAATAAAAGCTAGGAGTGAATAACCTTGCGTTTGCGCAAAGATGATTTCTCGTTTTTAGTACTCATGTGCCAAATAAGAAAACATTAATTTGTTGATATAAAGCACAAAAGAAGCGTAGCAAAAAAATCAGTCGTAATTAAGAGTCAATATGAACTCAAATAACGTTCGACCGTTTTATAGATATTATTTAAAATTGAGTTTTCGCAATGTGTTTTCTTGTCAGAAGAGACTGCAGTCTGTAGTAACGGTGAAAAAAGTAGTCGAGGAAAATAATAAAGTAGATTTTGAAGAAGAATGGGCTAGTGCGAAACCCTTTGATAAAATACCTGGGGCCAAGACTTTCCCATTAATTGGATCTACTTTAGAATTATTTACTAGTAAGTATGAATTCTGTATTAGAATTACTGCGGAATAACCGCATAGGCTAATACAGCTGAGGCAAATAATTAGGGATAAAAATTCTTGAATTAAATTATATACTGAATTAATTTTATTTATGTTAACCAAATTTATTTAATGTTTTAAACTCTTATTTCTTCTACATCACATTCAATTTTATCTAATTTACACAACAAAGCAGTTTAAAATGCCTGGAGGCAAAATCCATGCGTCACTTGAATCGAATTTGGAATTTAGTACTGTGTCATAGAATAATTATGAATCCTACAATGAATAATTTAGATCTGAAAATAAAATTATTAGATTCTGTTTCAACTTATTCTATAAAATATTTAAATCGTTAGAACTATTTTTTTTTTTGTCGCTGCCACGCATCTCCCATTTTCATAATCCTGAGATGATCACCAAAATCTATCTGCTAGGTTCGGTATAAGCTTAGAATTGGGGCTGTTTAGGACGAAACATGTTAAGAAAACAATTCCGACTTCATAATATTTAGAAAAATTGTAAATAGTACATTTTGACTGCACTTTCAATACTTTATCCTACCCGCCCCCCGCTTCTCACCCTAAAATGCAAATATATAGCCCAAATTGTATAATTCCCATAGATTTTGCCATAGGTCACTCACATTTCAACTCGTGTTCCCGTAAATTGAATCAACTGTAACATAATCAAGCAAGAATAAAACACATGGGAAATGTATAATTCTGGCTATACATTTGCATGTGGAGGGGGGGGGAAGTGTAATAGTATTGCATCAGAAATATGATAATTATTCCGAATATTATGAAGTTAGAGTTGTTTTCTTAATATGCTTCATTCTCAACACCCCTAGTTCTAGGCTTATACTCGAAGCCCCCTCAACAGGAGGATTAGCAAAAGAATGTATATAAGGAGGACCGAAACATGATTGCAAACACATTGTCCAGTAGATTAGATCTTTGGAACAACTAAACAAAGGATTTTAGGCAGTTATTCCAAAAGTTTTAAAATTTCAGATGCGATTTTTAGGTGTAACAGTGACGATTGAACCAATATTATATATTTGAATCTTTTAAGCTAAGACTAAAAAACACTTTTCAGTTGGTAAAATACCTTGTTCAAAGATGTCGTCTTCAATTGTCCTGGATTTCTTTTGGTGACTTACAGACAGAGCACAAAGCAAATCAACAAATGAAAGCTTGTAATGAAAAAGCTATTTTTCATTTGTCCATTTCCATTCCGCTTTGTCCCTAAAACACCGAATAAGAACGCAGCTCTTGATTTATTTTTTTTTATTTACTAGAAAGTATTCATTCTATTACCAATTTCTAAAATATATGAAAATTTTACCTTGTACTCATTTTACTTCTACAATGAATATTTTTGGTTGAATTTATTTGTTTTGGAATAATTCTACATCTCTGGTGTTTATTTTTTGTTGGCATTCTAGTTTACCCCCTCTTCTGGACAAAAAACGCAAATAAAAAAAGTTTTTATTTCAAATTCATAGATTTGCTATTTATTATTCTTTCAAAGGGAGAGGGACTTCCGTCCTAACTGCAGTTAAGCCCATTTTCCTTAATACCGATATACTGCTGCTATTACTAAGTCACGGTCGCATTACCAGGCCACTGTTTTTTTTCTTTTGGGCAGTCTAGTTTACCCCCTATTCTAGACTTAAAACGCAAGTAACAAAGTTTTTATTTCAATAAGTTCATAGAATTGCTATTTATTGTTCTTTCAAAGGGAGAGGGACTTCCATCCTAACCGAATTTAAGCCCATATTCCTTAACACCGATATACTGATGCTAACACTAAGTCACGGTCGCATCAACTAGCTACAACAAATTTAAAATGTTTCATGGTCATTTTAGGGCATGTATAAAAAGATCTCAACATTCTATGTTTCTCTATATCAAACAACTTTTCTTAGCTATCTATTTTTAATTGTATTCGTCTTGTTTTATTCTTAATAAACCTTTTGATTTTTTTGCCTTAAACAATTTTATTTCACAAAATTTTCTTTTTAAATTCCTAATACTTGAATGGCTACATCAGGATCAATTTCATGAGGGGAGGGTTAGTCAGGAGGGATGAATATGTCAAAATTAGAAAATAACTGGGATATAACAGAGATTATGAGAAGAAGGAACAGGTTTCAAAGGCCTCTGGCCCTTAAACCATGACTCATATAGGAAATATTTGCAATACCTGCCCTAGCTACCAGAAACTTACATAGGGCGGTAAATCTATTGATCATCAATTGATAGAGTGTATATGAACTTGATTTGTTTCTTAGTTTGAAAGTATCTTTCTTTGCTGTTGGTCATAAATTAGTGTAATTAAATATTTTGTTTTTTAGAATCGTTTAACCATGAGAGGTTACATTGGACTCATAAAATGTCGTATGACACTTATGGACCTATTTGGAAACACGAACTTGTTGGCACCCCTTCTATCGTTGCAGTCACAGAACCAGCAGACATAGAAAAGGTCTTCAGATCAGATTCAAAATTTCCCGAAAGACCTGGGTTCCTAACCTTGAAAAATTATAGAGAAAAGAAAACGGAACATTTCGACAAAAGTGGAATTTTGGTCATGTCTGGACCGGAGTGGTGGGAAATCAGGTCAAAGGTTCAGCAGCCTATGTTGAAGCCACAGAATATTGCAATGTATTTACCAGCTATGGAGTCTGTTTCAAAAGAAATGGTGGAACGTATCAAAGTTCTTAGAGACGAGAATATGGAAACGCCAGAGGATTTTATCAATGAAATGTATAAATGGGCTTTGGAATGTGAGTTTCATTTTTTTACCTTGTCTTTGAACCAAGTTAAAAACTACAAAATCGTAACTCAGATTTTTAAAAGAAACTTCTTTCGAATATATGGTGAAAATATTCTGTTTCCATCCTTACAAGTCAAAAGACAATTTCGTCGTACCAAAAAAAAAAACTTAACTTGGCTCCTTAAAAATTCTATCGAGGAATTTTATTCAGTATCTATTGCAAACAAAGAAGAAAAGTTCAGCTGAAACTATTGTTTGTCGTTTTTTTTTTCAAAATTCGTTATCGAAGAATCGAATAATTCGTTTTATTTTTACAAAGTTTCTATGTTTTCTGTAACAATACTTTATTAGTATTGTTACACGCTTAATATACGCGCAAGAAAATACAAAAAGTTTCAGTTTTGGTAAACTACCCTTGGTCTTTGCCTTTTTTAATTTCTTATACTGCGTGCACCATCTTTACTGATAATAGTACCTACGTAAGCGAAACTATCCACTGGATTGATTCTCATTACCCAACATGAACTTTTACATGGATTTATACAGAATTGTCATTTAGGGGGTAAAAAAATTTCAAAAATCACATCAGAATTTTGTTTATATGTATTGCCAAGTTTTTATGGCTTAGACCAGCATTTCAGGGAGGAGAGATTCAAACCAGTAGCCCTCCCCCCGGATGCGGCCTTACCTCTCAGTGACGGTTCTGGTCTCTTTTGCACCTGCGGCAAAACCTTTATTAGTACCTCTCCCCCTTGTCTCCCAAAATTTTTCAGGGAAAATTCTAACAAAATCGTCATTTATTAGGAAATTTTATCCAACGGCACCCTGTACATAGCTTAAATAAAAATAAACCTACAAAAATTTCAAAATGATTATAACCGTTAAATTATTTATTTATATTTTTACGCCCCTAACATTTCTCCAATCGGGGCATGTGTCCCCTCTGTCTCCCACCCTAAAACTGCGTCTGTTGCCTCTTCACCTTCTCTTATTCCAAGTCTACATGACTTGGCCTTCTCAACATTAATCATCAAAACTATTTTTACACCTTAAACTCTGAAACCCTCCAAAAGATCCTTTATTCTGCCGAAGTTTTCATCTCGGACACTCAAACTATCAACATAATCTAAGTTAGGAATATTCCCATTTGATACCGTGCTCTCCCATAGCCTTTGGCCTACTCCTTAGGTCTTTGGAAATGATCCAGATAAATGGGAATGAGGAATAGCCCTGCTTAACTTCTTATTCAATGCAAAACCAGATACTAACTTAAAAAACTAGGACAAACAGGAGTTTAGCTACTACCACCTCCCCTCCCCCTCTCTTTTACTGTCAAAACCCTGAATTCAACTTGTGTTATTTACGTCTCACTGAAAGCTATATGTATTTTGAACTAAAAATAAAAAAATAAATAACTGTAACAAACAAGATGATTAAAAATAACTAATAAGGCTAAATTTAATGTTTAATTTACAGTGATACTGATTTCTAGAACTAACATTATGCTGAAGATTTAAGTATTCTAGGTGAAAGTGTAAGCAAAATGAATGAACTTTTAGTGGTTTTGCGAGTTCAGGGTTCTAGAATAGGTTTGAGAATTAATTTTCAAAAGACTAAGTCATTTACGCTAGGAATAAGTGAAGATGAAAAGGTGACATTGGGTAACGAAAAGATTGATCAGGTGGGCAGCTTCACTTACCTGGGTTGTATTATTAGTAAAGACGGTGAGAGCAGTGAAGATGTTAAAAGTAGAATAGTCAAGGATCAGGGTGTTTTTTTACAGTTAAAAAAGTTTGTAAGGATAGGAAGATAAGTCTGCAGACCAAGATCAGAATATTGGAAGCTACAGTGATAACAGTGGTCAAATATGGCTCTGAAGCAAGGGCAATCCGAAAAGCGGATGAAGATTTACTAAATTTTTTCCAGAGAAATTGCCTACGGATTGTTGTGGGTACCCAGCTTACTGACCGTATTTCGAGTAGTGGGGTGTACGAAAACTGCGGTTCAATCCTGCTTTCTAGGGCTATAATGAAAGAAAGGTTGAGATGGCTAGAGCACGTTCAACGGATGAAGGATGACAGATTGCCGAAGATTTTCCGCTTCGACCAACCGTCTTTGGCTAAATGGAAAGCAGGTCATCCTCGCCTGGGGTGGGAGGATGTCACAAAGAAAGATTTAAAGGAATGGAAACTTCCTGGGAGGGTGTAAAGAAGGGGCTTTGAATAGATTGGGATGGAGAAAGATCGTGCATAGTTGTTTTGGCCTCAGGTGGCTCTTGTAATTTCTTACTGCTACGTTTGGTACTCTTGTATTTGTATCATTGCTACTGCCAGATCCACTATCAACTTCTAATAGTGTCAATAAAACCACTCATTTTTGCTGGTATGTCTTGTCAAATAAAAACTTGATAATAAAAAGTATATTCAAACTGTTCTCTTTCTGAATTCTACTTTTTTACTAGTATGAAATACATTGAATATCCAACCTTTATATTGTATGTGCTTTCTACTGTTGGTTGCTAGGGTCTCATGGCTATATGCAAATGAAATTCTCTTGGAAATACACAAATGTGTTTTATCATCTGTAGTATAGACAATGTGGTCGTTAGGGAGGGTCCAATGACTGGATCTGATTGCCAGGTTTACCGGTTATGCAAGTGAGGTTTAGGGTATGATCTTTTAGAGCCAAATGCAGTAGAATCAGGAGTAGAGACAATCTTTAGTACCAAAATAAGGGTGTATCCATCTTGTCTATTGATACCCTACTACTTCCGCATACTACTACTACTACTACTAATAACTCACTGCAGCACCAAGCCGCCTGAGACCAACACAGCTACGCACACTCCTCCTCCAACCTAACCTATTCAAGGCCTCCCTCTTTAAACCCTCCCAAGAAGTTCCCATTTTCTTTAAATCTTTATTTATGACATCCTTCCAACCCAGACAAGGACGAATTGCTTTCCATGTAGCCCCAGATGGCTGGCCAAAAAGGACAATCTTCGGCAATCTGTCATCCTTCATGCGCAGAGCGTGGCCTAGCCATCTCAACCTTTCTTTCATTATGGCCCTAGAAAGCGGGATTGAACCATATTTCTCGTACAGCCTACTGTTTGAAATACGGTCAGTCAGCCTGGTACCCAGAACGATCTGTAGGCAAAATCTCTGGAAAACATCAAGTAAATTTTCATCTGCTTTTTGGAGCGCCCATGCTTCAGAGCCATATTTGACCACTGTCATCACTGTAGCTTCCAATACTCTAATCTTGGTTCGCAGATTTATCTTTCTATTCTTCCAAACTTTTTTTTTAACTGTGAAAAAAAACCTTGAGCCTTAGGTATTCTACTTTTAACATCTGCACTGCTCCCACCGTCTTTACTAAGAATACTACCAAGGTAAGTGAAGCTGCCTACCTGATCAATCTTTTCGTTATCCAACGTCACCTTTTCATCTTCACTTATTCCTAGCCTTAGTGACTTAGTCTTCTTCACATTAATTTTCAAGCCTATCGTAGTTAACGCAAATTCAAAATTCATGAAAAACAGTCTCTCTCCATTAAAAATTCTCTAAATCTTGTATTATACGCCACTTGCTCAAGTTTAAGATGTGTAAAACTTGAGAACAAACCGGTTTCTTTATTAGTCTCTTCGTTACTTAGAAACAAATATTGGCTATAGATTTGCACATAGGGGGTGGGGGGGGTAAAATATAGCTGTTAGGTGTGCAAAAGGTGCTAGGTACAATTTTTCTGCATATTATAAAGTAAGAATTGTTTTCTGATCTGAAACAGTCCAAATACTTTACCCCTCTCCCTTTGTGTGCAAATACATAGCCTAAATTATATGTTTTCCATCTATTCTGGCATTTATCTTTGTCTTTTGTCTTTTTATCTATGTCAGCTAAGCTGACAGAAACTAACGAATAAACCGGCCTGTTCTCGAGTTTCACACAGGGTTTACTCGAGTGAGTGGCGGATAATACAAAATTACGAAAATTCCTTCGTCCTACAGAAAAAAAAAAGTCTCGAATTCAGGAAAAGTCCTTATTTTTCACCTGGGAGGGGGAATATTTTCCACGGGGCTGATTTTCCAGGGGGTTTTCCACGAGGTGTTTTTCAGGAGGGGTATTTTCCTAGGGAGTCTTTTCTGGGGGAACTTTCCGGGGGGTAAATGCCGGACACCATGCTTCATATGAGTATTTATGTAATTTTTGCTCTTTTTGGGTTTCATTATTATTTTGATAGTAATTAAGGTTGTTTTGAATTTGAATTAATATAGGGCTTTTTTGAACTAGTATACATTATAGATACGCGAATATACGCTCGTTTGACAACTTGGATGCATCTTATGTCTTTTGATTTAGTGCAACATCCCTTTCAAAATTCTTTGGAATTTCCAACTGAACAATATTATCCATTCGGGAGAAATTGCAGATAAGCCTTTACACAGCCATATATATATATATATATATATATATCTATATATATAAAAATAAGTTGTCTGTCTGTGGATGGATGGATGGATGTGTCAGGTGACGTCACCTGAAAAAACTGGATTAGGTGACGTCAAAACTGAAAAAACTAAAAAAAGGCAAAAACTACAAAAAAAACTAAAAACTAATAAAAAAAATAAAAAAGCTAAAAAACTAAAAAAACTATAAAGGTAAAAACCAATAAAAAACTAAAAAAAAAACTGAAAAAACTAAAAAAAGGCAAAAACTACAAAAAAAAAACTAAAAACTAATAAAAAAAGTAAAAAAGCTAAAAAACTAAAAAAACTAAAAAAACTAAAAAAAGGTAAAAAACTAAAAAAAATAAAAAATAAAAAAAAACTAAAAAAAAGGAAAAAACTGAAAAATAAGCTAAAATAAAGGTAAAAACCAATAAAAAACTAAAAAAAAAAGGAAAAAACTAATAAATGACGACACTCAAAGAGAAAGCGACCAGGACAAAAGGAATGTTCGATTAGCAATCAACAAAGCACCGGGACACAGGGAGTATAAATGACGACCAGGACATAAGTAAAAAAAAAAAAACTATCTAAATATATAAAAATAAGTTGTCTGTGGATCTGTGGATCGTGGATCAGGTGACGTCACCTGAAAAAACTGGATCATGTGACGTCAAAACTGAAAAAACTAAAAAAAAGCCAAAAATTACAAAAAAAATAAAAACTAATAAAAAAAATAAAAAAGCTAAAAAACTAAAAAAACTAAAAAAAGGCAAAAACTACAAAAAAAACTAAAAACTAATAAAAAAGCTAAAAAACTAAAAAAACTAAAAAAAAGGCAAAAACTACAAAAAAACTAAAAACTAATAAAAAAAATAAATATATCTATATATATATATATTATATATATAAAAATAAGTTGTCTGTCTGTGGATGGATGGATGGATGTGTCAGGTGACGTCACCTGAAAAAACTGGATTAGGTGACGTCAAAACTGAAAAAACTAAAAAAAGGCAAAAACTACAAAAAAAACTAAAAACTAATAAAAAAAATAAAAAAGCTAAAAAACTAAAAAAACTATAAAGGTAAAAACCAATAAAAAACTAAAAAAAAAACTGAAAAAACTAAAAAAAGGCAAAAACTACAAAAAAAAACTAAAAACTAATAAAAAAAGTAAAAAAGCTAAAAAACTAAAAAAACTAAAAAAACTAAAAAAAGGTAAAAAACTAAAAAAAATAAAAAATAAAAAAAAACTAAAAAAAAGGAAAAAACTGAAAAATAAGCTAAAATAAAGGTAAAAACCAATAAAAAACTAAAAAAAAAAGGAAAAAACTAATAAATGACGACACTCAAAGAGAAAGCGACCAGGACAAAAGGAATGTTCGATTAGCAATCAACAAAGCACCGGGACACAGGGAGTATAAATGACGACCAGGACATAAGTAAAAAAAAAAAAACTATCTATATATATAAAAATAAGTTGTCTGTGGATCTGTGGATCGTGGATCAGGTGACGTCACCTGAAAAAACTGGATCAGGTGACGTCAAAACTGAAAAAACTAAAAAAAGGCAAAAACTACAAAAAAAAACTAAAAACTAATAAAAAAAATAAAAAAGCTAAAAAACTAAAAAAACTAAAAAAAGGCAAAAACTACAAAAAAAACTAAAAACTAATAAAAAAGCTAAAAAACTAAAAAAACTAAAAAAAAGGCAAAAACTACAAAAAAACTAAAAACTAATAAAAAAAATAAAAAAGCTAAAAAACTAAAAAAACTAAAAAAACTAAAAAAAGGTAAAAAACTAAAAAAACTAAAAACTAAAAAAAACTAAAAAAGGTAAAAACTAAAAGAACTAAAAAAGAAAAAAATAAATGACGACACTCAAAGAGAAAGCGACCAGGACAAAAGGAATGTTTGAAAAAACTAAAAAAAGGCAAAAACTACAAAAAAAACTAAAAACTAATAAAAAAGCTAAAAAACTAAAAAAACTAAAAAAAAGGCAAAAACTACAAAAAAACTAAAAACTAATAAAAAAAATAAAAAAGCTAAAAAACTAAAAAAACTAAAAAAACTAAAAAAAGGAAAAAACTAAAAAAACTAAAAACTAAAAAAAAACTAAAAAAGGTAAAAACTAAAAGAACTAAAAAAGAAAAAAATAAATGACGACACTCAAAGAGAAAGCGACCAGGACAAAAGGAATGTTCGATTAGCAATCAACAAAGCACCGGGACACAGGGAGTATAAATGACGACCAGGACACAAGTAAAAAAAAAAATTAACAAAACTAAAAAGAAGGTAAAAACTACAAAAAAACTAAAAAGAAAAAAAAACTAAAAACTAATAAAAAAACTAAAAAATCTAAAAATCTAAATAAACTAAAAAAGAAAAAAAAAGGAAAAAAATAAAGGAGAAAAACAAAACTAAAAAACGAATGTATATACAGACCGGTACACCGGGATACAAATGACGACCGGGACACAGGGAATATAAATAACGACCGGGACACAGGGACACAACTACAACGGGGACACCGGGGGAAACAGGGGGATGTAAATGACGACCGGGACACCGGGACAGGGAATGGTCGATTAGCAATCACCATCAACAAAGCTCAAGGGCAATCATTAGAATCATGAGGTATAGATCTGAATACAGATTGTTTTCCCATGGACCATTATATGTTGCATGTTCAAGAGTCGGTAAACCTGACAATCTATTTATATGCAAAGACAATGGGACAGCAAAGAATGTTGTATATTCGCAAGTTTTACGTAGTTAAAACCATATATATATATATATATCTATATTCACAGGTGGGACATAGGGACACAACTACAATGGCGCGTAACTATTATGGCGCGTAACGACTTACGCGCGCGGGGGGGCTTGGGGGGGGCGCGAAGCGCCCCCACCAACTAGGTGTTGGGGTGGCGCGAAGCGCCACCCCAACAGCTAGTATATATATATATATATATATATATATATATATATATATATATATATATATATATATATATATATATATATATATATATATATATATATATATATATATATATATATATATTATAAATTCACTATGTCAGAATACTATGCTCATCACCTGTGTATTGCGCAATTTATTTTATTGTATTATTTTTTTTTTTTTTTGAATATGAATTTCTCTCTCAAAATGTCCCAATCTATTGATTTTGACATACATTTGAGAGACTTGTCGAAAATTAGGGAAAGTTCAAGTTAATCTTTGGCTTCCTAAAAATACAGATAAGGAAACCAAAGTAAACAATTTGAAAAATAAATACAACTGCAGAAACAATTTTCTTATTTACGATATCAGCAAATTATGATTAGTGATTTAATGAACTGCAATTTTTTGACATTTTTATCCTCAGCCAAACCAGTTAACATGGTAAGCTGTGTTACAAGTTTCAAGAAAGGACTCTTAATATATTATTAAATCTTATTTGTATAAAAATATTATAAAAGTAAAGTTTATTTGAACCTAATTCTGATAGCAAAAAAATATTATTTACTAAAACCTAGATTTGTTATTTAGATACGCATGTAAAAGTAGAATATTTTGAAATAGCTAATGTTTGTTTTTGGACGGAAGGCCTTTTGATTTTGCATGATTAAGCTACCAAGAAATTTATCTGAAGAGATTTATCGCTTAAATAAGAGGATTATGCTCCAAATCGGTCGTTGTGGTTCAAAGTTGGCTTCAGTTAAAGCTTGTTCAGTGGACATGGACTTGAGGTTACAGAATGACTTCAATTTTTTAATTTAAACTGTCTGATTTCTTGTCACAAGGGATGGAATACTGAAAAGTGAGAACACTTAAACTCCTCTTTCTCTCTGAGAAATAAACCATCAAAGCCACTTAGTGCTTTGAACTGTAACTAAGAAGTGACTCGGCTCAATAGCACCTGAAAATCTAAAAAGCAAATTTTCGATAGCAATAGATAACTAAGAAAATTTTTGTTTTATTCTGATTCGAAATATATATAGCTCATTAGGTTTAGTGTTACCCATAAAGAGTTACAAGCCTTTCGAGACTTTGTCGAATATCAGAAAAACGGAGAAACAACCCCAAAGAGCTTAAGCGATTCTAATGAAAATCCACAATCAGATTAAGAATATTAGAGAACTTTATTGTAGAGGTTTCAAGTTTTTATAAACAAAAATCTTGAATTGTGGTATTTTTTGCTTGAAGAAATATCAATGGTCCGTGCTCATTTGTTGTTTTTTGTTTTTTCTTATTTTTAGTTTTTCCTAAAGGGTGATCGTTTAGTGCTTTGACCATCAAAGCTAAGCCAAAGCCACAAAGGAGCGACTCGGTCAAATAGTAACTGAAACTCTAAAGATGGAATTTCTATTAAAATTAGTAGCAAAATTAGTAAAAACTTTTTTCAACAAAAATAAATAAATACACTATTATTGCTCGTACATTGAATTAAAATGGAATAGTTGTGGGCATCAAGTCATGGCTAAATGTAGAAAAAACCAAGACAAATAGTCCAATTGAGAGAGAAGGAAAACCTTACATTAATTTCCCCCTTATAGGGATTGTATAAAAAGGAGGTTATTTCATTTTTAGGTATAAAGATATATATATATATATATATATATATATATATATATATATATATATATATATATATATATATATATATATATATATATATATATATATATATATATATATATATATATATATATATATATATATATATATATATATATATATATATATATATATATATATATATATATATATTCACTTTTTAAATAGAGATGTATAAAAAATCCCAGGCTCTGAGTAAAATTTGTTTTGATTCTAGCTGTGGCCTTGGTGGCGCTTGACGCAAAGCTAGGATGTCTTGATGGAACGCTGAAGCCTAATTCTGAGTCCCAGTTGATGATCACTGCCACTAATGATTCCTTTCGGGCTTTCCATATACTTGAAACCGGTCTTCCACTTTGGAAATATTTGCCAAACAAAGTTTACAATGACCTTGTGAAAGCACAGGATATTTTTACCGAGTATGTGATTGTTTTCTATTAAATCAAATAGGGCTCTACGTGTTCTTTAAAATTTGTAACCTAGGGAGGTGGGGTGACAATAAAAACCATTGTTTGATAATTTGGAAATATGAAATAGGGAGAATTTGGATTAAGAGGGAATGGCTTTGACCCCATAATAAGTACTGAAATATATCCGTTTTTGAATTAGATTCCAACAGTCCACATATAACTAATTTACTGTCTTGTATGAGTGTGTTTCCGTCTCCCTCGTTCTCTCTATATGTCTTTTTTTTCTTTTTCTCTATTTGTATACCTGGTTCTCTCTCTCTCTCTCTGTCTCTCTCTATATATATATATATATATATATATATATATATTTCTTTCTCTCCTTCTCTTCTCAGGGCATTCGATAATAACATAAAAAATGGTCATTACTTTTTAAAGTGGCTTCGAGTTGAATCCCCTGGTCCAATGTCATTAAAAAGTCTTTGGTCACTCCTTACCAGCCTTTCAAGGGATCTTTAACTCTCCCTATTCGATGTACCTATCCTAGGAGTGCTAAACCAGATTTTCAGGAAGTTACTCGCTACTTGTACCAATATTGAATCTTCTAGAGACCCAGACAATTTCTTTTTTCAATTCATTCCAATGCCATTAAAAAGTCTTTGGTCACTCCCTACCTGCCCTTCAAGGGATCTTTAACTCTCCCTATTCGATGTACCTATCCTAGGAGTGCTAAACCAGATTTTCAGGAGGTTACTCGCCACTTGTACCAATACTGAATCTTCTATAGACCCAGACAATTTTTTTCATTACTCTTCTAAGACATGAATAAGACTAGGAGGTATATTATGCAACGTATTGTTTATTCAAACATGTAAATATCCCCCGCCTAAAATCCTCCTTGTTTCCGAATTTAACCTCCAAGAATGCTTGTTTACAAAAACTTCTAAAAGGCGTAGTAAGGCTCAAAATATTTATAAATTAAATGTACCCAAAAAAAAAAAAAAATATTTGGAAAAAATACGCATATATACACACAAAACAAAAACTTAAAAGTCACTACCAATCATCCATACACGATGATCCCATGAAATGGGTTTTGTTTTAACACGCTTTTTACTATACTATATACACATATCCCTATCAGGTAAGTCTTTTGGTAACCACTGTGTCAACCAACAAACTTCATCTGGTGAATTGTAAACGGATGGCCAAAGACATTCAAAATTGAAAATTGAGATTTTGGTTTACACTTTTCGATTAAAAGTTTATCAGTAGGCAAATCACCTTTTACAAACAGGGCTTTAGCGTCAAAACCCAATATATTTCACTAACTTCCTCTTGAACAGTCTTTAATTCTTTGTCACTTTCAAACAGTTCGTGGTAACGAACTGTAGTAAGGAGCGACCCGGCTCAATAGTAACCAAAACTCTAAAAAATTGAATTTTGATACCAAATTTGATACCAGTAGGCAAATCACCTTTTACAAACAGGGCTTTAGCGTCAAAACCCAATATATTTCACTAACTTCCTCTTGAACAGTCTTTAATTCTTTGTCACTTTCAAACAGTTCGTGGTAACGAACTGTAGTAAGGAGCGACCCGGCTCAATAGTAACCAAAACTCTAAAAAATTGAATTTTGATACCAAATTTGATACCAGTAGGCAAATCACCTTTTACAAACAGGGCTTTAGCGTCAAAACCCAATATATTTCACTAACTTCCTCTTGAACAGTCTTTAATTCTTTGTCACTTTCAAACAGTTCGTGGTAACGAACTGTAGTAAGGAGCGACCCGGCTCAATAGTAACCAAAACTCTAAAAAATTGAATTTTGATACCAAATTTGATACCAGTAGGCAAATCACCTTTTACAAACAGGGCTTTAGCGTCAAAACCCAATATATTTCACTAACTTCCTCTTGAACAGTCTTTAATTCTTTGTCACTTTCAAACAGTTCGTGGTAACGAACTGTAGTAAGGAGCGACCCGGCTCAATAGTAACCAAAACTCTAAAAAATTGAATTTTGATACCAATAGCTACATCAAAAGAATTGCATTTTAATGCTGATTTTAAATATATAAGTTTCATAAAGTTTAGTCTTACCCATCAAAAGTTAACAGCCTGAGAAAATTTGCCTTATTTTAGAAAATAGGGGGAAACTCTGCTTCCTCATCAACGCCCCGCTCTTTACGCTAAAGTTTTTTACTGTTTGAAAAAGTAGAGTTAAGAGACAGAGTCAAACTTTAGTGTAAAGAGCGGGGCGTTGATGAGGAAGCAGCCCCTTTCATATACTAAGTAATTTCTGTTCGTTTTAAGTTTTATTGTCGCTCCTTACTTTAACTTAAAAAAAACTTGTTTTTTTAAATTTAATTATTAAAAAGGTTAACTATTCTACCATTAAAATCCTTTTGATCCATATACCATAATGTAGAAACACACCGTTTTCTATCATATTCACATATATTATATTTAATATCCTCTTGATAACAATCTTTATGTTTCTCATTTGCTATGAACATATGAACATTATGTTTATATGAATATAACATAATTATGTTTAACATGAACATATGAACATTATGTTATTTATATTACATATGAACTTGAACGTTATGTTTCTCATTTGCTAACATGAACAATTGCACTACAAGGCAGCTTGTTTAATCGAATTAAATATAAAAAACAAGTTTTTTAACTGAAAGAAAGGAGCAACATTAAAACTTAAAACGAAGAGAAATTATTCCGTATAGTAAAGGGGTTGTTTCCTCCTCAACACCTCGCTCTTTACACTAACTTTTTTTTATGGTTTTAAAGTAGAGTTGTGACAAAGAGTCAAACTTTACCGTGAAGAGCGAGATGTTGAGGAGGGGACAACCCCTTTGCTATACAGAATAATTTCAGTTTATTTTAAGTTTTAATGTCGCTCCTCACTTTCAGTTAAAAAAATTGTTTTTTTATTTAATTTCTCCGCATATAAATATAATTTATATAAATAATTAAAACTAAATTTATATATTAATTTGTTTTTGCTAAATGGCTTTCTCATAGTTTTAGTCAGAAGATTTTGTGGAAAAAGGAGCGAGGGAGGAGGCCTAGTTGCACTCCAATTTTTTGATTACTTAAAAAGGCAACTAGAACTTTTAATTTTTTACCAACGTTTTCATTAGTAAAAAATAAACGTAACTTACGAATTGACTGACGTAGCCAACTTCTAGAAATAGAAGTTGGTTATCTCTATCGGTTTCTGTAATTGGTTCTATAATCTATATATTGGTCTCTATAAATAAAATGGTTGTCTCAGAATTTTGATCCGGTGACTTTGGGGGAAAATGAGCGTGAAAGGGGGCCTAGGTGCCCTCCAATTTTTTGGTCACTTAAAAGGAGCACTAGAGCTTTTAATTTCCGTTAGAATGAGTCCTCTTGCGACATTCTAGGACCACTGAGTCGACACGATCACCCCTGGGAATCAAAACAAAACAACAAATAAATACGCATCCGTGACCTGTCAAAATGCGAAATTTCACATTTTTGTAGATAGGAGCTTGAAACTTCTACACTAGGGTTCTCTGATACGCTGAATCTAATGGTGTGACTTTTGTTAAGATTGTATGACTTTTATGGGGTATTTCCCCTATTTTCTAAAATAAGGCAAATTTTCTCAGGCCCGTAACTTTTGATGGATAAAACTAAACTTAATGAAACTTATATATTTTAAATCAGAATTAAAATGCAAATCTTTTGATGTAACTATTGGTATCAAAATTCTATTTTTTAGAGTTTTGGTTACTATTGAGCCGGGTCGCTCCTTGCTACAGTTCGTTACCACGAACTGTTTGATAAATTCCGTATCGAGTTACTCGAAGTATGATGAAATCAGAGAATTTGATTTTCCCCTGAGAATTATTGAAGAAGCTTATAATAACATTTTTCAGTATTTTTCTAGCCACTTTTTAATATTAACTTTGATATATTAACTTCAAACAAGTTTTTTTTCTTTTACAGCTCTTTAAACATTAATTTAAGCAAGTTTTTTTTCGATTACAGCCATTTAAACTTGTTTTTACATTTTCGTACACTTTTTTAACCTTAGATTTTAAAGCTTTGCCTAACCTCACACACCAAGGTATGTAAGTAAACAAAATTTGTTATACTAATTTCAAATAAGTTTTTTCTTTCTTTTATTCCTCTTTAACCTTATTTTTACACATTTTCGTAAACTCCTTTCACACGCATAACCTCAGATTTTCAATTTTGCCTACGCTCCTACGGCAAGTTATATTAGTCAAAAGACTTTGTTATAGTAACTCCGAAGAAGTTTTTTTTTTTTTTTATGGCTCTTTAAACTTGTTCTTGCATTTTTGTACACTTTTTGACATCCCTAACCTTAGACCTTTAGCTTTGCCTACAAATATACAATAATACAAAAAATACAAAAAAAATAAAAAAATATACAAATATACAAAATATACTAAAAAAATAAACCAACCTAAATTAATCAAAAGACTGTTGTGTTGACTTTAAACAAGGTATTCTTTCTTTTACTGCTCTTTAATTTTGTTTTTAGATGTGCGTACACTCTTTTAACATCCCTAGTTTTTCTTTCTTATCTTACCCTTCAACCTTGATTCTTACATTTTCGTACACTCCTTTAGCACTCCCCTCTTCACACTAAAGTTTTTTATTGTTTTAAAAAGTAGGGTTGTGAAAAAGAGTTAAACTTAGCGTAAAGGGCTGGGCGTTCAGGAGGGGACATCCCCTTTCATATACGGATAGTTTTTGTTCGTTTTAAGTTTTAATGTCGCTCCTTACTTTCGGTTAAAAGAAAGCCTTTTTTTATTTAATTTCTGAAAGTTTTTGAATTAATGCAGGTTTTGATTTTGGCTCAGTGTACATGAAGGATTAAAATGAAATTTGCATATTAATTTTAGTTTTTTGGCTAAATGGCTTTCTCGAAGTTTTGGTAGGACAATGTTGAGAAAAAGGACCGTGGGAGGGGGCCTGGTTGCCCTCCAATGTTTTTGGCTACTTAAAAGGGTCACTAGAACTTTTAATATTTACGAACGTTTTATTAGTAATAAATACACTTAACTTACGAATTAACTTACGTAACGAAGTTCTATATTCGTATATTTTTATTAAGTAAAAGAAGAGGTTCGCTCCCTCGTCAATACCTCGCTCTTCATACTAAAGTTCGAATTTTGTTTCAATTCTGTAAGAATGATCCCTGAATCATAAAGGCCGTTTAATTAGAATAAATATATCATTTGAAATTACTAAAATATTTTAGCGCAAAGAGCGAGGTATTGAGGGGACGAACACCCTCGTATTCGTAATAATTTCTGTTCGCTTTGAGTTTTAATGTTGCTCCTTAGTTTCAGTTGAAAAAACTCGTTTTTTATTTAATTTCTCTTTATTTTTTAAAATTATCCTGAAAATTCCAGCGCCCCTTCATGGCAATTCTCTTCCCCCATGATACATTCCTCCATTGAAAGATCCTCCCATGTAACACCCTACCCTTCACACACCCCCCCCCTATCACCAGAAAAAATCCTCCCTGAAAACGTCAGTATTCTTACCAATGACCAATACTATATGTAAAACAATTGACAAAGTTTATAACTTGGATCCCTTCCCCAGGGACTTTGGGGGATCAAGTCTTTCTCGAAGATACAATTATATGATTTTTAGACTATGCTGAACAAAATGGCTATCTCAAAATTTTGACCCAGGGACTTTGGGAAAAAATGAGCGCGGGAAAGGGCCTAGTTGCCCACCAATTTCACTAGAACTTTACTAGGGCACTAGATCTTTTAATTTCCGTTAGAATGAGCCCTCTCGCAAAATTCTAGGACCACTGGGTCGATACGATGACCCCTGGGAAAAAAAAAGAACAAAAAACAAATAAACACGCACCCGTTATCTGTCTTCTGGCAAAAAATACAAAATTCCACAGTTTTATAGATAGGAACTTGAAACCTTTATAGTATGATTCTCTAAAATGCTGAATCAGACGATGTGATTTTCATTAAGTTTGTATGACTTTTAGGGGTTGTTTCCCCCTTTTTGAAAACAAGGCAATTTTTTTCGGGCTCTTAACTTTTGATGGGTAAGACTAAACTCGATGAAACTTATATAATTGAAATCAGCGTAAAAAATCTAATTCTTTTGATGTGTATATTGGTATCAAAGATACCAATTTTTTATAGTTTCGGTTACTATTGACGGGGTCGCTCCTTATTACAGTTCTTTACCACGAACTGTTTGATATTTCATTGTGTATTTTTGTCATTGAGTGAGAAAAATAAAGAAATCGGCTGTTATCAATGGGGGCTTAAGCCTTTTATGTATGAACTATGATGGGTTTTTACGATAGATTAATTTACACAAAAGCTGAAGAATAGCTGGAGAACTAAATACTCTTCAGGAGGGAGTTAAGAAATATCTAGCTTTTTTGTGTTAGATCCTTGTTTGTAAAAGGTGATGTGCCTATTGACAAACTTTTATTTGAAAAACACAAAAAAGACATCCCGTTTTTCAACATTTAGTACACTTCGGCTGTCCGAAGTTTGAATGGACTTATCACAACTCAGCTGATGAAGGGAGTTATTTTTGCACAGTTTTTATTGAAACCTGATCGGGATATGCGTATACGGCACACTAAAAAGGGTAATACACACTGAGTTTCATGGGATTATCTCGCATGGATGAGTAGTAGTCACTTTTAAGTCTGGTTTTTATGTATTATTTGTATGCGTTTTTTTCCATTTTTTTGTATGTTTTGATGCACTTACTTAATAAACATGTCAACCTTGCTACGCCTTTTAAGAAATATGCCACCTAGTCTGGTTAATGTCTTAGAAAGGGTACCATAAACCAAAATCTCGGTCCCTTGGAAATTCAATATTGGTACACCGTGGGGCGGGTAAACCCCTGAAAATGTAACAGAAAATCCAATACGGATTCACCATGTGGTGAGTAACCTCCAGAATAGCTGATGTACTGGTCTTAGGAGAGATACACCATTCAGGGAGAGTTAGAGACCTCTGTAAAAACGGTAGGGAGAAAGCTATAGGCTTTCTACTGTCATTTTGACAAAAAATTTCATGTTAGTCGGTAGGAAACTGAAAACTGAAGCGAAATATCATTGTCACTCTTTTGGGCGACTTTTGGGCGATATAGCTATTTGAAGATTCACTAGATTGTTATAATTAAGTCGTATTAAATTTTTCTCTTCCTGAAACAGCAAGCACAACTGAACAGCGAATTAATAGATTACGATGTATGAAAGTGTTGATAAAAGTTTAAATACTTGCAAACCTTGAAAGACTTGTCAGTTCAAAAAGTTAATTCATGATTATACTTCATCTGTTAAGTTTTTTTTATATCAATTTTATTAACACCTTCGAAAAAACTTGACCTCTGTTTTGCTCAATGCTTTTCTCTTTTTTTTCTAGCATAGCCATAAAATACATTGAACGTGCCCTAAAAAAGATTCAAAACAGAGAGCCGGTGAGTGAGGAAAACCCCACTATTCTTGAGTCCATTTTGGCAAGAGGACTGTCTCCAAGAGATGCCATACTGATGGTTGTGGACTTACTTATGGCTGGAATTGACACGGTAATACCGTCTTTTATTTGCATACTTGCCTTGCACAAAAGTGTACATATTCTTACGGCATTTGCCATATAGTGTTAACTGTATTTGTATGTCTAGTCTACCACTCACCCATGCATACACACAAGAGGAGGATTCTAAGGGTAATGACGTGCGTTACGGCCTTCTCTCCCCCTCCTCTTGAGAATCCCTATATTTTTATTATGTCATTAATAATTTTTCGTATTTAACAGATAATTCGTCCTTTCTTTGAAGTTTGTCCCTCTGTTCCTTCAAAATTCTGGGATAAGTCCAAGTGCTCGTCTATTTCCCTTCGTTTTTCTTTTGTTCAGTACAAAAAAAAAAAATAATAAAAAAAAAAAAAAATCTAGCTAGAACCAAGAAAGACGTGTCCTCTATTCCCTGAACTGAACACCAACCCCCAAAAAAAATCGCATGATTTTTTTGAACACCAAGTTGCATGACTGTAAGATGAAATGGTAAATATTAACATGGACAGAGCTCACCTAAAAATAATAAGGAGGGGGATGAAAACCTCATTCTACCCCTCTTTACTCAGAAGAACAAGGAAATATTGATCTAAAAAGTGCGCTTTCGGAAGTTTAAACCACCACAAGGAAATATTTACTGGACCCCCATATTATGTTCATATGGAGTTATTCAAATTGTACATAGTTGATGAAAATTGATAATAATTTATCTGTAACACACTGCACAATACATGTAAATAACTGAGTGAAAGACGAAGAAGGACAAAGTAGAAGAAAAGAAACACACATGCGTATAAATATAAATGAAAATATGCATACTCATAAACATATATATAAATTAAATAAAAAAAAAACAAGTTTTTTTTAACTGAAAGTAAGGAGCGATATTAAAACTTAAAACGAACAGAAATCACTCCGTATATGAAAGGGGCTGTTCCCCCTTCAATGCCCCGCTTTTTACGCTAAAGTTTGACTCTTTCTCTCAACTCTACTTTTTAAAACAATAAAAAACTTTAGTTTTTTCTAACTTCTACTATAGAGTTCTCTAATACGCTGAATCTGATGGTGTGATTTTTGTTAAGGGGTAAGGGGTATGACTTTTAAGGGGTATTTCCCCCTATTTTCTAAAATAAGGCAAATTTTCTGAGGCTCGTAACTTTTGATGGGTAATTCTAAACTTAATTAAACTTATATATTTACAATCAGCATTAAAATGCAATTCTGTTGATGTAACTGTTTTTATAAAAATTCCGTTTTTTAGAATTTCGGTTACTTTTGAGCCGGGTCGCTCCTTACTACAGTTCGTTACCACGAACTGTTTGGTTCATGCAAGGATTGCGATTAACTCACAAAGAAAAAGAAACTTTTCTTAGACAAGACAAAATAACCGCAAAAGGGGATGAAAAGAACCGAACTACAGGTAAGCCTCTTCATCGAACTTGGAATTCTTCTGACCCAACTACATCAACAATGATAATGATTTATTTTTGGTCTACTAATATAGTGACAGAGTGGAGTCACAAATCAGAAACAAAACGAAAACAACACATTATATATAAACATTCCCTCGACAGTACTAAAAAAAAAACAAAAAAAAAAAAAACAAGAAACAAACAGACAAACAAATGGAAAGCAAAACAATCACACAAGAGGGTGAAATGGACCTAACCACAGGAGAGCCTCTTCATCTAACTTGGAATCCAAGTTTTCATATATGTTATATGAACGCTAATATATATGATGCACTGAGCATTTGAAATAAAAAGTATTATATAAATAAGCATTTGAAATAAAAGGTATCACTGGAATTAAAATAAATTCTAGTTAAAAAAAACAAACTAATTAACAAAACGAAATAAAATCTTTTTTACCAAAAGAAATTAAAAGCTATAGTGCCTTGTTTAATTGACCAAAAAGAATGAAGGGCAATTGTCACCTCTCCGACGCCCCATTTTTCCCTAAGGTCATCCAATCAAAATCTAAAATTTAAAGATGGCCAATTTTGTCAACATACTTGTACGGCCTTATAATCACCTTTGAGGATGATTTGACCCCTCACAGCCTCTGGAAAAAGGGTTGTAAGCTATGAAATATGCCCATTATTTGTACAGAATGTTTGTTACTGAGATGTATACATGAATTTTTTTTTTTTTTGGGGGGGGGGGTTATGCAGGAGGGATTTTCTAGGGGGAAAATTTTCTTATGGTAGGGAGGGTTTTCTTTTTTTTGGGGGGTGGACTTTCCAAGAAAAACATGGGAGAGTTTGCAATTATTCCTATACGAAATTCTGTTAATTTGTCTTACTATCCCTTTGGCGACTAAATTTTACTTTTGGAGGTGTTCAGGGGGAATTGTATCGGGGAAACTTTTAGTGGGGCTGGAATTTTCTGAGAGGTTTTTCCATTGGAGGTAGTAGGGGTTTTACGAGGGAGAAATTATCCATGGAAGAAATGTCTGTGGGATTAAAACTCCCCTAGTTAATTTCCCTCAGGAAAAACTTTCCTTTGGAAAGGCAGAGGTATTTCATGAAAGAATTTTCCAGGAAGAAGGTTTTCCGGCATGATTAGAACAACGATCAGGAATAAAAAAAAAATCAATTGAAAGTTGTATAGGGAGGCTAGACGATTTTGTAGAGGGGAGTATAAGGGAACTGTAGGGGACCAGGTGAGTACAAATTTTGTCCAATAATAACGCAAAAAAAATTTCTTAACCTTTACAAAACACCATACGCTACGTTTCTATTCTTCTCCTAATAAATTGTTTTGTTTTATTTGCTTTTTTCTAAGATGGACTTACCTGAAACTATTTTCATTGCAGACATCTCACACGACATCTTTTTTGTTTTATCACCTTGCTCAGAATCCAGAAAAGCAGGAAAAGCTTCACGAAGAGATTGAGAGGTTACTACCGTCAGGAGACTCACCAATAACTGTCCAAGTGCTTGCAGAAATGCATTACTTAAAAGCTTGCGTGAAAGAAAGCTTAAGGTTAGTATGAGAAACTAATAACCCAACTTTGCTTCCTAACTTGAACGCGATTATGTTCTTTTCATTCATAGGATTGGGAGAAGGTACTCATTAATAATTAATCAGAAAAATGAATGCGCATTGCTATAACAAAAAACACAATGATTTGCTGATGTGTGTCTTAATTAGTAGAGTCTAACCATAGAGTCGGAAAAAAAAGTTAAAGATTACAATATCATAAGCATAAACTAGAGAGATTGAAGTCACTGTTAGATGAAACAATAGTTAAAACAATAATCATAAATAAAATTATTTTAACCTATTATTTGGTATACCATAAAGGTTCAGGTTCATCTATTGTCCATATATATATATATATATATATATATATATATATATATATATATATATATATATATATATATATATATATATATATATATATATATATATATATATATATATATATATATATATATATATATATATATATATATATATATATATATATATATATGGCATACTAATTATTCATAAATCTGGCAGAGAGACAAGCTCATTCCTTAGAAGCAAAAAAACTAAAGAAATAAATAAATAACGAAATAAAAGGATAATCAATCAAAGAATGACATGAAAAAAATAAAGAAAAAATAATAGGCTCAATATTAAGTATTCACTACGCTACAGCAGACACCTCACCTTACGCTGTAAAAAAAATTATTTTTATTCAACCAGTGTTGGGGCAAAAAGAAGGAAATCAGGACCCAAAAACAAAATAAAACTGATAATGAAAAATAAAAATAAATAAGTAAAATAACTCATAATAGTCCAAAACAAAGAATTTTAATTCATTTCTTCAAATTTCTTGTAGGTGGCACAGCAACTGGGAACAAATCAAAAGAACAGAAATAGCTAGGTAGTATCAGGAGATTATGCTTAACATTAAATAATAAGGAAAAAAAGTAACTGCCAGTTCGACCGGGAGAATATTCAGTAAAGAATATAAACTGTTTCTAGTAGAAAAGACGCTGGGGAAGCAAGAAGACGTTTTAAAATTCGAAGCGCCTTATTTTGTTGTCTTTGAAGAGGAATAAAACAGGATCTAAAATTATTTACGCAAATAATGGACAATAATTTAGGTAAGATTGAACAAAAGAAAAATAGGTAAAAAGCATAACTTCCGGAAGCAAAATCTCGTAATTTCATTCGGTGCATTGCACCGATGTTCTTTTCAAGCGTTAACCTTACACTATTAATATGTGACTTCCAACCTAAATTTGAGGCAACTAGCACACCTACAAAACTAGCATCAACTAGTTGTCAACTACAGAACTAGCATCAACTAGGTAATGAATAATATCAACACGTCATAGCTCTGTATGTGACACAGAAGACTTAATCAACTTAAGACGTGGAAGTGTCCATGGTGTACGTAATTATACTATAAATTTAGTTTTTACAGAATTCAGATCTAGCCTATTTGCTTTAAACCAGGCTACTAGTCAATCAAATGCAAGAGTTAAATTATGTTTGACAGAAACTTCATTAATTCCAGAAGAAAATAAAGGCGAAGAAATAAAAGCGAAGAGCACGGTCAGCCCAGGGTCAACAAATGAATTTGTAATATCATTCACATAAAATAAAAACACCAGAGGGCCTGATGATGAACTGAAATTTCATTTGACTGATTTTGAAACATTGCTTTAACATCAACCCCCATCAATACTCTGAACTCGAACATTTAAATATGGTAATATTACTGGTTTAGCCTGACCATGCGAGTCCTGTGGTGGCGCAGTGGATTTGACCTTAGCTTGGTAATACGGGACCCAGAGATCGAATCACGCTGCAGGAATGCACTGCAGGGACCTTAGTAGTCAAGAAGCGTCGTTAATTCTTAAATAATAGCCTAACCATGTACGCCACAATTTAACAATTTTTCATTAAAAATAATTTGACTCATAGTATCAAATGCTTTCCACACATCCACAAATAGTAGCTAGAATTTCGTCGGAAAACATCAAGTAAATTTTCATCTGCTTTTCGGAGCGTCCATGCTTCAGAGCCATATTTGACCACTGTCATCACTGTAGCTTCCAATACTCTAATCTTGGTTTGCAGACTTATCTTTCTATTCTTCCAAACTTTTTTTTAACTGTGAATTTCGTCATTGTCCAAAGCAAGATATATAAACTGTGTTACTGCCAAAATAGGTTACTCTGTGGAATGGCCTTTGCGAAACCCGAATTGGTTCTTACTAAAAAATATTATCTTCAAGAAAATCAAAAAACATTCAATAATCTTTCCAAAAGCAGATAGATGTAGCCCTATAGTTACAAAGGTCATTCACATCTCCCCCTTTTTGCAGTGCAATGACAAGGGTGGACATCATGCAAGAAGGAAACACATCATTCTTCAAAAAATGGTTAATTATGAGCGCAAGCAAATTAAGGATAGAATTTAAGCAAATTCGTAAAAGATCTGTCACCTCTTTCTGACTGTCAATTTTTTAGTTTATGAAGTATAAGCATCAATTCAGCAGAGAACACTTTTGTGAGGAATATGGATTGCTCAGTGGAGGGGAGGAGGGGGGGCTGGTAGAAAACTTTTGTAGTCTGCGGTATTTGGTGCTAAACTTCAGGATGCCTCTTCCGATGGTCTTTTCGTCTATTTTGGTGAGGTGAGTATTGAGCATACTAGCAACGTTAAGTTTTCCTTTAACAGCTGTATTACTATCCGGGGTCTTCGTTTCAACCGGAAGAGAATTCATTTTCCCAATGCAATAATTTTTCACGGTACAATCATTTATTAATGACCACACCTTAGGATATTTATACGCGTTACTGAATGCCTTCAAATAGTACTGCTGTTTAGTAGCCTTAGAGCTTCGGTTAAGCGATTCTTGTAAGCTTTAAAAGAAGCTTATTTATCTCATCTGGATGACCTTAGACCTTCCTGTGCCTCCAGAGGCACCCAAGGCGTCTATGAAGAGTCTCCAATCGTCTCTGTAACTGGTGGCAGCGATAATGTCTTCCCACTCTGGTTGTAGGGAGGCATGAAGTTGGCGCAGGTCGCTGTTGAAGGTATGACGGAGTGTTTTTGGGTTGTCGTCTGCGGCGGGTGCCTTCGGGTAGCCGAAATAATGACTCCTTGGGGATTCTGGTATCGTCCATGCGTAGTGCGTGGCCTAGGTAGCTCCATCGGCGTCTTCGCATGGTTTCGGTTAGGTATGCCTGGCCCGTGATGTTCCTTATATGTGCGTTTGTGACTTTCTGGGTTCAGTGAACACCAAGCAGCCTCTGGAGACAAGCGTTCTCAAAGGACTGGATTCTCCTCTCTTGGTCTTGGTTGAGATGGTTTCCGATGCGTAAAAGAGAACGGGCAGGACGTTACTGTTGAACAGGTGGAGTTTGAGCCAGTGAGAGAAAATACTCGATCTCCATACTTTATTAACCCTGTTGAAGGTGCTGTTAGCCTGACCAATTCGGGCGATGACTTTTTTGGCTTCGGATCCTGTATTTTCGATGGTGCTGTTAAGGTATTTGAAGTTGACTACCTGTTCTACGTCGTTGTCACTGCATTTGATTTTCATAGGTGAGTTGCTTGTTGCCATTCCTTTGGTTATTAACTGGCATTAACATTTAGTCCGAATCCACCTGCTTTTTGTTGAATATTCGAGAGTAATTCCTGAAGTCGTATTTTGCTGGTTTCGGGTATTGCAACGTCATCAGCAAAATCTAGGTTGCTGAGTAGTCGATCATTTAGGCGTAGCCTAGTCGACTTGATGCTCCGCAATATATAGTCGATGACCAATCTAAACAGTAGTGACGATAAGACACAGCATTGTGTCACCCCGGAGAGGATTGGGAATTTAGGTGATTTCTCCTCTGAAGTCCTCATACAGCTGGTTGTATTCTCGTACATGGCCATAATGAGCTTAACTGCGGGATACCGTAATGTCAGAGAAACTTTCAAAGGGACTGGCGATGCAAAGAGTCAAAGGGTTTTTCGAAATCTATGAAGATCATATATAGCTTGTTGCGCCATTCACAGTTCTCCTCTGTGAGCATTCACAAAATGAAAATCAAGTCAGTAGAGGAGCGTTTTGGGCGAAAGCCATTTTGTTCGTAGCGGAGATATTCGTCTAGGTGGCGTTGAATACGGTCTAGAATAATGTTGGAAAGTAGTTTACCAGGGATGGAAAGTAGGCTAATGCCACGCCAGTTATCTGGATGAGATAAAGGTTTTCTATATAGCCTGTTTTTTTTTTGTTGGATTGAAGCTTTTTTGTGTCTATGGTAACTTCTTAAACAGGGCTGAAGACATAGTACAGGACAGATTGAGTGCTTTGATGACTTCGTCGACAAAGTACTACAAAGCTGGATTTGAGCCCTCACAGTATAAGGATTGTGCACTGAATTCTGCGCAGAATTCTGAATTCTGCACATTTGCACTGAATTCTAATTAATGGGTTATTCTTCTGGATAAGCTACAAAGTCTCTTCCTACTATGGGTTGCCTCTTCGTAGTAGCATAATATTTGTAGACATGAATATAAAATGAGACGAAGGTAATCGGCTTGAGATTGTCTGTACAGGGTTTCAACACTTGTTGATAGAGACCATCACCAGGTAAAGAAAACCATGCTGTGACCAAGGATGGGCCAAGGATTGCACAAAGTCTCCATTGGACTGGCAGTCTCGATGAGTGGAAGTATCTATAATTGCCCCTATCTCCAAAACAGGAGAAAAGATGTAAGGTCCGCACTACCGAGGAATATCCATCATCCCAGGTCCTGCTAAGACGTTTGTAATCACACTTCTAAATATGCTGGTAGACACTAGAAACTGTCGAGCCCGATCCGATTAAACAGGATGTAGACAAGGTTTGGGCGGCTGTGATTAGATCTTTAGATAATGAAATATCATAGAAAACCGTTTCAAACATAAGTAAGAGACAACCAAAATCTATTGATTTGGACTGGTTAATTAGATTTGTTTAATCAATATAACGATTTGGTCAGCTGCTATAAATAATGATGAGAAATCAAAATAAAACAAGAATAATTTTTACATTTTTATAAATAAACATGTCGAAAGTAACAGAAAATATTTGACAAGAAAAATATTAGAAAATATCAATCATCAAAATTTTATTAAAATTTGTCAAAGATCTGAATCTTTTTATGGTTAGGAGGATAATAATTAAAGAAAAAAGAACGATTTTTCACATAAAAACCTTTAATGAAACCAGTTCACAATGTAAAGTGGCCAATGTTCAACTGATAGGGAAAGATCAATAAAATAAAAAATTGTGAACATTTATAATTCTACCTATATAATTAGCCGAAGAAAAAAAGGTGTGTGACTTTCTCAAAATTCCATGGTACGAAATATGGTTTGATTTCATTTGTTAACGGCTGTGAAGTAATTTCGTAAGCCAGTACGCTGTTTTTAAAGCTTATTTCAGAAAGGAAACATATATATCCACCTTTTTAAAACCTGTTTGATTTTCCCATGATCTTTAGTAAAGTTTTTGAAAAGTCAAACAAAAAAAGTTACATTCCGCCTGGCTGGTCATCCCGAGTAGAATTTTAGTCAGTAAAGAGAACAAAAAGTATACGAGTACTAACATTTGTTGCAAGTGGTGTTTCTATTTCTCTGTGACCAAATAACCAGTAAACAATGAAAGAATACACTTTTCCAAGATTTTGTGGCTAAAAATGTCCTTGAATTTCGGCTTATGTTTGTGACACATTCGCAAGCTAATCTTACTTTTCCTCAAAAACGTGTTAGAAAAGGTTTGGTGACAACCTTTTAAGGCCCCGATTGATTTCTCTATTATCTTCCGTGGATTTTTGAATCACTAAAACGACCAGAAGCTAAATTTCACCTGAAGGGTTCAGCTGTGTGAAATTTTAAGCCAGTAAAAAAACAAAAAAGTTTTTAAGGTACAAAATTGTTTATAGGTAGTTACTCTGTTTTTCTGTGATTTTTATACGTGTAAAGAATGAACTCTTTTTATTAGGTTGTCGCCAGCTGCTAATGTGAATGCCCGATTAACTACTAAGGATACTGTCCTTTCCGGATATCAGATTCCTAAAGGGGTAAGTTAGATCATTGTTTATTTTTAAATTATAAAATGCCTTTTTTCAAAAAATAAAACTATTCCTTTTTAAATTACAATTTAGGCACCCTTACTCTGTAAGTTTAAATGAAATAGAACGAAAAAGAAGCCCTTAGACACGAAACTGTTGTTTAAAACATGCGTAATTTTGAATGTTATTGGAATTATAGTTTTCAATCATTATAATTTTACTGTATGTTAATTTAAAAAGTAATTTGGTTTTTATTTGTTACAACATCAACAAAAACACAACAAAGAAGAGTTACGTTCCAGGAAAATTCCTTGTGGTTCTTTGGTCCATGAAGAGACCAACGCCACGAAGTCCCAAGTTATCATTTGCTCCAGAGTAGAAGAAGTGAATATGTTGTAACGTTTTGGGCACTGTAATTACAGTGGAGCTAGAACCAGAGATCCTGGTCTCAGAAACGCATAATATGTCAATGCTCTACTTCTTCATCTCATGGACAAGGATATCTTGCGTAGCTTCTTGTTTAACAGACCTGATGTTCTAACAACCAATAGTTATTCTTGACTTTGCTTGTTTTATGATGGTAGTTCGTTTTCCAAAGGAAATAGCTTGTAGATTTTTCGATTTCGTCACCATTTTCCAAGTTGCGTCACCTGCCTGGAACGCCGTAGTACAGTTGGCTTGCTCACTTCTCAACTCCCGTGCCGAGGGAGACGTGTCACTTGCCAGGAAAGCCCTAGCCGTATTCACAATTTTTCCAGGTCTAAGGTTCATTCGTATTTCTTGGGAATAGAGGGAACTGCGAGGTCCCCAGTCTTGCAGGTGCCTCAAAAGGGTCGAGGCAGCCCTTTGCAGAGGTTGTTGTCCATACATCTGGATCTTACGCCCTGATGCAGTTGTCCACCTATAAAGGATCCTCCCTCGATGGTGTCCTGCGTCACCATGCAATTTAGCCCATTGCTGGGAGAAGGTTTGTAATTCACGGGACAAGTATAGTATGGTAACGCTGCTATATCAAAAAGAGGTTCAGACTCTCTGTGGTTAGAAGACAAGCAACAACAAGAATCGGCTCTACGTTTATTTTGTCTCCATAGTTCTAGTTCATTGCCGTTGTTACTGTCTCCCATTTGTGCTACACCTCTCCGGGCATGCATGTCACTCCACAATGCCGAACTAGAGTCAACCTGTTGGAGATTCTCCCTGGGGAACACACGCAGGTTGACTACGGGTGGACTTACTTGAAAATTTTCCTCTCATGCATCTGCACGTCAGATTTACGATCACATTTCAAGCGAAAAATTTACAAAATTGGCCCCCATAGGAGTCGTGGTATAATTATTTATTATCTATGACGTAAGCAAAATTACAAAAAAACATAGCTAAGCATAAAATACCAAGTGAAATGAGTCTAGTTACAATTTAAGAGGAAGGAGAACCACTAGGAATCGGGTAGCAAGTTAAAAAAGGCATCATATCTACAAGAAGCTACTTTTCAAAAGATATGTGTGTTATATTATCTTTCCAGAAATAGCCGCGTTGAATAATCCTGCATAAAATGATTAATTTTAAAATTTGAGCATAAAAATTTCCCAATGCGGGACACGCAGAGATCAGGAAGGGCAAGTAAAGCCCAGAGAAAAAGTAGAAATATAGGAAATAAGTCCGATATGAAGGCCTTTGATCGATTTGGAGCCGCTTTTTGTTTTTTTCAGCTAATGAACTCTGTTTGCTACTAAATCTAAATTGAAGGTGTCGGGCACCAGGGTTAAGTTCTATAAACTCTTTATGTCACCTGCTGTTAGAATTTTTTACCATTTGAGCATTTCATGGTGTAATGATTTGCACTTAGCCTTTTTAGTCTTTTGACCTCAGTTTAAGTATCAGTGGTCCCTTTTTATGGCACTTGGTATTAACCAAGTGACATAATAGCAATCGCAAATTCTGTCGGTCTGTCGGTCCCAGTTTTGCTACTTTAGGCACTTCCAGGTAAGCTAGGACGATGAAATTTGGCAGGCGTATCAGGAACCGGACCAGATTCAATTAGAAATAGTCGTTTTCCCAATTTGACCATCTGGGGGGGGGGGGAGTGGTGGGGCCCGTTAATTCGGAAAAAACAGAAAAATTGAAGTATTTTTAACTTACGAACGGTTGATCAGATCTTAATGAAATTTGATGTCTGGAAGGATATCGTGTCTCAGAGCTGTTATCTTTTTCCCGACCGGATCTGGTGATATTGGGGGGAGAGTTGGGAGGGAAAAACCTAAAATCTTGGAAAACACTTAGAGTGGGGGGATCGGGATGAAACTTAGTGGGGAAAATAAGCACAAGTCCTAGATACATGATTGACATAACCGGAATGGATCGGCTCTCTTTGGGTAGTTAGGGGGGGTTAATTCTGAAAAATTAGAAAAATGCGGTATTTTTAGCTTACGAAGGGGTGATCGGATCTCAATGAAATTTCATATTTAGAAGGATATCGTGTCTCAGAGCTCTTATTTTTAATCCCGACCAGATCTGGTGACATTGGGGGGGGGAGTTGGGAGGGGGAACGTAAAACTTGGAAAACACTTAGATTTGAGGGATCGGGATGACACTTGGTGGGAAAAATAAGAACAAGTCCTAGATACATGATTGACGTAACCGGAACGGATCCGATCTCTTTGGAGTAGTTGGGGGGGGGGTTAATTCTGAAAAATTAGAAAAAATGAGGTATTTTTAACCTACGAACGGGTGATCGGATCTCAATGAAATTTGATATTTAGGAGGATATCGCGTCTCAAAGCTCTTATTTTAAATCCCGACCGGATCTGGTGACATTGGGGGGAATTGGGGCGGGGAAACCTAAAATCATGGAGAACGCTTAGATTGGAGGGATCGGGATGTAACGCGGTGGGAAAAATAAGCAGAAGTCTTAGATACGTGATTTACATAATTGGAACGGATCCGCTCTATTGGGGGGGGGGGGTACGAAGGAGTGATCGGATCTTCATAAAAAACTTCATATTTAGAAGAATCTCGTAACTCAGATCTCTTATTTTAAATCTCAACCGGGTCGAGCGTAATTGGGGGGGGGGGCAGTTGGGGGGACCGGAAATCTTAGAAAATATTTAAAGCGGTGAGATCAGGATGAAACTGGATGGGAAGAATAAAAACCTGTCTAAGATACGTGACTGACATAACCGGACCGGATCTGCTCTCTTTGGTGGAGTTGGGGGGGAATTTTGAAAATTGAGGTATTTGTAACTTACGAAAGGATGACCAGATCTTAATGAAATTTGATATTTAGAAGGATCTTGTGCTTTAAAGCTCTGATTCTAAATTCCGACCAGATCCTGTGACATTAGGGGGAGTTGGAGGGGGAAACCGGAATTCTTGGAAAACGGGAAAATTGGGGTATTTTTATCTTACGAATAGGTGATCGGATCTTAATGAAATTTGATATTTAGAAGGAATTTATGTCTCACAGCTCTTATTTCAAATCCCGACCAGATCTTTGACATTGGGGGGAGTTGGAGGGGGAAATCTTGGAAAACAGTTGGAGTGGAGGAATCGGGATGAAGCTTGGTGGATAGAATAAGCAAATGTCCTTGATACGTGATTGACGGAACCGTACTGGATTCGCTCTCTTTGGGGGAGTTGGGGGCAGGGGTTCAGTGATTTGGCGATTCAGGTGCTTCTGGGCGTGCTAGGACGATGAAAATCGGTAGGCGTGTCAGGGACCTGCACAAATTGACTTTATAAAGTCGTTTTCCCAGATTCGACCATCTGGGGGGCTAAAGGGAGAGGAAAAATTAGAACAAGAGCTAAGAGCTCATATGGCACTTGTGACGAGGCGAGAAGAGCTAAGAGCCAAGAGATTATATGGTATGAGCTCTAACAAAATTCTATGAATCAATAGATAGATTTAAAAACGAAAATAAGAGGCTTAATGCCGGTCAGGATTTAAAACAAGAGCTCTGAGTCACGATGTCCTTCTAAATATCAAAATTCATTAAGATTCGATAACCCACTCGTAAGTTATAAATACCTAATTTTTTCTAATTTTTCCTCTCCCTTTAGCCCGTCCAGATGGTCGAATCTGAGAAAACGACTTTATTAAGTCAAATTGCGCAGCTCCCTGACACGCCTATCAATTTTCATCGTCCTAGCACGTCCAGAAGCACCAAACTCACAAATCACTGAACCCCTCCCCCCAACTCCCCCAAAGAGAGCGAATCCAGTACGATTCTGTCAATCAAGTATCAAGGACATTTGTTTATTCTATCCACCAAGCTTCATCCCGATTCCTACACTCCAAGTGTTTTTCCAAGATTTCCCCCTCCAACTCCCCCCAATGTCAAACGATCTCGTCGGGATTTGAAATAAGAGCTCTGAGACATGAATTCTTTCTAAAAATCGAATTTCATTAAGATCTGATCATCTATTCGTAAGATAAAAATTCCCCAATTTTCACGTTTTCCAAGAATTCCGGTTTCCCCCTCCAACTCCCCCATCGTCATGGGATCTGGTCGGAATTTAAAATAAGAACTTTAAAGCACAAGATCGTTCTAAATATCAAATTTCATTAAGATCTGGTCACCCTTTCGTAAGTTACAAATACCTCAATTTTCAAAATTACTTCCCCCTCCCAACCTCCAATTCCACCAAAGAGAGCAGATCCGGTCCGGTTATGTCAGTCACGTATCTTAGACAGGTTTTTATTCTTCCCATCCAGTTTCATCCTGATCTCACCGCTTAAGTATTTTTTAAGTATTTTAATAACTGGGGTCCGCGTTGTCTGTGCCCAAAGGACATGGGAACTAATTAAAAGTCAATAGCTAAGTTCATGAATGTAAAATCATCATTGATGACTGTCACAGTGTAAAAATATTTTCCCTTTACTGTGCTGACTGCATAGATGACTGGAACAGTTACATCCGCAGGACTTTGCTTCTTAGGGAATTCCAATTTCGTCAGCAATAGTTACAGCTTAGGGGTATAAGCCTAGAGAAGGAAACATGTTAAGAAAACATGTCATAATACGCACAATAGCTGTAGCTAACACCTTTTGCATGGATCTCCCCTATACTTTACCGCCAACCAACCTTCCCCTAAAAAGCAAATATATAGTCCAAATTATATAAAACCAATGCATTCTGTCACCCATCACTTGTTTTCCGGTTCTTCTTTTAAACAGTTAATTCAATTAATAAGTACAAGGTATGAAACAAGAGAGACGCATTGGGAGAATAGAGGGGAAATATATAATTTCGACTGTATATTTACACATTAAGGGGGGGGGGTAAAATATAGGGAGTTCCATGCAAAATCTGTTTGCTACAATTGTTATGCATATTGTATTCTTATCATGCTTCCTTCTCAAACATGTTTCCTTCTTAACTCGTAAGTTAAAAATACCTCATTTTTCTAATTTTTCAGAACTAACCCCTCCCCCGACTACCCCAAGGAGAGCGGATCCGTTCCGGTTATGTCAATCATGTATCTAGGACTCGTGATTATTTTTCCATCAAGTATCATCCCGATCCCTCCACTCTAAGTGTTTTTCAAGTTTTAGGTTTCCCCTCCCATCTCCCCCCCCCCAATGTCACCAGATCTGGTCGGGTTTAAAATAAGAGCTCTGAGCCACGATATCCTTCTAAATATCAAATTTCATTGAGATCTGATCACCCATTCGTAAGTTAAAAATACCTCATTTTTTCTAATTTTTCAGAAATAACCCCCCCCCCCCTCCAACTACCCCAAAGAGAGCGTATCCGTTCCGATTATATCAATCATGTATCTGGGACTTGTGCTTATTTTTCCCATCAAGTTTCATCCCGATCCCTCCACTCTAAGTGTTTTCCAAGATTTTAGGTTCCCCCCCTCCAACTCCCCCCAATTTCATCAGATCCTGTTGGGATTTAAAACAAGAGCTTTGAGACACAATATCATTCCAAACATCAAATTTCATTACGATCCCATCACCCATTCATAAGTTAAAAATACTTCATTTTTTCAATTTTTTTCGATTTAACCGCCCCCCACTCTCCCCCCCCCATATGGTCAAATTGGGAAAACGACTATTTCTAATTTAAGCTGGTCCTGTCCCTGATACGTCTGCCAAATTTCATCGTTCTAGCTTACCTGGAAGTGCCTAAAGTAGCAAAACCGGGACCGACAGACAGACAGACAAACCGACAGAATTGGCGATTGCTATATGTCACTTGGTTAATACCAAGTGCCACAAAAAGAAATAAGTTTTTTTAACTGAAAGTAAGGAACGACATTAAAATTTAGAACGAACTGAAATTATACCGTATATGAAATAGGCATCGGTACTGTTTCTGTTTTTCAGAAAAACAGAAACTGACAGAAACTAACAACTCAGTGCTGGAGTGAGTTATTGCGGTTATTGCGGTCACCCTAGAGGTCTTGTATCCTGGTAAGTTTTGATCCGCAAGGAGTCTTAAATGTAATTATATAAATATGGCTTCGAGTTGCATCTTTTGCAAAAATGCCAAAATGATTAAACAATTCGTGGTAGCGAACTGAAGTAAGGAGCGACCCGGCTCAATAGTAACTAAAACTAAAAAAAGAATTTTTATACCAATAGCTACATCAAAAGAAAAGCATTTTAATGCTGATTTTAAATATATAAGTTTCATGAAGTTTAGTATTACCCGTCAAAAGTTACGAGCCTGAGAAAATTTGCCTTATTTTGAAAAATAGGGGGAGACAACCCCTAAAAGTCATAGAATCTTAACGAAAATCACACCATCAGATTCAGCGTATCAGATAAACCACCCTGATGTTTGGAAAGACCATAAAATAATTTGTTACTTAGGCCATGTAACATACCAAACAGTCGAGCTGTTAGCTGAATGTACGATCTGACCAAACCTGTTTCATAGCCACAAGGACAAATGACAGGAGACAGAATGCACTGGAATTGTATGATTTGCGCCAAATATGTGTACATCAGGGGGGTGGGGGTAAGGTTAGGTTTTTAACCCATTTCTGAGATATATTCTCTACCCCCCCCCCCCCCTAATTTGCAAATATATAGCCCAAATTATACTTATTGTATAAACTAAAGTATTATATTTACATCATGTTTTGGCGTATTTCATTATGATTAACGTAACTACACTTCTTGAGTGTGTTAGGTATAATACATAAGTACCATTAATTTTCTTTCAAAAGGCCTAATAAAACCAATTTTTGTTGTTCTTTAAGTTAATCCCCCCCCCCTAAAAAAAGAGCCAAGAGCCTGTGTATGTACCTGCAGTCCTTTGAGTCTGCAAGGCTATCGAAATATTCAACACCCGACTTTAGAATAATATCAAAAATGATTACCTTGCCCTTTTGAATTATCGCTATAGGTAGGAATTTTTTCATACATTTCAGTTACAATTTTATCCTTATCTTTTGACATAGATTCTTTGAATGACCTGCTCATTAAACTCGTGGAAAACGTTTTAAATACGTATTTAAATTGCGCATTTGAAAAGGCGGCCTTTGAAACAGGTGAGCAATAACTGGGGTCCGCGTTGTCTGTGCCCAAAGGACATGGGAACTAATTAAAAGTCAATAGCTAAGTTCATGAATGTAAAATCATCATTGATGACTGTCACAGTGTAAAAATATTTTCCCTTTACTGTGCTGACTGCATAGATGACTGGAACAGTTACATCCGCAGGACTTTGCTTCTTAGGGAATTCCAATTTCGTCAGCAATAGTTACAGCTTAGGGGTATAAGCCTAGAGAAGGAAACATGTTAAGAAAACATGTCATAATACGCACAATAGCTGTAGCTAACACCTTTTGCATGGATCTCCCCTATACTTTACCGCCAACCCACCTTCCCCTAAAAAGCAAATATATAGTCCAAATTATATAAAACCAATGCATTCTGTCACCCATCACTTGTTTTCCGGTTCTTCTTTTAAACAGTTAATTCAATTAATAAGTACAAGGTATGAAACAAGAGAGACGCATTGGGAGAATAGAGGGGAAATATATAATTTCGACTGTATATTTACACATTAAGGGGGGGGGGGTAAAATATAGGGAGTTCCATGCAAAATCTGTTTGCTACAATTGTTATGCATATTGTATTCTTATCATGCTTCCTTCTCAAACATGTTTCCTTCTTAACTCATAAGTTAAAAATACCTCATTTTTCTAATCTTTCAGAATTAACCCTCGCCCTCACTCCCCCAAAGAGAGCGAACCCGTCCCGGTTATGTCAATCACGTATCTAGGACTTGTGCTTATTTTTCCCACCAAGTTTCATCCCGATCCCTCCACTCTAAGCGTTTTCAAAATTTTAGGTCCCCCCCTCAATTCCCCCAATGTCACCGGATCCAGTCAGGGTTAAAAATAAGAGCTCTGAGACACGATATACTTCCAAACTTCAAATTTCATTAAGATCCGATCACTCCTTCGTCAGTTTAAAAATACCTCATTTTTCTAATTTGTGCAGAATTAAACCCTCCCCAACTCCCCCAAAGAGAACGGATCCGTTGCGGTTATGTCAATCACGTATCTAGGACTTGTGCTTATTTTTCCCACCAAGTTTCATCCCGATCCCTCCACTCTAAGCATTTTCCAAGATTTTAGCCCCCCCCCTCAATTCCCCCCAATGTCACCAGATCCAGTCGGGATTTAAATAAGAGCTCTGAGACACGATATCCTTCCAAATGTTATTGAGATCCGATTACTCCTTTGTAAGTTACAAATACCTCATTTTTTCTATTTTTTTCAGAATTAACCCTAGCCCCCCCCCCCCCCCAACTTCCCAAAACAGAGAAGATCCGTTCCAGTTATGTCAATTATGTATCTAGGACTTGTGCTTATTTTTTCCACCAAGTTTCATCCCGATCCCTCCACTCTAAGTGTTTTCCAAGTTTTAGGTTTCCCCCTCCCAACTCCCCACCCCCGTCACCAGATCCGGTCGGGATTTAAAATAAGAGCTCTAAGACACGATATCCTTCTAAACATCAAATTTCATTGAGATCCGATCACCCGTTCGTAAGTTGAAAATAACTCATTTTTTCTAATTTTTAAGAATTACTCCCCCCCCCCCCCCAACTACCCCAAAGAGAGCCAATCAATTCCGATTATGTCAATCATGTATCTGGGACTTGCGCTTATTTTTCCCATCAAGTTTCATCCCGATCTCTCCACTCTAAATGTTTTCCAAGATTTTAGGTTTCCCTCCTCCAACTCCCTATTTCTAATTTAATCTGGTCCTGTCCCTGATACGCTTGCCAAATTTCATCGTCCTAGCTTATCTGGAAGTGCCTAAAGTAGCAAAACCGGGACTTTAGGTTTCCCCCCTCCAACTCCCCCCAATGTCATCAGATGCGGTCAGGATTTAAAATAATAGCTCTGAGACACAATATCATTCCAAACATCAAATTTCATTAAGATCCAATTACCCGCTCAAAAGTTAAAAATACTTCATTTTTTCTATTTCTTGCGAATTAACCGGCCCCCACTCCCCCCCCCCAGATGGTCAAATCGGGAAAACGACTGTTTCTAATTTAATCTGGTCCGGTCCCTGATACGCTTGCCAGATTTCATCGTCCTAGCTTACCTGGAAGTGCCTAAAGTAGCCAAACCAGGACTGACAGACCGACAGACAGACAGAACGACAGACAGACAGACCGACAGAATTAGCGATTGCTATATGTCACTTGGTTAATACCAAGTGCCATAAAAAATGAGGTATTTATAACTTAGGAGTAGGTGATCGGATCTTAATGAATTTTGATATTTAGAAGGACATCGTGACTCAGAGCTCTTATTTTAAATCCTGACCGGCATTAAGCCTCTTATTTTCCTTTTTAAATCAATCTATTGATTCATAAAATTTTGTTGGAGCTCATACCATATGATCTCTTGGCTCTTAGTTCTTCTTGCCTCGTCACAAGTGCCATATGAGCTCTTAGCTCTTGTTAAAACTTGTAGCTTACTATAATACCATGTAGGCTTCTGCCATAATTTTCCTTCCAAAAACTAATTAATGACTTCGTGCTGGAAATCGTTCTTTACCATAATCTTGCTACCACTGCAACCTGGATCTTCATTAGAAAATTTATGATTTACTATGGGTAACAGTTCGTTCTTTTATGAACTTTTAGTTTCTATATGCTGTAGCTTGTTCTTTACTAGGTTTCAAACATCTCTAAAACCATTTGACAGACTTATCTATATTTATACTAAGCTATACCAATCCCTTATAAAAATCTCTCTCTCTCTTCTCTCTCTCTCTCTCTCTCTCTCTCTCTCTCTCTCTCTCTCTCTCTCTCTCTCTCTCTCTCTCTCTCTCTCTCTCTCTCTCTCTCTCTCTCCTCTCTCTCTCTCTCTCTCTCTCTCTGTCTCTCTTTCTTTAGACCCCAAAATTAGTTTGGCATCCAATGAGGAATTATAATTAATAAATTTGTGTCACAAAATGCTTCTTGCAATTATTATTTTCTTACTGTGTTTCAAGGCTCTCAATGAGCTGCAGTCCCATCCTTTTACATATTAGAAATTATTGGCGCAATTACGAACCAGAACCACGTTCAATATATATATATATATTTTATTATTCTTAATTTTTTCACATATAAAACCAAAACACATCTTTCACAAAATGCTGCCGCACCGAAAAAAACTTTACAATTTTGTAGACGCACGGCAATAACAAGTAAAAATATATATTTCATTAAAAATCACAGCATAACCATAATCAACTCAAACTTCAAATCAATCTCTCTCATTTAAAAAAAAAAACACAATATTTACAATACAGTACAATAGTTGTGCCTACTCAATAGTTCATTGGAATTAATTGGAATAAACTCTATTGAACGCGGGGTAAGAATCCTTTAAACTTGGTATTAACTTCTGCAAAAAGCTGGTTCGGATTTTGACTACGTACCGTGCGAGGGAAAAAAGTCGAACAGACTTCGGGACGATTTTGTTATGGATTAAACTTAAGATTTGTCTTTGGGTGGGGGGGGGATTTAAAAGTCAAGCATGTATTTCATACACATACTGAATTTACTACAGTGTGCAATATCAAAATTTGGCGCCTCATTCAGAAGATGTCCCCTTTTGTAAAACCGAATAAATTTTAGGAAGACTGGTAACCCAAGCTTTAGTATAATTTAAAAAAATAATCTTTTAATTATAAAAACGGTTTTAACCCTAACAATTTCCTTTAGAATGAATCATTAAACAGCTCTCTATGTTGTTCTAGTGCCCTGCTATCTGAGTAAAAGAAAAAAGAAAAACAAAAAAAGATGCCGTATCTGCAGAATATCGTGGTTGCAGCAACTTGTCTTGATTTTCAAGCCAATAATATGATTATTCGATAATATGATTATTGGATTATTGGATTATGATTATTCGAATTTTGTTATTCAATGTTTAATAGCTTTCAAAACCACTCCAAATGTGAAAGGAACAAGTATGAATTTAGCTACTTCTGCCATTGCCTCATTGGTTGGCAGAGACCGATCATTGGATATAACTTCCTCAACCAATAGTTTAGGATGATCCTGAACTGAAATCCAGTGCCTGTGGTAGAAGGTAAGATTGAGGTAACCAACAGGAGTGTGTTTAATATCATCATTACGTTTTTTCTTTCACTGCCTTTTCATTTACTTACTTTGGTGTTTTGTCCTCTTCCTCAAAGGGATTTTCTCCCACCTCCACTTTCCCTGAGGTTTCTGCTGTCTCAATTCTCATTTCCTTAGCCCTTTCTTCTTCTTTCTTGTCCACCTGAGTTACTGCGAGTTCAGCAACATATTTCGTAAGTTTCTCTTTGGGCGTAGCTGATATTGTTAGTGGCAATTTCTGACGTTCGAAAATTGGGTCCCTAGTAACTTGCTACCAAAGGCTACTAAACCAAAAACTACAAAGAGGTCTTTTTTACTATTATTTTCATTTGGCATTTTTTCTGAACGCCTTTTTCAACTTTTGGTGACTATGGCTTGTCTTTTATTAGGTTGTACCTACAGGTGTAATCATGGTATTTGCAAATAATGATAGTATTAAACATTTTAATAGATAAAGCGTACTTCCTTGCAACGGTAAGATTTGAACCTGAGTGCCTTTAGATTTGGCACAAGATCTGATCCACTGCACCGTCACAAGGTGGTATTTAGCAATATTATTGTATAGAGTTGTGTAAATTATAAGACAAAAGAAAAATCATTTAAATTTTTTTAGGAATGTATCTAGTTTCAATTCATAAAGTGAAAATGTTACTAAGACATCCTGAATATTTTTTACAGTTTATAAAATTTTGCAGTTTTTTCCTTGACTTTTGTTTTATCATAATGTAATATTGCTGTATTAAACTTGTTTAATGTATTAGACTTTTAGATAATCTTTAATACAATTTATAGTTTAAAACAGATTGATACAATTAGGCCTATACTAAAAAAAAAACTTAGTTTTTTTGGTTGGTAGGAGCTAGTCTCAGGGTTTGATCCCATCAGCAAGGTTGAGCGACCGACTTGATACCCGTCCCCATAACAAAGACCGGGCGACTGAAACGTTAACAAGCTGACAACTGTCGAAGCCCTGTGGGTCAAGAATGGCTTTGGATGATCTTTATTCCTTATATATTTGCCGTATTTACGTTATTGTCAACGCTTTAGATTTATAATTTTACCTTTACTTTTTTTATTTTCAGACTATGATTCTTTGCTGTCATCAGCTTATCGCCAGATTTGAAAAACATTTTCAACAGCCGAATGATTTTATACCTGAAAGATGGATTAAGGATAGTTCCTTAGCGGCAAAATCTCATCCTTACACGCTTCTTCCCTTTGGGTTCGGTCAAGAATGTGTATTGGAAGAAGATTAGCTGAACAAGAAATGTGGCTACTTACAACAAAGGTATATTTACTAATTGTATCAGCTAAGTTTTGACGGACGTAATTTTCCTGATTTACTTTCCTGGTTTAAAGCATGTTTTCCCCAGTTTTTCCTAGAAAAGTCTAAAAAAAGATTCAGTCGAATCTTAAAAAAAAATTGTCTCTATTCTGCATAGAGTCTAGATGGCTATAAAAATGGATCTTTCAACTCTAATTTCAGGTTCAATATTTTTACCATCAATTGACCTGAAGCTGGGCCACCAATATGAAAATGAGCCTTTACAAAGTCCTAGACATACATAAAATAACTACAGAAACCTTAACAGAATCTGAACTGTATTGGTACACATCGGAAATTTTTTGCTATATACTAATTTTTTGCTATTACTATTATTATTATACTAGCTGTTGGGGTGGCGCTTCGCGCCACCCCAACACCTAGTTGGGGGGGGGGGCGCTTCGCGCCCCCCAAGCCCCCGCGCGCGTAAGTCGTTACGCTCCATTGTAGTTGTGTCCCTGTGTCCCACCAGTGAATATATATATATATATATATATATATATATATATATATATATATATATATATATATATATATATATATATATATATATATATATATATATATATATATATATATATATATATATAAGTTGTCTGTGTGTGTGTCGAGTGACGTCATGTTTGTGTGTCAACTGACCTCATGTTTGTTGATTGACGAAATTACATACCGGGACATCGGGACACAAATGACGACCGGGACACCGGGACATCTATCTATATATCTATCTATATATATAAAAATAAGTTGTCTGTGTGTGGATCTGTGGATCAGGTGACGTCATGTTTCTGTGTTGACTGACGTCATGAAATTAGTTGTCGTCATTTTTGCTTTGACGGTGACGTCATTAACGGTATTTAAGACATTTGTTCACGGAAAAATGTTTAATTGTAAAATGACTGAAGAACCTACAATGGCAACAGCCGAGGAAGCTGCTCAAAGAGTTTATGCCAAAAAACTTGCTGCTGATAGAGAAAGTAAGAAAAGAAAGCGTTCCGAGGAATCACAAGAACAGCAAGAAAACAGGCTTGCGGCTAAAGAACGCAAAACCGCGCAGTTAGATGAAAATCCACCTGGACAGCGAGAGTCAAAACATATCAAAACTGAAAATGATAGCGATGATGATTGGGTTTGGGATTTTGACTTGGATAAGGTCATCAATGCCTACCAGATTTAAGTTAAAAAAACAAAGGTTCGTCGATATGTACTTCATAGTGACGCTGAAAAATAAAGAAGAAAAAGAAAACTGAAAAAAGAAAAAAGGTAAAAAACTAAAAAAAAAAACTAAAAGAAAAAACACTCAAAGAGAAATTACAGACCGGGACACAAATGACGACCGAGACAGAGGGAATATAAGTGACGACCGGGAACCTCAAAGAGAAATTACAGACTGGGACACCCGGACACAAATCACGACCGGGACACAGGGAATATAAATGACGACCGAGACACAGGGACACAACTACAACGGGGACGCCGGGGGCACAGGCGGGATATATAAATGACGACCGGGACACAGGGATTGTTCGAATAGAAATTACAGACCGGGACACCGGGACACAAATGACGACCGGGACACCGGGACACAGGAATATAAATGACGACCGGGACACTCAAAGAGAAATTACAAACTGGGACACCGGGACACAAATGACGACCGGGACACAGGGAATATAAATGACGACCGGGACACAGGGACACATCATTAGAATAATGAGGTATAGATCTGAATACGGATTGTTTTTCCCATGGACAATTATATGTTGCATGTTCAAGAGTCAGTAAACCTGACAATCTATTTATATGCACAGACAATGGGACAGCGAAGAATGTTGTATATTCGCATGTTTTACGTAGTTAAAAACATATATTTATATCTATCTCTATTCACAGGTGGGACACAGGGACACAACTACAATGGCGCGTAACTAATATGGCGCGTAAAGACTTACGCGCGCGGGGGGGCTTGGGGGGCGCGAAGCGCCCCACCAACTAGGTGTTGGGGTGGCGCGAAGCGCCACCCCAACAGCTAGTATATATATATAAAAATAAGTTGTCCATGTGTCTGTGTGTCGAGTGACGTCATATTTGTGTGTCGACTGACGTCATGTTTGTTGATTGACGAAATTACACACCGGGACATCGGGACACAAATGGCGACAGGGACACCGGGACATGTTGTCCCGCAAACATTTGTCCCGCAAGAATGTTGCACACTCGCAAACATTCTTTGCTGTCCCATTGTCTGTCCATATAAATAGATTGTCAGGTTTACCAACTCTTGAACATGCAACATAATAATTGTCCATGGGAAAACAATCCGTATTCAGATCTATACCGCATTTTTCTAACGATTGTCCTTGAGCTTTGTTGATGGTGATTGCTAATCGAACATTCCCTGTGTCCCCGTCGTCATTTATATATCCCCCCCCCTCACCCTCAAAAGGGCCCTGTCAAGATTGTTGCCTCTATTACGTTATAACAGACATAACAGACATACAACGCATTCTTATATATAGATACCAGTGTTCCAGTCTGTAATTTCTCTTTGAGCGTCCCGGTCGTCATTTATATTCCCTGTGTCCCGGTCTGTAATTTATCTTTGAGTGTCCCGGTCGTCATTTATATGTCCCGGTCATTGTTTGTGTCCCGCTGTCCCAGTCTTTAATTTCTCTTTGAGTGTCCCGGTGGTCATTTATATTCCCTGTGTCTCGGTCGTCATTTGTGTCCCGGTGTCCCGGTCTTTAATTTCGTCAGTCGACAAACATGACGTCAGACGACAAACATCTTCATGACGACATACAGCTCAATCCTCATAATGACGTCAGTCGACAAACATGACGTCAGTCGACACACAAACATGACGTCAGTCGACAGACACACAAACAACTTCTTTTTATATATATAGATAGATAGCTTGTTCATGAATAATGGCATCACCATGAATGATTACTTACTTATTAATGAAAGTGGTTGGGCGAGATTGAAAAAAAAATAGTTGGGTACTACTAAACTCTAGCTTGTGCTCCTCAAGGAGATTAACGAGTTTCAGAATGTGTATCTGGTTGCATAATTAGACCCCGTTTGAAATTACTGAAATAACGTTTCTTGAATATTCACAAACTGAATTTTGCACCTCTCTTTCTACAATATAGTTAACAACTGCAACACAAAAACAAGTTTTTTTTTATAGTTTCCTTACAATATGAAGATTGTATTTAGTAGAACGACTGTGTGTATGTTAATCAAAGCTGATTTCCATTTACCCTTCATCTGACAATCTTTTTAAGGCTTGAGGATAAAAAGACACAACTACAATGGCGCGTAACGACTTACAAGCCATTGTTGTTGTGTCCCACCTGTGAATATAGAAAGATATATATTTTTATATATATATAATTATATATATATATATATATATATATATATATATATATATATATATATATATATATATATATATATATATATATATATATATATATATATATATATATATATATATATATACTAGCTTTTGGGGTGGCGCATCGCGCCACCCCAACACCTAGTTGGTGGGGGCGCTTCGCGCCCCCCAAGCCCCCCCGCGCGCGTAAGTCGTTACGCGCCATTGTAGTTGTGTCCCTATGTCCCCACCTGTGAATATAGATATATATATATATATATTATATATATATATATATATATATATATATATATATATATATATATATATATATATATATATATATATATATATATATATATATATATATATATATATATATATATATATATATATATGTTTTAACTACGTAAAACTTGCGAATATACAACATTCTTTGCAGTCCCATTGTCTGTGCATATAAATAGATTGTCAGGTTTACCGACTCTTGAACATGCAACATATAAGGGTCCATGGGAAAACAATCCGTATTCAGATCTATACCTCATAATTCTAATGATTGCCCTTGAGCTTTGTTGATGGTGATTGCTAATCGACCGTTCCCTTTGTTGCCGTCGTCATTTATATATCCCCATGTGCCCCCCGGCGTCCCCGTCGTAGTAGTGTCCCTTTGTCCCGGTCGTAATTTATATTCCCTGTGTCCCGGTCGTCATTTGTGTCCCGGTGTCCCAGTCTGAGATTTCTCTTTGAGTGTCCCGGGCGTCATTTATATTCCTTGTGTCCCGGTGTCCCGGTCGTCATTTGTGTCCCGGTGTCCCGGTCTGTATATACATTCGTTTTTGAATTGGTCTTATTTTTTAGTTTTTAGTTTTTTTACCTTTTTTTAGCTTTTTTAGTTATACCTCATGATTCTAATGATTGCCCTTGAGATTTGTTGATGGTGATTGCTAATCGAACATTCCCTGTGTCCCCCGTCGTCATTTATATATCCCCCTGTGCCCCTCGGCGTCCCCGTTGTAGTTGTGTCCCTTTATCCCGGTCGTCATTTATATTCCCTGTGTCCCGGTCGTCATTTTTTTCCTTTTTTTATTTTTTTTTCTTTTTTAGTTGTTTTTGGTTTTTTACCTTTTTTTGTTTTTTTATTAGTTTTTAGTTTTTTTTTCTTTTTAGTTTTTTTGTAGTTTTTACCTTTTTTTAGTTTTTTTTAGTTTTTTTTTACTTATGTCCTGGTCGTTATTTATACTCCCTGTGTCCCGGTCGTCATTTGTGTCCCGGTGCTTTGTTGATGGTGATTGCTAATCGAAAATTCCTTGTGTCCCGGTCGCTTTCTCTTTGAGTGTCCCGGTCGTCATTTATATTCCCTATGTGTCGATGTCCCGGTCGTCATTTGTGTCCCGATGTCCCGGTCTGTAAGATAGATTTATATATGTGTTTCAAACTACGTAAAAATTGCGAATATACAACATTCTTGGCTTTCCCATTGTCTGTGCATATACAAAGCCGTATGTACTAATAATGAGGTCATATGCAAACGCTCTTTTTACAAACAAACAAACATGCATACACACAACTCGTTTTTATATAGATAGATAGATAGATAGATGCAATACAAATTAACTGCGTAAAACTTACGAATATACAACATTCTTCGCTGTCCAATTGTCGCTGCATTTAAATAGATTGTCAGGTTTACCGACCCTCGAACATGCAACGTACAATTATCCATGGGAAAAACAATCAGTATTAAGATCTATACCACATTTTTCTAATGATTGACCTTGATCTTTGTTAATGGTGATTGCAAATGCTAATCGAATTGGGAATTGCAATCTTTTAAATTGAAAAGGCAGATCCGTTGGAATCATGGGAATGCGAGGAATAAGAACAGCCTCACCCTCAAAAGGCCCTGTCAAGATTGTGGCCTCTATTAGGTTTTCCATTGTTTTTTTTATGGCAAGTCGCGTGCCATTGCAAAGCTTTGGTGGGTTGATATTTCTTAAAA